>NW_022631076.1:2771043-3248540 GCF_010015895.1 Lontra canadensis | reverse complement strand
AAAAGAAAAGGGTAAAAGTTAAAAAAATTTAGCAGAAGAGAAAAAAACTTGAAAAAGAAAAAAAAATTAACTGTAAGGCTAAAGAATCATGTGGAGAAAGCCATGAGTTCCGTGCTTTCCTTTCTCCTCCTCTGGAATTCTGCTGCTCTCCTTGGTATTGAAACTGCACTCCTTGGTACGTGAACTTGGTCCTGGCTGGGTTTCTTGTTGATCTTCTGGGGGAGGGGCCTGTTGTAGTGATTCTCAAGTGTCTTTGCCCCAGGCGGAGTTGCACCGCCCTTACCAGGGGCTGGGCTGAGTAATCCGCTCGGGTTTGCTTTCGGGAGCTTTTGTTCCCTGAGCGCTTTCCGTAGAGTCCGGAGGACGGGAATGAAGATGGCGGCCGCCCAGTCTCCGGCCCGGAGGAGCCGAGAGCTCGGGGCCCCACTCCTCAGTGCGCCCTCAGAGAACAGCGCCCCATTACTCCCATCACCCTGGCCTCCGGCCGCGCTCTGAGCTGACCGAGCCTGCGACCGGTTCAAGGTAACCCCGAGCTGAGAGTCACTCCTCGGCTCCGTCTCTGTAGCCGGCTTCCCCGTTCTAATACCTGTAAGCTCTGCGACACTCAGCCACCCCCGATCCTTCTGTGACCCTGCGGACATGAGGCCACACTGACCCCGTGTGGGCTTCACCCCAGTTAAGCCTCTGGAGCGATGTCCTTCAGCGGAACAGACTTTTAAAAGTCCCGATTTTGTGCTCCGTTGCTCCGCCGCTTGCCGGGAGCCGGCCCCTCCCCTCGCGGTCTATCTTCCCGTCGCTTTGGATTCACTTCTCCGCCAGTCCTACCTTTCAGAAAGTGGTTGATTTTCTGGTTCTAGAATTGCTGTTCTTCTTCTCTTCGATCTCCCGTTGGATTTGTAGGTGTTTGCAATCTTTAGATAAGCTATCTAGCTGATCTCCCTCTACCTGAAGTAGTCTCAGCTGCTACTTCTCCGCCATCTTGACGACTCCAGATTATTGATCTTTTTGAGTTGTGGCAATACTTTATGTATGTATTGGATACGTGTCCCTTTTCAAATATGTGTACTGCAAATATCTCCCAGTGTGTAGCTTTCTTTTTATCCATACTCTTTATTTATTTATTTATTTATTTGACAGGAAGAGAGAGACTGATCACAAGTAGGCAGAGAGAGAGAGGGAGAAAGCATTCTCCCCGCTGAGCAGAGAGCCCAATGCAGTGCTCAATCCCAGGACCGTGGGATCATGACCTGAGCTGAAGGCAGAGGTTTTAACCCACTGAGCCACCCAGGTGCCCCTTTTTATCCATATTCTTAACAATGCCTTTTGAAGAGCAGAAGGTTTGAATCTTGATGAAGTCCAATTTGTCAATTTTAAAATATTGGTGCCTTTTTGTGTCCTAAGAACACATCCTTGTCTACATGAAGATTTTTTTCCTAGAAGTGTTCTTCTAGAAGTTTCATAGTTTAGCTTTTATATTTAAGTCTATTATCCATTTCCACTTAAATTTTTTGTATACAATGATGTAAGAGTTAGGGTTCATTTTAAAACATATAAATATCCAGTTGTATTATCGACATTTGTTTAAAAGATAATCTTAACTCATTAAATTAATTTGGTACCTTTGTAAAAAATCAACTGAACATATATATAAATATATATATGCATACATATATTTATATATATATCTGTTTTGGAGCTGTCTGTTCTGTTCCTTTAATCTATTGGTTTATACTTATGCTATTACTACTCTGCCTTGATTGGCACAGTTATTTACAGTAAATCTTGAATCAGGTAGCACAATTCTTCCAACTTTGTTTTTGGTTTTCAAAATCATTTTGGCTATTTTAGGTTCTGCGTAGTTCCATTTAAGTCTTAAGATCATCAATTAAAAAAAATTCCTTCTGGACTTTTGTGTGCTAATAAATCAGTATGGGGAGAATTGGTATCTATCTTAACAATATTAAGTCTTCTAATCCCTGTACGTGGTATATTTCTTCATTTATTTAAACTTTAAGACAAGCTCAGTATGTTTGTATTTTGCAGAGTATATATTTACACTTACTTTTCATGTTTGATGCAATTATTTATTTATTTATTTATTTATTTTTAAGATTTTATTTACTTATTTGACAGAGAGAGGTCACAAGTAGGCAGAGAGGCAGGCAGAGAGAGGGGGGAAGCAGGCTCCCTGCCAAGCAGAGAGCCCGATGTGGGGCTCAATCCCAGGATGCTGAGATCATGTCCTGAGCTGAAGGCAGAGCTTTAACCCACTGAGCCACCCAGGCACCCATAAATTTACATTTTAATATAAAAATTTTTAAACAGAAAGAAGAGTTAAAGTAAAACAACATTTAAATGCTCATATACCCACCATCTGGTTGCAATCATTCATATTTTGCTGTTATCTTTATCATATTTATATCCCATCTATTCTTCTATCTGAATCATCTAATTTTTGGATGTATTTCTTACTAAGTTGCAGACATCAGTGTTTACTTCATTGCAGCACTTCAGCATGTGTATCATTAACTGGAATTCAATAACTGCTTATATTTTCTTTGTTTTAAATAAAATTTACCTGTGGTGAAATATGTAAATCTTGTTTACTATTTGATACCGTTCAGCAAGTGCATAGTACCTGTATTATCATATGTTTCTGACAAGCCAGTTTCTTCTCCCACATCCTCAGAAGCAACCACTGTTCTGATTTTTAAAAAGTGGTAAATTCGTTTAGTCCATTTTAGAAATTTATACAAACAGAATCATGTTATATGTATGTTTTGGGGAAGATTTCTTTCAATACATGATTCTTTGAGTTTCATTTATGTTGTCGCATGCATATGTACTTTTTAAATTGCTGGTAGTATTTCGTTGTAGGGCACCTCTCTCAATTTATTTAGGCTGCTTTAAATTTATCTCACCAATATTTTCCATTTCTCAGTGAAGTCTTGTGCATCTTTTGCTGCACTTATTTCTAAGCCTTTTTTGTTTTTGATGCCTTTATGTATGGCGTTCTTTTGATCATTTTGCTTTCAAATTGATGGTGACTAGCATCAACTGATGGTAGATGTACAAAATAATTGATTTTTATACACTGACCTTGTATTCATATGATGGTTCTAGTAGTTGTATATGTATACGTGCCTGTGTGTATTCTTTAGGATTTTTCTGCATCGAACATGTCATCTGCAAATATTTTCACTAGGTATACAATTGTCACTTGTTATTTTTAGCACTTTCAAGATGTCATTCCTTGTATCTTCTGTCCTCTTTTTTTTTTTTTTTAAGATTTTATTTATTTATTTGATAGAGATCACAAGTAGGCAGAGAGGCAGGCAGAGAGAGAGAGAGAGAGAGGAAGGGAAGCAGGCTCCTCGCCAAGAAGAGAGCCCGATGCGGGGCTCGATCCTAGGACCCTGGGATCATGACCTGAGCTGAAGGCAGAAGCTTTAACCCACTGAGCCACCCAGGTGCCCCTGTCCTCTTTTGTTTTGGATAAAGAGTTATTGCCATTCTTATATTCATTCCTCTGTATCTGTTTTATCTCCTGGGTCTTTTTTCCCTTCTGGATTATTTCAAAATGTTCTCTTTATTTGATATTCAGAAATTGTCTATGATGTGCCCTTCTGTGGTTTCAGTACACATATCCTGCTTGCAGTTCATTGAACTTCTTGGATCTGCAGTTTGGTGTTATTTATCAGTTTTGAGAGAATTTTAGCCAAAATTTCTTCAGACATATTTCCTTTTTTTAAAAAAAGATTTTATTTATTTATTTGACACAGAGAGAGAGAGAGATCACAAGTAGGCAGAGAGGCAGGGGGAAGCAGGCTCCCCGCTGAGCAGAGAGGCTGATGTGGGGCTCCATCCCAGGACCCTGAGATCATGACCCGAGCTGAAGGCAGTGGTTTAACCCACTGAGCCAACCAGGCGCCCCCAGACATATTATCTACATTATTTTCATTCTCTTCTCCTTTTGGGACCACTGTTAAATATATGTTAGGCTGTTTGATACTATCCTACAGGTCCCACAGAATGCTCATTTTTCTTCAAACTTTTATCTTTGTTCTTCAGGTCAGATAATTTCTATCAATCTATCTTCTAGGTCACATAGTTTTCTAGCATCTCCGATCTCGTTTGTCCCATCCAGTGAATTTTTCATTTTTCTTGTTGTATTTTCCGGATTTGGAATTTCCCTTTGCTTCATCTTCTTTTGTTTTTGAAGATTTATGTATTTTACAGGGAGAGAGAGAGAGAGAGAGCGGGTGAGCGCTGGGGAAGCAGAGGAAGAACGAGAGGGAAAATCTCAAGCAGACTCCCTGCTGAGCTCAGAGCTGGGTGCTGGGCTCATTCTCAGGACCCTGAAATCATGACTGGATCTGAAATCAAGATCAGAAGCTTAACCAACTTTTCCACACAGGGACCCTTCCCTTTGCTGCTTCTTTTACTTGTATGATTTACAGAGAATTGCTCAGATCTTAAGCATATCATAAATCAGTTTTCATATATTTATATTAAGATTCAGAATATTTTCATCACCCCAGCGAGTTCCCTTTTCTTCCAGTGGTATCCCTTCCCAAGATAGTATTCATGTATTATACTGGGTTATTCTAGAATATCATATAAGTAGGACAAAGTAACATGGATATTTTACGTGTGTCCAGATTCTTTTACTCAACTTAATATTTTCTAGATACATCCAGGTAGCTGCATAAATCATGATTTCATTTCTTTTTATTGCAGAATAGTAGTCAACTGTAGGAATGCGTCACAGTTTCTTTATCTATTCTGTGTGGACATAGGTTTTAAATTCTTTTGAATGAATACCTAGAAATTGACTTCCTGGCCTGTATAAACATATAGTTAATTTTATTAAACATTTTATTTTCAGTTGTGGATTCACATTTAGTTTGAAGAGATAATACAGAGAGATTTCATGTACACTTTACCCAGTTTCCTCCAATGGTAACATCTTGCAAAATGATAGAACAATTTCATGAATAGGATATGGACATTAATGTTGTAAAGATTCAGAAAGTTTATCACCATAGGGGTCCCTCGTGTTATTCTTTAATAACCACCTTTGTTCTTTCTCAGCTCCTTCCTTAACTTCTGGCAACCACCAGTCTGTTCTCTATTTCTATAATTTTGTCATTTCAAGATTGTTATGTAAACGGAATCATACCGAATATATCTTTCCCAGATTGGCTTTTTCATTCAGCATAATTCCCTGGAAATTCTTACTAGTTGTTGCATATATTAAAGGTTCATTTTTAATTGCTGTGTTATCTTCTGTATGTTTAATTTTTGAGAAAGTATCAGGCGGTTTCCCAAAGTGGTTGTACCGTTTTATACTTTTGCCATCCATTTTATTCTTATTTTTAGTTTCTATTTTTCCAGTAAAATTCCTTGTCTGTTTACTCATTAAGATCATATTTCTCATTAATTGTTTGAACATATTTTCTCTCAGTTTTTTGAACATACTTATAGTAACTACTTGAATACATTTATATGCTAAATCAAACACCCAAGCCATATTAGGTTTGATTTCTGTTGATTTTGCTTTCTTAAGTATGGATCACATTTTCCTCTGTCTTTGTGTATCCAATAATTTTTATTGTGCTGTAGATGATACAGGATTTTATTTCCTTCCTCTGAAAAATGATTGGTTGGTTATCCTGTATTGTGTAAGTTTGATTTTATACTTTCCTAGTGTTGTTCTTTGGAAAGTCCACCATGTTTCCTAAGACCCTCTTAACTGATGGGACTTTCTCTCCTCTGTAGATCTGTCAGGACTTGCTTTTATCCTATTGTGGGGGGATCTAAAGTGGGACTTACTCTAGGGCATAGCCCTTATTTTTGTAGTGGCACTTTATCGATGTTTCAGCTGGATGCCAAAAGATATTACAGGATGTTAGAAATATCTCTCCTCTCCTACTGAGTAGGGCATTCAACTTCCCCAGCACTGCTCAACTTCTAGTGATCTGCTTCTCTCTTACCCCTGCAGCGGATGCCCTCTGCTAGGCCTCAAATAGTTTCACTCTATGTCCTCAGCCAAGGACTTGTAGAGAAACCCCACATAGACTTCTGCAGCTCACCTTGGGTTCATTTATCTTCCCTCTGGTGCCCCACCATGCACATTCTAGCCACTCCAGCTGCTCCAAATGCTGACCTCTGTCTCCTCACTTGAGTTGGACACCATACGTATTTGTATTCCAGCTGTATGTACCGTAGATAGAAAGTTGTCCCTTGATCATGGAGCCCCTCTTGTGAGTTACCCAATTCTCAATGATCAAAATCTCTAATTGCCTATTTTCCAATGTCTTGAACATTTGTCCAGTTTTGCGGTGGTTTACATAGGAGGGATAGCCTGGTACCAGCAACTTAATCATCCCTGTAGTTAAAACTCACAGTTTACATTTTTAACCTCTTGTTTCATGTTCTGGACAGTCTGTTTGATTTACGTGAACCTTATCTATTTTGTTTGGCAGAGTGTAAATTACATGCTAGAAGATAGCCCTTAGCATGCAATTTCGAGTAGTAGACTTTCAGGATCTTAGAGTTAAAGGAGCCTTAGCAACCACTATCCTAACTTTCTTCTGTAATGAATGAGGAAACAGGTCCAGAGAGATTAGGTGATTTACTCAAGGTTGCACAGGTTGTTAGTGATTTAAAGCACCTGTTCGTGGAGGCAATAAATACCATACAATTATACCATGGTAATGAGTGGAATCTGCTTTATCTTTGCACTATATATGAAAAATAAAAGGATTCTAATAGTAAGCATTTTCAGAGTATAAAGATTGCAAAAAGAATGCTTAGCCTGGCTAGACTCCTTTCAAGTTTTTAAAATCCCTTTAGTCACACTCTTTTACATAAAGCATCAAATGTGCTAATTAGAAAAGATTCAGATCTACTAATCAAAAGTTCTTTACTTGGCAAAATTATAAGTAATAAAATAAAGTTGCTCAAATAATTCTGCTTTTGTCTGTCCTCTTCCCCGCCCCAAGAAGGAGTAAATACTATTATTTTGATACCCTCTGAATTTGACATATAAAATAATCCACATTGTTATATAAATTAGTATTTCAATTTTATCCATGAGTGTTTAAGTAAGCATAATAAGGAAGTAATAAAAAGTTTGCTTTCTAAACTAGTGCATATGTCTAAAACTCAGGTTTCTGATTCTTACTTTATTATTTGTTTTATTAAACTCCCTTATAGTAGATTATGTATCAATATACCCTACCTATCTTTAAATATGCTTTTATCAGAGCGGTATGTACTAGGTCATGTAAGTGTCCTACAGCATAATGCAAAAAGAAAAGAAGAATTTGAATTTGAACACATTCTTATTAAGGTCACCCACGCACCAACTGCTAATACAGTGCTTAAAATCTGAGAAATTAAGAACTGTACGTCTGAAACATTTAAAAAATACCCACAGTGCCCTAGAAATAGTGGCATTAGTATGCAGGGAGAAGAACCTCTTTACCCTGCTTCTGTCAGCTGTAGCATTTGTAATAAATAACGATGGCCTTCCAACCCTGGATGCTACCTCAATAAAGCAAACCAGAGATGCTCTCTACCCTTTCTGTGGAAGCCCTAAGAGTTGCCATCAGTATGCCCATGTTCACAGTTCTGTACACTTATACTCTCTAGACTTTTTATAGACTTTGTATTTTTGTCTTACAGGATAGGTTTTGCAAGATTCAAGGAAAGATCAAACTCCTTGGTTGTCCTAACTTTGAATTTAGCTTCAGTACATTTGTTTAAAGAACTAGATAATGTACCTTTTATCAGATTATTCATGTAAGTCAATACTATTTTACAGTTGCATATCTAGTAAACAAACTTCTCTTATTCCCTAAATAGAAGCTATATTGTTGTAAGAAATTACTTAGAACGTGGATTTCTACTTGTTACTTGTTTGCTACTAGATAATATGTGTATTGTTAAATGTTAAGAAAATACCCACTATGTGCAGATGATCTAAAAGACCCACTGATCTTTTAGAAAAACAAAATTTAATAAAAGAGAGAAAATATGTAAAAATAGCCCGTTACCAGCCCTTACTATAAAAAATAAATAGTATTTAGTGGGAATAAAACATTATAAAGCTAGGACTTAGGATACGTTGGACTCTTTTTGAGGAAGACAGCTTTACTGAAGAAGCAAAAGAACAAATATTCGTAGATGGGAAGGCTCAGTATTATAACAATGCTAGTTCCCCCACAGTCAATGTTTAGGCTTCATACATTCAACATACAATCAAAATGGAATTTTTAAAAATTTGATGTTCAGAATTAAGATCAAATGACATCACCAAACTTTTAAAAATGACACATTTTGAAAAAAATTTGATTATATTTGATAATCAATGAAAGTTTTTAAATTCTGAAGAATCTTTCAGATCTTAGAGGAAAATGATGAATAATTCAAGAGAAAAAATTGGCAAAGAACATGTACTATTTACAAAATGACTAATAAATGTATTAAAAAAAACCTTCTGCCTCATAATCCACAATATACAAATTAAATAACACAGTTAAAACTTTCAGATACTGGGGCGCCTGGGTGGCTCAGTGGGTTAAAGCCTCTGCCTTCGGCTCAGGTCATGATTCCAGGATCCTGGGATCGAGCCCCGCATCGGGCTCTCTGCTCAGTGGCGAGCCTGCTTCCCCTTCTCTCTCTGTCTGCCTCTCTGCCTACTTGTGATTTCTCTGTCAAATAAATAAATAAAAATTTTTAAAAAATAAATCTTTAAAAAAAAAACTTTCAGATACTAATTTGGTAAAGGTAAAAACAAACAACTTAATGTTGGCAAAGATTTGGGGAAAAGAGTGCTCCTTAAACTCTCTGCTGGGAGTGTAATTTAATTTGACAGTATGACAACAAACCAGCTTATTCCTTTTAACAAGGTAGCTTAAATTTGTGAATTTTTGTTAAGGAAATAATCAGAGATATTCTGAAAGATTTCAATACAAGTGGGTTCCCAACAGACTTATTTATGATAATGAAACTTTGAGAATTTTTAAGTAAGTTGTCATATATTTATATATGTGATATACGATGGTATGCTAAAAAGTCTTTACGATGATTTAGAAATATTTAATAGGATTAGAAATGCTACCTTTAATGTTGCTTATTCAGTATTATTAGTTTTATTTAAAAACATAAAAGCTAATATGCATAAACTTTGAAGGCACGCATCAAAATGTTAACTGTGGCTATCTCTAAGGGGTGTGTTTATGGATTTCTTTTTAAAAATTTCTTTAAAGACATATTAATTTTGTAATCATTCTTATTTGAAAAGAAGAGTGGACTAATAAAATATGCATTTGTAATATAAATAATGAGATTGTGAAAAAAAAAGCCTAACTGTAACAGTAGAGAGTGACATTCTTAGATGGTTTCATTGTGGGTCTACAGAATCATTTAACAGTGATTCTCAACCGGGGAATGATTTTGTCCTCTGAGGGGCACTTGTCAATGCCTAGAGACATTTTTGGTTGGGGAAGCGGGCGTTGCTATTGGCTTCTAGCTGGTACAGGCCAGGGATGCTTCTGAACATTCTACAATGTCCAGGACCAAGACTTATCCAAACCTGAGTGTTCAATGGTATTGAGAATGAGAAACCCTAAAGTAGAGGAAAGATGGCACCGTTGAGATTCTGAGATCAGCATTTCTCTTGAATCCATTGATAGTTTCCTGACCTTGGCAGAATCACTTGCAGTTTTGTGTCTCAGTTCTTTCATCAGTAAAATGGAGCTAGCAATTTCTTTAAAGGGGATAGATGACTGAAAAGGAGGTTCTGAGACCAAGAGGTACTACTGCACATAGGAGTAATTCCTATTTGAGAGGAAGGAGTAATTACCAGCATTATCCATTTCTCTTTGCTTTGAAGCAGACTTATAAGGATTTAAGTGTTGCATAAAGGTTTAGAGGAGTGTATGAAATTGACTGATTCAACTGTGTCTCCTGTTGTATGCATTAAGCACATAAAAGAAGAATTTCCTACAGTCCATTACAAGGGTCAATAAAAGCCTACAAAACATTTCTAGCCAAATTGCCTCACTTTTTCCAATGTCAACTTGGAGTATTTTGAAATTATAGAAAGAGAATTTCTTTTCCACTTGGATACACAGATCTCCGTTTTCTTGCCCTTTTTATTTTAAAAATCATAAGTTCTCTTTGAAACTAAAAGCATTTATCACTTTTTCTTTTACAGTTATGTTAGTTTTTATTTAGCAATTTTCAGTGCTCTGTTATTAGGTGAATACAATGTAGAATTATTTATCTTCTTACTAAATTGAACATTTATCATTTTGTAAGATCCTCTGCTTCTGGTAATGGTTTTTGGTATTTCGGTAGCTTTAATATTTAGATGTGTTTTTATTATTTATTTTAATTTAAAAAATCAACATATAATGTAGTATTTGCTTAACGGGTACAGGTCTGTGATTATCACTTTTTATTTTTTAAAGATTTTATTTATTTATTTATTTGAGAGTTACGGAGGGTCAGAGGGAGAGGGAAGGGGAGAGAATCTCAAGTAGGATTCCTGCTGAGCACGGAGCTGAACAGAAGGCTTGATCCCACAATCTTGAGGTCACAACCTGAGCCGAAACCAAGAGCCAGTTGCTTCAGTGACTGAGACCCCCAGGTGCCCCAAGGATCATTTTTTTAAGAGGAAGTTGATAGACTTTTTTTTTTTTTTAAACAGGACTTTTGTATTTAAGTTATTTAGATATACAGCTAGAATTTTAGCTTATGGTGCTATATGCACTCACTAACTCCACATAATAAATTCTTTGTTCTTTATTTAAAAAATGGGTGATAATATTTACTTGGTGGTCACTAGGATTAAATGCAAATAGAATGTGTAGGGCAGTACCTGACACAGAGTTAGTTCCTTATGGTTTCCTGTTGCTTTCACAATAGATCCTGGAGGATCTTTAATACATTCCTTAATAATCTGGTCTCCTTCACTATTTTCCCCTTCAGGATCCTCCCTTTCTGTTCTACCAGGCAAGTACCTACTCATTCTTCAGATGTCACGAGGCTACTTGCCTAAGGAGATCTTCCCATTCTCAAGATTAAGTTAGGCTGTGGCTATGTGTAACTATGGTACCCTACACTTCCCAATATACATTATCTTTATGTAATTTGATTATTTGTTCAGTGTTTGTCTTTCCTTCTCAATTATAAGCTGAGATGGAGAAAGAGGGAGGGTGGGATCAAATATAACTTATTCACTGTTGTATACCCGCTCTTTTGATCCGTGCCTGGTGCGTGATAGGTGCTCAGTAAATATTGAGTTGAATGAAGCAAGGCATGATAAGATTATAATCTAAAAAAGTAATAACTGAAAGCTGATCTCCTCTAATAAAATAAGGCATTAATTAGAAAGTCGCTTTGTGGCCCCACTAACAGTGGTGGCCTGTGGGTGATATTGGAGAGTAATTGGAAATTGCTTGGGCTGCCAGAGCAGGGTGTATGGCCAGAGGGGAGTGAAAGTTGGGATGGAGGAAGCAGGCTAAGGCATCTTAGGTCTCTGGAGTTATCCCTCAGGCTCACACTTCCTATGACACTAATTTACCCCCAGGGTTTCTAGCCAGCAGGGCTTATGTTCCAGGATGGTTCTGTGGCTGAACCAGTACTCACTGCCTGGTAGTTCAGGAACTTATTTTCCATCATTTCGTGGACATTAGTAAGTTTTTTGATACCATCAGGAAAATGTATTTGGAACATATCTTCATATAGTTTCTGAAATAAAAGTTTGTTGAAGTCAACTAAACAGTTTTGATTAGGAATTATTTTTTGGATTTTTTTTTCTTTTCCTTATTTTCTTTTTTTTCATTGTTTATGCACCACACCCAGTGCTCCATGCAATATGTGCCCTCCTTAATACCCACCACCAGGTTCACCTGATTAGGAATTAATATTGAGTATCCAGGCTATTAGAAAATGTTCCAACTGTATACTTACATGATTTGGGGTTCTAAGTGCCATCTATCATCAAAAATAAGAAAAGAACTGCATTATTGATGTAGAACTAGTCTTTGTCTCAAGCCATAGGGTAGAGTCAAAAACCCTATCTTAGTGACCTGATACGCTTCCAGTTCTTCCCATTAAGGAGCTTAACTTACAGGTGTAGCTCACACCTGGGTACCTTTCCTTTACACTTTTATTTCATATTTGTTTTAATTTTGGTTTAAAATTTGACAGTGTTGGTTATTTGAATTATATTTATTATTTGAATTGGGTTTTATGTCCAAAAATAAATACAATTTATACTGTTACTTTTAGCATATAATACTGGTTTTGAATTTACAGAGGCATTAAAGGTTTCTTTTTAAAACAAAAGTACTTAAGTATAATTAATGAATAAGAAAAATACTAAATATAAGTGGTAGACTCACAAAACAAAATTTGGAAGTTTGTATATAAATAATATTTTAGAAATCTTGAAATACTAGAAAGTACTATATAATGGGACTAGGAGTATAGTATTATAAAGTATTTTAATAGAATGCTTTTTCTTGGCTTGTACAAAGTATAGATGGGCATTTTCTAATGCAAAAGGACATACACAACATTCAAGTGATCTGAGGATCTTCAAGATCTTTTGTTTTAGGTTGTATCATAGGCACAGTGTCTATTCCAACTGTAAGATCCAAAATCCCAGAGGCTGGAGTTAGCGGGTATCTACTTTTTTTCCCAACAAAGCAGACATTGACATATAGAGATTACCCTATGCCGCCACCTAATTTACTATTCTTATAGTTCAAGTTGTTACATTAACAGTGTTAGGGTCTATTTTAGGTCTAACAGCACTTGTAACTGAAGAGCTGATGATAAACCCCCATTCTTTGGTAAAATATTATAGTGAAGAGTCAGGTTCTAGAGTCTTCATTGAAATTTTGACTCTGCCATTTAGTAGCTCTATAACCTGGGCCATAGCTTAACCTCTCATAGTGTAAGTTTCTCAGTCTATAAATAACGGGCAATAAATAATTATTATGAGATTAAGTGAGATACATAGAGCATATGCAGTCTTGGTTATTATTACTATTAGCAATTGTTATGGGTTGAATTATGTCCTACCAAAAAGATATGCTGATGTCCTAACCCCTGTATGTTGGAATCTGATTTATTTGGAAATAAGTATCATTGTAGATACATCTGGTCATTCTGGATTAGGATGGGCCCTTAATCTAATGACTGGTGTCCTTATGAGAAGGGAGGTGTGGAGGCAGGCACACAGGGAGAACGCCGTGTGACAACAGAGGCAGAGGTTGGAGCAAGGCCATGGCAAGCTAAGGAGCCCCAGGATTGCCAGCTGTCACCAGAATCTGGAAGAGGCAAAAAAGGATTCTACCCAGAGTCTCAGAGGGAGGATGGCTCCATTGACACTTTGATTTTTGACTTCTAGTTCCCAGGACTGTGAGACAATAAATTTCTGTTATTTTAAGCCACCCAGCTTATAATACTTTGTTAGGAGAGCCCCAGGAAACCAATACAGTAAAAAAAATAAATTTTATAAAACAAAAATTACACACATATGGATTCTTCCCCCTTTTGCTCTTTTCTTTCTGCTAAGGTCCAACATTTTTCTAGAACCTCCTTGGTTCTCGATGTACTTCTTTGTAGTAATTTTATTTTTCTCCCATATCCTTTCATGGTTGAGGATACTATGTTAAACACACACACACACACACACACACACACACACACACACATTTTGGCTTAGAAATATGGTTAAAAAACAAATAGCAATCACTCAAACAAAAAGACCAAACGAATAACACACAAGACAAAAACAACAAATGACCACACGAGAGGTAAAAGTGGTCTGCTCAACCTGAAGGTATGAGAAAAAACTAGCCGAGTGAACAATATGAAGATAAGTAGAAGCTGGACATGAAAACTATTATTTAGATGAGTACACAAATGGAACCTTTTCTTGTCCAATTCCAGCAACCCTGTGTTTAAGAAGGGAATTTTTATATCATAATTTCTACATGCTGAGTATAGTATAGAAACTAAATTGCTTCTCATTTGTTTTTCAAGATAAGTTCCTAAATATTGCTCAGTTGTTCACTTTGGAAGCATGTAGGTTCGTTTTTGCAAAACAAATCTTAACCCTTTCCTCAGTGAGCACATGAGGATTGAAAGGTACTTTCTCATCTGGTCTGTCTCCCCAGGAGAAGTAACTCTGAATAAGATACAGTCTTCTCACAAGGAGGAAAGACAAGGTGAACCCCTCAAGCAAGTGAGTCCACTTAACTCTCAGACTTCCTCCAACTCTTGTGGTGTCCCTTAGTCTTCCAAGTTCCCGGGTTTAGACTGAGGGTCGTGTTCCTTTGGTGTCTCCTTGGAATGCTGGAGGATTTAATCTTAAAATAAAATCGAGATATATATAATTTATGTGTCAGCTTTATTATTCTGGTCATGTTGATATTTAATCCAATGCAAGTCGTGATTTGTTGAAAACATTTGGTTTGGTTACCTTCTTTACTTTATACATCTTTCTTTCTCTGCCCTTCCCAATGGCCTTTATTTTTCAAGAAGGTTTTTCAAGAAACATGGAAAAGGTGGAGAGAGCAGTTGGAGAGGAAGAGGAGGCAGGGCCTACAAACAAAATAAGTGAATCCAGTATTCTGCTAGAATTAAAGCAAGCAGCATTATGTTTCGGGTTATGGAAAAACATACTGCAGTCCTTAAATATAAATATTTTTAAAGGCCTTGCCTATTATTACTTATTATAGGAAGAATCATCCTAGTGGTATGGTAACAAAATTTGCCCAAGACTGATTATTGTTCTTGATGTCCCTGACATTGTTTTAAAAACTCAGATATGAAGGCAGATCTAAGAATTTAAAACATATAATATGACCCATATTGACATCTTAACGTACAGATCATCAGATGTATTATACAAATTTGCCTCAATTTCTGAAATAGGTTTGTTATTGAAAACATTATTATTTATTTAGTAAATACTTTTATGGCACTTCTTATGTATCTGGCATTATTTTAAGCGCTTTACAAATGTTTACTTATTTAATCCTTCTAACACTTCTGTGAATTAGATACTGTTACCATTAATTAACCCTATTTTAAGATGAGGAAACTGAGGAACAGAAAGACTAAGTAAACTTGCCCAAGGTCACACAGCCAAGGATGGTACTTGAACCCAAGCAATCCCCACTACTGTGCTATACTACATCTCTCGTTTCTGTTAATCAAACTTTTTATTTGTACTTTTCTCAGTAGAAGAAATCCCATGGTAAATTTGAAATGCAAAAAATCCGATTTGTTAAGTGAATTTCTATCCATCAAATTTATCTTGTATGAAAACTTCTTTTTCATAAACTGTTTTCCTTAAAATAAGATCTATGTATAATTTCAAATGTCTTTGTAATAAATATAAAATATAAACATATGGAATCTTTCCCTTTGAGGAAAAAAGGATTTTGGTAACCATGTATAACAGAATCCTTTCTACCATAAAAATTCATAGTCTTCTCTCTGACGTTTGTGTTAGGAAATTCTAAAATTTCTTTTGCATTTCTATGCTTCATTTGAATCAAGAAGTATGTGATAAAAAGTGCTGGCTCTTGGTCTGGCCATTTCTTTAAGAAAGGCAACCTTGTCCACAGTTATTTTTTCCCTGCCCCTCCCAGATTATTTCCCAGTGAAGTAAGGGAGTAATCATGGAAGACTGCCATATAGTAACAGTGAGCCATGTCAAACACACCCACCAATGGTAAGCAAGCCACTAATGAGTAGGTGACTTTCCATTTATGACCTGATAAGGACAACTACTATCCTAGGTACAGATAGTGCATGTTGTAACATACAAATTGAGAGCTCACTTTTGAATCCAAGGCAATTCTGACTGGTTTGTAGTACAAAATCTGAATAGTTACGCTTGCAGCCAGATGACAAAGAGATGAAACACACCCAGTCATCTCTGTGTATGAAAAACCTTGTCTGGGGAATTTGAAGAAATCGCCAGAATTTCCCTACAGTTTCCAGGTATTTTCTTTTCTATGGAACACACACAGATGCTTTTCTGTTGCTCTTGGACAAATAGTGCATGTAATGAGAATGTGTCTCCTCCTTTGGTTTCATTCACATGCTATTTTAATGACTGGAAATTCAGTCAGAATTGCTGAGGATTTGTTTGTTGCTGAAGATCTGCAGGGATAAAAGGGAGAGGTGTCATACCCAGAGCTGGAGCAGTTGGTATTTTTCATCCAGTACCAAGTTTTTAAGTATCACCTGCCCTCCGTGTCCTCCCCTGTACCTCAAGTAAACAGCAGCCAACAACCACAAACTCTTATCTCTACTCCCAGAGGACTGTGGGAGTTTGATGACTCAGGTCATCTCAAAGAAAACACTGCATCTTAGAGAACAAGGTGTTTCTTTTAGTTGGAACAACACAGTAGCAAACAATAATACATAATAATAGCAAAGGTAATGCCACGAGCCTATGACCTCACTCCCATTGTGATTTTCCTTCAGGGCTTTCTGGGAGGGTCCTGAGAGCAGATCTCCTGAGCAGCTGTGCAGATTCTCCAGAAAGGCCCACGTCTCTTACCCTCTTTTTTCATGAATGGATCAACACGGGGAGGGGAACAATTGAGTTGTGTGTATCATCTCCAACAATCACAAAGCTTTTACTACAGATTTCAAAGGAAAATGTTCCAACCACAATAAGTACTGAGAAAAAAATCCATTGGATTTTTGAAAGCTTGGTTTCAGTTCTGTAAAAAGCAGCAACTTTATCAGCTTATAAAGCAAGCCAGTTCTCCAGTGATTTTAGCCCGTGACATGTTACTTTCCACTTTCACAGTTAACCTATTCAGAACCTGGTTGTCTGCTTTCAGTACTAGGTTTGGGTTGAGTTGGTTGATTGAGTTGGTTGGCTAAGTCGATTGGGCTGTGAGCAAGGACAGTTTTCAGCTGTTGAAAAGATACAACCATTACCAAGAAAAGATACATTTTGTCCCTTTTCTGAGGAGATTGATTATTGGGTCAATTGTAGCGGAGAAGTGGGAGATGATAATTCTGGTTGAGTCTGGGGAACCCTAGCGATATCCAGACCTCTTGGAGAGTCCAGGACTTTCCATTCCAGGCAGGGTGAGAATGTCTGCATTCCTTGAGTGGCCCATAGTCAGGGTTTTATAGTTTTTTCCAATCTGCTCAAATATGAGGTTATTATGAAGCCTCATCCAGGAAAAAGATACAGATACTTTATATGATGAGTGATTACCCATTTATCTGGGAGATCAAGCTGAGTCATCTTCATTAGCCTAGGGCCCCATTTCACAGAACATGACTGTGTGAATTGGTCGGGGTCTCATGGATTCATTTTTCATTGAGGAAGCAGACATTGAGATGAAGGTTAGCATGTAGGAGTTTATAGTGAATACTTTTGTGATCATCACCTAGAGAAAGAGAGGTGAGGAAACAGGATTTAGAGGGAGAAGTTGGAGGTTGTGATGCAGTCTCAGTGTAGACTCCAGCCAATACTGTGGGGGATTGGGAGGAAGGGAAGACGTTTCAAAGTTTCTCACACTTGGATGAGGGATCAGGCCTTCATGTACCACCACCCATCAATCAGTCCATGTGGCCTGCTGTTAGATGAGGTATAACCTTGGGCTAGGTGACCCTCTTCAGCATATACAATATGTATAGGGACTGAGACTTGAGAGCTTTCTACCAGAAGCACTCCCAGTATCTGGGGAGTAAGTCCTTAATTTGTAAGGGGGAGTCTGAGTGAAATATTACAGTGTCTGCCACACAAGGATGTGTCTCAAAGGCCATTTCCATACATGGACCTTCTAGCAGCATATTCAATAGAAATTTCTGAGATGATAGACATACTCTATATCTGCACTAGTATAGTAACCTTAGCCACAAATGGTTATTAAGCACTTAAAATGTGATGGTAGTTCTATTGAGAAACTAAACTTTTAATTTTATTTAATTTCAAGTAATTTAATTTTTAAATTGATAATCTAATTCACCTATGAGAAAATTCACCCTGTGAAGTGTATAATTAAATGGCTTTTAGTATATCTGCAAAGTTTTGCAATCATAATGACCTTTTAATTCTAGAACATTTTCAGCACCCATAAAAGAAACCCCATACTCATTTGCAGTCAGTCTCCTTTCCTGCCTCTCCCCAGCTCCTGGTGAACACTAATATATTTGATGTCTCTATGCATTTGACTAACCTCATAGAACAAATTATCAAGTTTTCGCTCCTCTTCTATTTTTTTTTTTTTTGAAAAGTCCAGGAAGGATTGGTTTTAATTTTTCTTTAACTGTTTGATAAAATTTACCAGTGAAGACATCTGCTCCTGGGCTTTTATTTTTGGGAAAATTTTAAATTACTGATCCAATCTCCCCTCACATGTTATAGGTTTATTTATGTTTACCTCCTGAGTCAGTTTCACTAACATGTGTTTTTCTAGGAATTTGTGTTTTCTAGGTTATCTCATTTGATGGCATACAATTGTTCATATCCCCTTAAAATTCTTTTTATTTTTGTAAGGTTGATAATAATGTTCCTTCTTTCATTCCTGATGTTAGTAATTGGATCTGTGCTCTTTTTCCTCTTAGCCAGTCTAGGAGAACTTGTCAGTTTTGTTGATCTTTTCAAATAACCAAGAAATGGTTTTATATATATTTTTTCTATTGTTTTTCTATTCTCTATTTATTTCCTCTCTAGTCTTTGTTTTTTTTCTACTCTTTCTTTGTTTAACTTTAGTTTGTTTTTCTTTTCCTAGTTTCTTAAGGGAGAAGTGTAGTTTACTGATTTGAAATCTTTCTTCTTCTTTATATAGGCATTTACAGTGATAAATTTACCTCTAAGCATTGCTTTAAATATATGCCAGAAATCTGATATGTTGTCTTTCATTATCTCAAAGTACATTTGTATTTCTATTGTGATTTCTTCTTTGATTCATTGCTTATTTAAAAGTTTGTGGTTTAATATTTGTGTGTTTCCCAAGTTTTCTTCTATTGTCAATTCCTCATTTCATTCTGTTGTAGTCTGACAATGTACTTTGTGTGCTTTCGGTCTTTTTAACCTTGTTGAAACTTGTTTTACATCCAAACATGTTGTCTATGCTGGAGAATGTTCCACATACATTTGAGAAGAACATTTATTCTGCTGTCATTGGGTAGAGTGTTCTATAGCTATCTCTCAGTTAATTGTTTTTATTGTTTTTCAAGTTCTCTATTTCCTCAATGATCTCCTGTCTAGGTTACTAAAGTCTTAAACCGTTATTGCCAAAATGTCTGTTTCTTCTTTCAGTTCTGTCCATTTTTGCTTCATACGTTTCAAACCATTCCTTGAATCTAAATTTTGTGTTCTAAGGACAGCATATAGCTGGATCATTTCTGAGGGCAGCATATAGCTGGATCATTTCTGAGGGTGGCTCAGTTGGCTGAGCATCCAGCTCTTGATCTCAGCTTAGGTCTTGATCTCAGGGTCATGAGTTCAAATTCATTTCTGCCAGTCTCTGTCTTTTGATTGGAGTGTTTAATCCATTTACATTTAATGTAATTACTGAATAAAGTACAATTGATGTCTGCCATTTTGCTATTTTTTTCTATGTACACTATAAATTGTTTCCTTATTCCTTTATCACTGGCTGCTTTTGTGTTTAATGTATATTTTCTAGTGAGCCATTTTTATTCCCTGTTTTTTTCTTTGTATAATTTAAAATGTTTTATGGTTGTCTTGGAGACTAGAATTAATATATTAATTTATAGCAATTTAAGCTAGATTAATATCTACTTAATTTCCAACACTACACAAAACTTTCTTCCTATGTATCTCGGTTCCCTTCCTACTCCTTTGTGTTATAATTGCCCCACAAATTACATTTTTATAATATGTGCCTATCAACATAGACTTACCATTATTGCTTTATGCAGTTGCCTTTTAAATCAGATAGGAGAAAAAATAGAGTTACAAGCCAAAAAAAAAAAAAAATCTTAATACTATGTTTTATATTATTTACCTATTACCTTTACCAGTCTTTATTTTTTCATGTGGATATGAGTTCCTTGCATGTAAGCCACATTTCCTGTTTCTTTACATATCTCATAATTTTTTGTTGAAATTTGAACATTTTAAATAACGTGATAACTTGGGAAATCAGATTTAAACTTATGGCAGGATTGGTTGTTGCCTTTTGTTTGCTTAGTGGTTTTCCTGTATGAATTCTGTAAGTCCGCATTATTTGTTACTGTGACCACTAAAGTGTCTGCTTGATTACATTAGTAGTTAGCTAATGTTTGTACAGAGATTCCTTAAATGCCTGGAACCAGTAAGTCTTCCAGGCTTATTGAGAGGCTCTGTGTGGGTGTTGAAGCATGCCTTCTAATATTTGGACAGACAGTTTATATCTCTGCTTTAGCTTGTATTTCCTACTTGCACAGAGCTTTAGGTCAGCAAAAGGTGAGAATTTAGGGCTTTTTAAATCTTTTCTGGGCCTGTGCAGCGTTCTGGTCATCTGTATAACCTTACTCATACATTTAGCCTAGATTCCCAGAAATATATTAAAGCTTTGCTATGTGTCCTAAGGATATATTATTTTCCAGCTTTTCCTTAATTTTTTTTTCTCAGCTTTTTCTGCTCTAATTGTTAGTGTTGCCTTAGGCAGGTGTGCTGTTAAACAATTGCCACTGATTGTTTTCCACAGATAACTCCTGTTTTCACCAATCAAGCTGTGAGCCAGGTCAAATAAAGACGGGCCCTCCAAGTGAAGCTTGCCAGTATTTCGGGGAAGTTTCAAATCTGGTGTTTTGAGGGAGCTTCAAATCTATTCTCCTCCCTCCAGTGGATGTTAGATAGCTGGTTTCAAAACTACAGTGTAAGGCTCCTTTTTGGGGGGCTATTGCATAGCTGAGAGGAACAGATTGGAATTGGGTCAGTTAAAAATGCTACAAATATAGTTATTCTTAGCAAGAATTAGTATTTTCTTTGTATCAGTGCTCCTCAGATTATTGCAAACCTTTGGTTAATTTGCAGAGTTCTAAAGATGGTAATATTGACTTTTTTTTTTTTCCAGTGTTCTTGTTGCTTTTATAGGGGATTAGATCTTCAGAGGTCCCATTCTTTTTTTTTTTTTTTTAATATTTTATTTATTTATTTGACAGAGAGAGAGAGATCACAAGTAGGCCGAGAGGCAGGCAGAGAGAAAGGGGGAAGCAGGCTTCTTGCTGAGCAGAGAGCCCAATGCGGGGCTCGATCCCAGGACCTGAGATCATGACCTGAGCTGAAGGCAGAGGCTTAACCCACTGAGTCACCCAGGTGCCCCCAGACGTCCCATTCTATTCTTGCTGGTGTCACTCTATGCGAGTACTGGCTGTTGTGCCATCCAGTTCAGATGTAGAGCCTTTGAGGAAGACTTGATCTCTGTAGAGTTGATGTGAGCATGAAGACTCAAACAGAGAGGGTAGTATGCCTTGAATGATATTCAAGTTGAAGTTACATTAATCTCAACATTATAGAGTGCCTCATTCTTCTTTTAAAAGAATAACTGCTTCCCCTTAGTGGGAGAGAGAGGGACAAATGAGTTCTGAGTAAGAGCTGGTGTCCATAGGCAAATAGAAGTCTTCAGTTTTGGCTTACAAAATAAGCATTCTTGCTAGTAAGTCTGCGTTGTTTGGGCATTTGTCTGGACTTCCTCATACTTGGGATACCAAGTATGAGAAATCCTAAATCTTAATCTAAATCACTCCTTATTAATGAACTTATTGATGTTTGGGCTTCCTGGGTGAGAAAGTGGAGACCTATGGAGTATGCAGACAATAACTATTGGCAAATGCTATTGGTAGCACCAAAAGAAGTATAGGTTGGTATTTCCCAGACAACAGAGACATTATGGATGGAGATCCAGTAGAAGACCTGGGGACAATGATTAATGATTGACAGCTTCTTGGTGTAGTTTGATTTGGATGTCTTTTCCTTCATACCTCAGGGGCTACCCAGGGCCATGTTTACTCACTTTGGACTATGCTTGGATTAGATGGCCATCTGTCATTGGGCCTTCAAGTCCTACTGTAGTTTATTATGATTTGATACAGAAACAAATGCTCACTACTACCAATTCCACACGGATGCACAATGACTCTTGGTAGGTGAGCATGGGGAATTCTGGGGAACAACACAAGGTGAAGTTAGTCAGTTCCTTTTACACTGCTGGGCTGTGGCTGTTTCTGGACTGGGTGTGATGCTCTAGGCTTGATCCCCAGGCTGCTTCTTCATGTTTAGGTGCTGCAAAGGATGAAGAGTTTGCTCTAGGAGCACCAGAAGGAGGTTAACTAGAGAAGCTGACTGCATGTGTTTCTTTCTCAAAGAAAATTTCACAGGAAGGGGGAAGTTTTGATGTGGAGGGTCTTAGGCTGGGACAGGATTTGTTACATGGGGTGTAGCATGATGTTCTTTATAGTAGTTAGGACAACAGACCAGTCCCATACAATAATCCTCTCTCCTGTTAGTATTTTACTCTATGACCCATTTGTTCCAGTGTAGAGCTGCAATATTAGGAAGAACCTGAGGCGTCTGATGGGTTTTCCCTTATCTCTCAGGGAAATATGAAGAAATGGGATGATAAGAACATTTGGAAGGCTAGAATGACTAGCTCTATTGGCTGGGCTCTGAGGACTGTGACCCTTACTTCTGGCCTTGTGATTTTATCTCACAGCATTGATTGTAAGGCCATTGAGTAAAGGGCTTTAGGACCTAAGGCCTCAAGTATGATGCCCTGCCTTGGTTGAGGCCTGGCCAGCAGTGGCACTATGGGCCAGAGGCTGTCAACAAAATTAATTAATTAAAAAAAATACAGCTCTCACCAAATCTGTGGCTGATGCTAGAACTGGGACTATGTGGAGACAGGAAATTTAGTTGGGAGTTGAAGTTGAGAAGCTCAAGCAGAGTACACGTTGGGGTTTCTAATATTAGTTGTAAGGCCTGAATAAGGACGCTGAATATGAGATCAGGAACATAAAGCAGAAACTCTGTCTGTACTTGGAATGGTTAATGCTTACTAAACATGCCTACAGTGGTGGGAGATGTTCCAGGTACGAGGGAGATGTTCTAGTAACTCATTTAATTCTTACCACAACTTTAGGATGTAGGAACAACTCCTCCTCTCTTTTTATAGATAGGGACACTAAGGCAGGGTCTGTAAAGGGTAAAACCAGGATACAGCCTTTGGAAGTCTGGGTCCATGGCTTGAGGTTTTGACCACTATTCTGTTGCCTCTTCTGATGCGTCTTGCCTATGGCTTTCATGTGCATACTTCAAGGTTGTAGTGAGTGGATTCAGTCCAGGCTGGAGTGGGCTAGCAGCACCAGCAAACAAAGACATGCAGTAATAGAACTTTGGAATGGGATTAGGCAGGGTGAGGTGACCTGGTACAGGGAGAAATAGGATCTCATGGTCCTAGAAAGGATGAGATCCAAGGTACAGGTGTAAAGATTAACTTAGGCAAGGAGAAGGGGCAAGATACTCACCAAGTGGCAATAGAAATGAGTCTTGTTGACACTTAAGTGAGGTTCATGTCTTTCATTTCTTTCACTTATGTACCAACCACTCCCATTCATGAAGTCGTTCTTGGTGAATTCTGAAGTCATCCATTTTAGGTTTGGTTCTAAAAAAACCTCACTGAGATTTGATTTCTTCACCTATAAAACGGGGTGGGTGAGAATTGAATAAAAGAATTCATTTGTAAGACCTAACAATGGGCCCAGCAGTCCCAAGGCCCTGAATTAATGTCTGTTTGCTCTCTTTAGTCCTTCTGTCCTCTCCCCATCCTACCGATCCAGCATATAATGAATATTGATACATATTTGATGATTGCTTAAGTTATGTCTAGTCTTACATAAATGTGCATAGTCCTGTAGGCTCAACTAAGGAAACTGAGCAAATATCCCTTCATCACCTTCCATTCCGGAGCAACTGCTAACTGGTGCATCAGAAGTGGACTCAAGCTCTGCTGACAGATGCACAGTCTTCATGGGCTTCAGCCGCAGTGTCAGCACTAGACACTCTAGATGACAATTAGGGAAAAGAACAAACAACTCCAGGGGAAAGGTGTCCTTAAAAGTGCTGAGCAGCAGAGTAAACAAGCAAACGGCTATAAAGGAATCAATCACTCAATCACCACAGATAGCCGGCACTGTCCAGGGGGATACTATCTGTTGGATGCAGCTGTGGAAAGGTGATCTCAAGATCTCCTCTGGATTCCCAGGCCTGTCTCAGACCTTTCTCTAGTCTGAAGAAAAATCAGTTCACCTCCTTTTGGCTTTCAGTTCCATTAATAACAGCCCGCTGTCATTGAGCACCTACTGTATGCCAGGCCTGGTTGGATTTTTAGTGATAACCCTAGAAGGTTGGTAAGATTAATGATTCCGGTTTACATACGTGGAAACTGAGTCACTTGGCCAGAGATAGGATTCAAACCTGGACAGCTCAGTTGCAGAGTCCATGTGCATAAACACTAAGCTTTACTATGTCTCATATTCTAGAAGGTTTTGACCACTGAGTAAAACTGTTCACAAAATTAGTGAAGCAAATTTGTTTTTAAATGTTTGGAATCATGTTTGGATTTCTTATTCTTAAAGGCTGGACAATATTACAATTGTAATATGTCAGAGGTCGAGTAACTTCCTCAAATGCTTCTAACTAAAAGCATGGTCCTGATGCACTTCAGTCTGTTTGATGACATGACCTAATATTTCTTTAATGCTATCTTGCAAATTATGAGTCAGGGACTCATTATGACCATACATTCCTCACCCTGAGCTGGCAAGCACCCAGAACAGCTTTACGTATTCTCACAAGGCTAGGAGCTAATGGAGTCAGCCCTCCAACTACCCAGGAGAACACGAAAGCTTCAAGACTAGGTACCACACCAGTGCACACCTGCAGGTCATCAGTGAAGTCATTAACGGAGCAGACAAGAACAGCCTGCCATCATGTCTGCTTATTGTCAACACTGAAGAGGTATTGACAGTGTCGAGACAGGTTGTCACTGGAGGAAACTGAGACCGAATCAACAACCAGCAGAACATCCACCCCAGTGGAACCCGTTCCTCGAGGTGCTACGTCAAAACAAAATGTGTGGAGGGCCTGCATCCCTGGGCCGTTCTCCACCCTGCCTGCTCAGACAAGAAGGCCGTGGGTTCTGCATGCAGCAGGTAAAATATTGCATGGCTGCACTGGTGAAGGAGTGACTTCTGAACTGAGATCAAACTCAACATTTAAGTGGAGGCAGGATCTATTCTCCCAAGGCAGAGTTGGGTTTTACTGCTCTCCTACATGCAGATCAGATAGGAGCCGCTGAAAAGCTGTATCACAGCCTTGTGGAAGAGCAGCCCATCTCTTTTCATTGAACTCAGGAGAGTTTGCAACAGTTTTGGAGGAGGCCATGCCTCACCCACAGAAAGACTGATTTAATTGCGTGAACGTATGTATTGTTAAGGAAACAACCCTAAATGAAACACCAACATTCTTAGTGACATAAGGGACTTGGTATGTTCTGGAATGGTAATGAAAATTATGAACCCATACCCTCTGCGATTTCTAGTTATGTGGAAGAAGCAAGGAAAAATAGGATTCATTTCAAACACTGGACAAAAGTCAGAGAAGAGGAAACAGAGAGCTAGAGAAAGAGAGGGAGGGAGTGAAATTGTGTGTGTGTGTGTGTGTGTGTGTGTGTGTGTGCGCGCACGCACGTTCCATCTTTGCCTAAAGATTTTGTTCCACATTTGCTTGGAGTCCCCCAGGTGCTGAGGGGATCCATTGTAGATGAGCCTGTTCCAGATATCATGGAAAATATTTCCCTCCTTCATTGTTTGGAATTAAGACTCTGCCAGCGGTGGAGGGAAACTTTTAAACACAATTACACTATCAAGATGTACAGTGAGTGAGTGAGTCGAAGGCCTGGATCAGCTTGGCCTGAGATGATAGAATCAGAGGTAGGTCATAAATCTCCAGCTGTGTTAGAGTGTTTGCCACGATGCAGAATGAGCCAGTGGCCCTGTTTGTGACAATATCCCTGCAGGGGTGATGGATGAGCCAGACTGACATCAGAACAGGTGGGAATATTACAAGGAATATTAACAAGGAGCTTGATGAAAGAGCCCCAGCAATTAAGTCCATGGGAGAGGCTTAATCCATGCCATAAAAGACATTGTAGACTGGAGATGTCTTTCCATCTGACCAATTAAAAAGGGCAAGCCATACTTGGACTGGTAACCTCTAAGTATTCCTAATAAGTCCATGGCATATTGTATTATTAGAATTAAACCTTGAGCTTTGTTTTTTTCCCCACATAATTGGGTGCCTGGGTGGTCATTTTACAAGTTCTGGTCAATTGCTGCTTGCTTTCACTTAACGATCACCACCATTCTTGAAGCTGTTATTGATCATAATCTTTCAGAGAACAGGGACTAGTTTGTTGGTATAATTTGTTTGATGTCTGGGGAAGGGTTAGTCAAAGTATGAAGTTAAACGGCACCTGAGGCCGTGGTGGATAATGTCTTATAACACTGTCCTGGTTCACCCCTGCCTTCCTCTCCTCACCCTGGCCCTCCCCTCCAGTCCTTTCCTCCTCCTCCGCCTTTCTCTCTCTCCTCCCCTCTTTTCTTCTTATCTGTTTCCAGTCTCTCCCCACTTCCCTCAACTTTATTCAGTCTTCCCTGCTGAGTTTTCCTAGCATCTGACAGCCTGACAGGCTTCCGTGGGCATTGCTTTGCATCTCTGGTATCATTCAGAGCTAAAGTTACGACTGAGCTTTTGACTGAGCTTTTAACGGCTCTGAATCTCCTTGTGTAGAGAGATTCACCTACCACTGGGATGGGAAACTTTTACTTCCTGTAGCTCTGAGATAGAGCTAAGGAAGCATGGGAGTAACCACCCTAGACTGTAGCCACCCACAGGGAAATGGTAGCACAATCTTGGAAGAGTGAACTGTGGAGCTGTTGAAGTGAAGAATGTTTAAAAGACACATAGAGGCTATGACCTAGGGCTGACGTATTTTCTTGAAATGAGGAATCCATTTGTACCTCCAACTCCGTCTGAAAGCCCCTTGCCAAAAGTAAAAACAATATAAGACCCTCAACTTACGTCTTCTGTAGCCGGCAGAGCACATTGCACGGGAGCAGAGCACAGAGGCAACTGGTGATGCCAGTGAGAGAAAGAGAAATGGAACCGAGCTGAGGCACCGCGCAAGCAGAAGTCTGAATAATTGAGGTCAGGCTTTTAGAATGTGTTTTGGAAGAAGCCAGTCTTTTACTGCTATTCATCAAAAACTGTACTCGTATCAACACTGGGCAGTTGAATGAGCAGAGAATGCAATGTAATGTGATATGATGTCATAAGGAGTCTGACAAATGAAAGTGGCATCCCAGCATGGACCAGTGCATAATGAAAAAGATAGGGGCACATAGAAGAAACTAGATGAGGCAAAAGAAGAGAAATCCAGGTCCTGATCAGAACAATGGTGATTTTCTAGTCGTTGTTGATAATTTCTTATAATGATATGAAATTAGAAACTCATATCCAAACCCCAATCTGGGTCACTTGTAATTTTATGTATATAATTATGCTTAAGATTATCCTAGAGCAGCTCTTCTCAAAATTGGCTGTATCTGGAAAACACCCAAGAAGGAAGCTTTTAATGCCCATACCCCATCTCAGAATAATGAAGCAGAATATCTGGGAGTGTTGCATGGCCTTCAATATTAAAACAAAACAAAACAAAAACAGACCAAAAAAAATTCCAGGTGGTTCATCAAGATGGTGACCCACCAACTCTAAAGCTTATATTGATTTTATTTCATTGTGTGGTTTCAGAGGTCTTCAATAAAACTTTTGTTGTTTTCATAAAGTACTGAGATGAGTAATCCTTTCCAAAGTGGGTTTCTTAGAGTGCCAATCCTTAGAGATGTTGGAGAAAAATAAAGGATTCTTTGGTCAAGAAGTCGGGGAAGATGGGGTGCCTGGGTCTCTCGGTCGATTAAGAGCCGGACTCTTGATTTTAGCTCAAGTCATGATCTCAGGGTTGTGAGATTGAGCCCTGTGTCGGGCTTTGCACTGGGCATGGAGTCTGCTTAAGATTCTCTGTCACACTCTCCATCTGCCAGCACCCCACCCTCTGCTTCCTCCCACAAAGAGTAAGTCTGGGAAGGCTCTAACCTTGATGACTCAAAATGCTCATTAGCATATTAGAGACTTTGGGAACTCCTGCAATACAGAAATTGATCTAATTGAGCACTTCCCAACCTCACCCCCAATCTCCCAGAATGGGGAAAACAAGGAAGCCCTATAGCTTAAAGTTGATTGATTTGGATGGTGATTCAGCTGGGCAGCCAGAGTTTGCCTTCACCTCTGCCACGTACTAGTTCTGTGTCTTTGGGAAACTGACCAGCTCCCCGTGTGCTTCAGTTTCCTCATTGGTAAAATGGAGAAAAAAAGTTTTGAGTTTTGATGAGTAAAATTTTTAAAAAGCAGAGTGAGAACATTGACTGAACATTCATTAATATTAAAAACTGGAAAGCAGCCTACAATTTTACCATCTTTCCGATTTCCTGTTAGACGTTATCACTTCAGTGTCCCACTGACGATTCAGTCTCGGCAAGATTGAACAGTACTTACGTGTTTCTCATTGAAACAAATGCCTGTGCTTGATTTTCATATTCTTTTTTTCTCGAGGACTATCATTATTATGGTCTCTGATAGTCTCCAAACCTACATGCCCTCTGTAAATTCTTCTCATTCCTTGTGGTTCACATTTAACCTGATTGCTGCCTTCTTGATGTGATTTGCAGTGGTCATTGCATCTACCCTTCACTTTCTAATCCTGGTGTTCTCCTCCTAAGAGCAGGAGTTTCTTTAAACCTGGGCTTTTGGAAGAGCCTCTCTTTGTTTTCTTTCTTCCAAGACATCCAGCTCAGTAGTAGCAGGTTCATCTAATAAAAATATCCATTTGAAGATATCATTATTCCCTACTAAGAGTTTGTCTCTGCAAGTTGTCTCCCCAAGTAATTATTACTAATTAGTATCACCAAAAATTAGTAACCCATCATTACTAAGGTTTATTGAGTACTCACTATGTGTCGAGTTCCAGACCAGGCCTTGAGTGTACAAAGACAGCAAGCCATGCCTGATGCTCATGACTTGACAGGGGAATGAGGAGACAAATAAACAATTGCTACAATCAGCAATGCTGAAATTTTACAACATGCTATATGAGTGTGTGTAAACACAGATGATAGGGTGTGTGTGAGTGTATGTGTACATACATGTATATAGTTAATTTTCTCTGGGGAAGGAAGACGTCAAAAAGGTGTCACTTAGTTGAATGCTTACCTGGCACCTGGTTGCAGTGAGTGGGAGTGCTTGGTCATCCAGAGCTCATGTCTCCTTTCCATTCATGTCCCAACTTAATCCAGTTTAACCGAGATCTTAGTAAACGTTCCCCCCCCCACCTCCGCTGAATCCAGGTATTTTACTCCCCATTTTCTAAATATGCCTTGCCCACATACCTTTTGTTCATTCCATTTTGTCTGGGGATAGTGTTCCCCTCCTCCATGCTCATATTTACCATTCATTTTATTCAAAACATATTTGAGATGCCCCTGCTAACATCTGCATCTTTTGTGTACTGAGATGCTCCTTAAGGCAAGATTCATTAAGGCAACAAAGGTGGTTGATATCTACTATTAAGTTTGTATACATCTATGTATACATATGTATATGTATACTATGTATACATATGAGGCAGTGCATTTGTCTATAGCTAACAGAGACTAAAAAGTAACAGCTGAGGTAAGACATGGTTTATTTTTCATATAAAAAAGAAATCCGGGAGCCTGGGTGGCTCAGTGGGTTGAGCCTCTGCCTTCGGCTCAGGTCATGATCTCAGGGTCCTGGGATCGAGTCCCACATCAGGCTCTCTGCTCGGTGGGGAGCCTGCTTCTTCCTCTCTCTCTCTCCCTGCCTGCCTCTCTGCCTACTCGTGATCTCTCTCTATCAAATAAATAAATAAAATCTTTAAAAAAAAAAATCCAAAGGTTGGCAGTCTGTAGCTGGCATAGTCAACAGATACCTTGGCTCATTCTATAGCTCATTGTCTATAGTGTTAAAGGAAAGCCTTTATTCTCATACTGAGAAAATGGCTGCCATAGCTCCAGCCATCATGTTTGAGTTTCCACATGTAAAGAATGATAAAAGAAAAAAAGGGCAGAAGGAGCTCACTAGCTGAGTCAACCCCCTTTAAAGAACTTTCTGAGAAGCCCCAAGTACCAGAGGTTGTCTTAGGCCCAGACTTTATTAGGCCCAGGCTTTACAAGGCCTGCTCTGGCCCTTCTCCAGATGTGCCCTCTGCATTAAGGATTCTTTAATCCACTAGGCCAAATGAAATGCCCACCTAAAGCTCACCCACTCCTTCTAGACAGTGCTCTGAGTGCTTTGGCATTCCAGCCAAATGGGACCTGAGCCTACTTCTACATTTGTATGGGACTCTTCTATGGGTCTGTCCTCCTGTGGGCAGAACATGCCACTGGTGTGCATAACTGCAAGCCTGGGAGTTGGCTGAGGGGAGATTTTATATGGGAGGTGGGTGAGCAGAGCTGTAGATGGAGCTTGGTTGTGAAGACTGGAATGTCCACATGCATGGGCTTATTAAGTTCCCATGCTGTGTGGACTGTAGCTGAGGGTAGAAAAAGCAAATTAGCAGGCCACCTGGACTTGTAACTTGAAAGAGGCCAAGTATTTCAGGCCTACCGTATGTGTAGAAGGTATACTTTCATTTAGTGGTTCAGTAACTCAATGATAATATTTAAATATTTAGACATCTACCATGCAGACCATTTGTACTCTGTGCCCATCCCAAACATCGGTGCGGGCTTGTCTGTATTCATTAACATTTGCCACTCCTTGATCACCATGTTTGCAAGGGGTGGGGGTGGGGTTGCTAGACATAAGTTCTCTCTCTAAGCTGGAAGATGAAAGAATGGGTATTGGATTTGGGGTAGACAGCCAGCAGCCTATGCCACGTGTGTTTGTGAGGGGTGTTGGAAGGAGGTATGTCTTTGCCTCTTCCCAAAAGCATTAACAATTGCATCCCTATCACAATAAAACGCAAATTCGGAAACTAAGAGTTCCTAGATGGAAATGGGTAGATAATTTTCAGGACACAAATTTGGCATCAAGCCTCACATTAGCAGCAAGGCAAAGGCAAAGGTAAATAATTCTGCAGAGTTTCCCTGACAGGTGCTGGGTGCGGAATGCAGAGCGGGAGCTCCCTAGAGGACAGGCAGTGCCGTGGCTCCTGGAGGGGTAACCCAGGACTCCCCAGGGCTGAGAACCGAGATGCTCTGTTAGCAGCATCCAAGGGGTCAGGAAAGCAATGCAGGGTGATAAAAGGATGTTGACGATTAGGGAGGAAGCCCAATCTCAGAATAAGCCTGGATAATTCAGCTGAGTAGGTGCTTCCCAGTTGAATATTCTCCTTCTCACTGGTAGGAGTTACTCATAAGCAAGTATTTTAAATAAAGGCTTATAACCGATCCAAAAGGGAATATTTAATGTGGTTTTGGATAGTTAGCATGTAATAAATTTCTTCCTGTCTGTTGATCCCTTCGGTAATGAATATGAACAAAAACAACCCCAAAAGATATATAATCTGCAAACATAAGTTATTAATGTTTGTGATCTGTGAACACAATGTTAGGATTGACTGACGCGAACACACTTCTTTAAAAATAAGATGCTTCCAGGGCTTGCGATCTTTAATAGAAATGTTCTAAGGAAGAAAGACGATCTCTCTTTGTACTTCCTTGGTGAGGAAAACAGAAGTGCAAAGTGTCAGTGAAGGCATGGGTATTGGATAAGCGGAAAAGCTGAGTGTCTAGAGTAAAGATATATTTCTTGCATGAATAACTTCTGAACAATCTGCTGAAGGAGTGATTTTGTATCAAGCTGAAACCCCAAACCAGCATCATTTTAATTTGCCAAGCACCTGTGAAGGAATACAGCTGCAAGGCCATGGGAAAACAATAGGAACTGTGACAGTTCATTAATATAAACCAGCAACTAGATTTATTTGGAAAAGTCATTGATATAGAATTACCCTGGAGGATGCAGTGACATTCCCGAAGCAGACCAGCAAGCAGCTAACGAAGATTATAGATGTGTGCACATCATTTGAAACCGAACAGTAATTTGGTAACTATTACGATTTATTGTGGACGTCAAATAGAATAACAAATGTGTAAAGAGCCATGATTGCTTTAGGAAAGTTAGGTTTGTGTTGTCTTTAGTTGTTTGGCTTTTTGCATGCAAGGTTATTTTGTTCTGGAAAATCAAGATAATGGTGTTGCCTCTAAAATGATTACTTGTGTGTATATATGCATAGAAGGAAAATATGAAAGTACACATTCTTGTCTAACAACCCCGAGCCTTAATATAATGCTGATAAGAAACTAAAGAAGTTGTTTATTGCAATCAAGTCATTTCCGTCTTGTGTCGGTGTTGACTACAAATATTTTACGAATGATAACTCACAAGCAATCTGGCTTGCATAAAATGAAAGGTATCAACAGATCTGGAAGCAGAGAAATAGATCTGCTAACCACTCACTTTTATTGCAAACAGTAAAATGTAACTCTAGAAAACGGGAGGAAAACAAGATTCTTTCGTATACTTAAAGCATCTGGGAAAATCTCAATGTCTGGCTCAAATGCAACAAGCCTGTCCATTGAACTTGTTCCCAAGCGTGAGACAGGCAACATTAGCCAATAATGTAGGAGCAAATGAAGAAAATGCCCCCACATCTCATAACATTTCCTCTTAAAATGCAAAGGAAGCACAACAGTCCTGCAGCTAATTTCCTTAGATGGTTTTTTTAATCCTTCCACCACCAGTAGTGAGCATCCCTGGTACTGTTAATAATCACTGGAAACTGACTGACTTGAACAGTTGGTTGTCAAGAGTTAGTTTACAGCGACCACGAAAGACTTGCTGAGTGGGTAACAGTGAGTAAGGACACCGTAACAGTATTTGCCAACCACTGGGGCCTGAGTTTTGATGAGCCCCCTGTAAAGGTGGTCATGGTACATTGGTGTTGGCAAGGGACATGGGGAATGTAGTGGGTGTGTGTGTATAATCTGCCACTGGGAGGAAAGGAGTTTATAGACAAAGAGCATCTCACTGGTCCCTTCAAGTATTGTCTTAAGTCTTAAGATACTAAAGCTCTTTTTTTTTTTAAACTCAAAAAAATAAAAATGATCTTCTTCTATCCAGGAAAGATCTGATTTGAAACAGAAAAATCTGGGATTTAGGAGAGGCAATCCATTAAGAGACTATTTAAATGTATGATTCTAAAAGATGGCTCATGCATTAAATTATTTGTGCTATACGGTTCTTAATTTTAGCATTACTTTCATTCCTTTTTCAAATCCTCTGATTCTAAAAGACTTTTCGAGGGTTTGGAGTTGCAAAGTACATTATGTGATGAGAGAACATCTAAGCTTTGTTCTTAATTTGTGAAATTCTCTAACGGCACTACTTAAAAACACAACTTTCTAAACAAGATGCCACAATTTTTGTTTTGTTGTTTGTTCGGTTTTCCCATCACGATAGAAAAGCATTCTGAAAATATGAAGCAATTATAAAATTCTCCAGGTTCCCCTGTAACAATAGTGCTAACGCATTCAAAACAAAGGCAAGTCACATAATAAGTGAAAGATGTGGAATTTCCCATAAAGCTTTGGCCACTATGTTGACTTTAGTTCTTCCAAACAACTCGACAAGGTGTGGATGTGAATTGTCTTGGCTAGTTCAGCCCGACGCTGTTTTGTTTTTTTTTTAAGATTTTATTTTTTTATTTGACAGACAGCGATTACAAGTAGGCAGAGAGGCAGGCAGAGAGAGAGAGGGAAGCAGGCTCCCCGCTGAGCGGAGAGCCCGATGCGGGGCTCGATCCCAGGACCCCGGGATCACAACCTGGGCTGAAGGCAGAGGCTTTAACCCACTGAGCCACCCAGGCGCCCCAGCCCTACATCTTTTATGTGGAGTAAAATCCACGTCAAGCTCATGTGTGACAGTACAAGTCTCAGACAACAAATTTCTGCTTACAGTTGTTGACAAATATTTGAGGAAAGAAAACAGAGGTTGGAACCTAGAAAGAACCACAGAAACCAAATTTGATGTATGGGCAGGTTCTATTTAGATATTGGCTATACAATGGTTGACAACCTTTAAAATTGGGAGTTATGCATTCGAAGTTGGATTTGCAACTTTTCTTGAAAAATTGGAGGATGTGATACCTGAGCTCATAGTCCTTTGTTACATACTGCAGGTGGGGGCAGGAGCAGTATTTGTCAGGTGGGGCAGAGTCTCTCTGTTAATCTTTCCAGGTGACTCTCCATGCCTACTGATTCCAGATGTTCACACATGCTATTGGGGCATAGATAATCGGTTTGGTTTATTCTAAACTTCATGTCTCCAAAGATGGCCTGGTGCCCTAAGCAAGACCAGGGACATAATTGCAAGGCCCAGTGCAAAATGTAAAGATGGAACCTATTGTTCAAAACTTATTAAGAATTTCAAGATGATGACAACACAGAATTAAACCACATGTGGGGCCCTTATAAGTGTGGGGCTTTCTGTGACCGCATAAAGCCAGCCCAGGGCCCAGAAGTAGCTTTGGATCCAGGAGGAATCTTTGGTTTCATTCTGAAAACTCAAGAACTATGTTGCATGGTTTTCCTGGAAGATAAAAAGTTCCCAAAGATTTCTGAAAGATCTTATTATCCTCAAAGGAATTGCAATGGGCAAATAAAGTCCCAGAACATTCAAGTAAAGGGCAGAGGTATCTTAAACCTTTGTTCATTTGTTTGTAGAAGGTTTTAAAAGTTCAGTTTTATTAAGCATAAGTATTTTTAAATGATAAGAATAGTACCTATGTATGGTAAAAATTCAGTAGTATAAAACATAAAAAATGTTTCATTCCTTCTCAGAGCTTCAAACTCACATCCTAGTTGCTTCCTGCATGTCCTGTTACAGATCAGTTATTACATATCCTTCTAGAAATTTTCTACATGCATTCATCTGACGCAAAGGAGAGCATACCTTATTTAACACCTAAACTTAAAAAAAAGTATTTAATATAACTTGGAGAACATTCTGTTACCACCAGATGGAATTTACCCTAATCTCTTAAACTACTGCATACTATTCCTTTTCATGGATGCCTAATGTTGCTTAATCCAATCTGAAAAGATGAACATCACATTGTTTCCATTATTATTTCTGGTTGTTTGTTTATTGTGTTGTTATACATAACCACTGTGACACTATGTGCTGTCCGCGCAGATGTTTACATGGTCCTCTTTCCCCATCACTGGATTTTGTTTAAATGTCACTTTCTCAGAGCAAACCTCCCTCTGTCATTCTCTTCCTCTTGATTTCATACCGTTTCTCGCTATCTGAAATTATGTGAAATATTTGCTTCTTTGTTCAGAAAAGTTGTATGATGGCAAGGTTTTGTCCTCTTTATTCACTATTATATCCCTCCTAGGGATACCCAGGCTTTGTCACATGTGGGGACTCAAAAATCATTGTTTAATAAACGAGTAAAAGCCTTACATACATGTTTCCCCCTTTGGATGGAATTAAACAAGTTGGTAATACAAAGTCCAGGTCCCCGTGTGGGTCATTTTTTTCCCCCAGCTAGTGGCAAGTGGCTTCACCGAAGGTTGCCTCAATTTATATTTATGCTAACATTCTTGTTTTCTTTCACTGTAGTTAATGTTATTTTTAGAAATACTTCTCCATCTTGAGCAAGTTTTTTTTTTTTTAAGATTTTATTTATTTATTTGACAGACAGAGAGATCACAAGTAGGCAGAGAGAGAGGGGGGAAGCAGGCTCCCTGCTGAGCAGAGAGCCCGGTTGCGGGGCTCGATCCCACGACCCTGAGATCATGACCTGAGCCGAAGGCAGCGGATTAATCCACTGAGCCACCCAGGTGCCCCAAGCAAGTTGTTTTTTTGTGTGTGCATTTCTTTAAGTGTAGCCCCTATTTATGTGCAGGGCTGGTATTCTGTCACAGGAAGTTTGGGAGGAGGGGGATAAAAAGGGACAGAAAAGTCTGGGAAAATTATAGGCTCCCTTTCTGTAGAATTCTCCATGAACTACTGCACCAATCTGTGTGCTTAATGCTGTCACACTTGCACGATGGCTGTTCCTTGAGCCTGGTGAATTCATCATCCGCTCCTCTCACCTGTCACCAATCCTGGTCATTCTTTACTCTAGGATCTGCTCAGAGGTCAGTTTTTCTAAGAAGGCCTTCTCTGTCCCGCTTCTTCCTCTTGGTCGGGTCGGTGACCCAGCCAGTTGCCGTCTCTGGTCCGGCTTAGCCTGTCTTTCATGCAGCGGGTCCAAGGCACGGGACCGTTTGGTCCCTGTGTGTTGGAAAAATCTCAGATCTGTAATCCCTCCACATTCGAATGTGTGTTCAAATGATGACATAACATGGCCTTTTGAGACCAAGGAGCACTTCCTCCCTTCAGAGAGTCCAGCTGACAAGCCCCCAAGCTCTCGCTCCCCTCTTCCTAGAGTGCCCCTGCCTGACCTGGCCCTTGTTGGCTCCACGGGCTCTGAGATAACAGAGCAGGGCTGGCCCCCACGTCACCGCCCTCCAGGGCTCCCAGGCAGTGGACTCGTTTTAAGCCCACCTGGGGCTTTTGCCAGTACTTTATCTGTGTCACCCATATCTCCTCAGAGTGGGAGCAAACAAAACCACAGTGCTTTATCAGGAGCTGTAATTCCTTACATCTCTCTTATCACCTGAGATTACCCAATCCTACCAGAGCTGTGGGGATCTGCAAGCCGGATAACAGGACCCTTCTGGTAGCGCGGGGTCTTATCGCCCTCACAGCACTCGAAGGGTGGGAGGAGGCTTTCTTTCCACCCTGGTATTTTTCCCGATACAGTTGCAACTTTTCTAAAAGGCCTGGCTTTGCGACAGGGGTTAATTGTCCTTACGAGACTAGACTTCTTCCCTCAAGTCTGTATGGCATTGACATCCGAGGCCAGCAAATGCAAGGCGCTGGGGTTTAGGAAGTGTTCCCTGTGTTTCAGACTCCAGCGTGGTCTCGTTTCCTCCTCACCACTACCCTGTCAGAGACACCAGTGACATTTTATAAATGAGGAAACTGAAGCTCCGGGCTGGGGAATGATGCCTCAAAGTCACAAAACTTTTAAATATGGGAGCCTGAATTTGAAGCCAGGACTATGACGGACTCCAAGGCTTAATGCACCCCCTGCACGAGTGTGGTTGGACTCGGGATTTGGTCTGGAACCTGGCTGGCAGCTTTGAATCTTGACCTCCCTACTTAATTAGCTGTGTGACTTCAGGAGGCAAATTACTTAATTCTCTGTGCCTCAGTTCTTCATCTGTAAAATGGGATTAATAATAGTATCTATTTCATGGAGTGGGGAAAATAAAATGTTTATCTGTGTGTGTGTATTTGGATCAGTTTTCATTCTACAAATAATGGATTAATAATCTTATTTCCATTAAAATTTCTGCCTCTCTGAAACAAGGCAAAGGAGCATTGAAGCAATTGTCCAGATGATTAAAAAACTAAACATATGGAAGGAAGGAGAAAGATCTAAGGCAAGAGAACAGTGTTTGCTTGTTTGACTGTCATATTCCTTCTTTTGTTCTTCCTTTTTCTGGAAGTATATCTGTTTCCCTTTTTGCTTTGATAATAGATATCTGTCCTTCTTTTGACTTTCCACCCTGGAATGCTCTTTACATTGAACAAATATGAAAACACACGCACATGTAGTTATTTAGTTGTCCATGCATGTTTCTCCTTTGTAGCTCCCTCATGTGCACATATGTCGAAATACATAAAGGCTTATACGTACACACACACACTTACCTTTTGTTGGCATCTGAGAGCAGGCTATTCCACTCCCACGAGGGTGTGTGTATGTGTGTGTGTGAGATAGGAATCAATTCCTCACTTGTTATCACAGGTGGGGACCTTGCCTTTCATGAAGTTAAATATTTGTCTCACTCACAAACTCCTACACTCTCAGGGTTGGAAGGGATCGTAAAAGTCACCTAGTCCAACCACTCTTCTGATGTTTGAATTGCTTCTTGTGACGTCCTGGCTAGGTAGCCCAGGAGCCTATATTAGGATATTCCCAATGACAAGAAGTTCACCAGCTCCCGAGACAGCCAGTTCCATCTTTCCATCTTGTTAGGGTCCATAGTCAAAGGTGACATTAATGCTAGCTCTTCCAGGCTAATAGGGTACATCTACTCAAATTAAGCTTTTTTTTTTTTTTTTTTTTAAGATCATGACCTGAGCCAAAGGCAGAGGCTTAACCCAATGAGCCACCCAGGTACGCCTCAAATTAAGCTTTGAAGCCATTTTTGGTAGGAAGAACTATTTTCAACATGTCAGGCAAAACTCTATGAAAAAGAACTTACAAATTATAAGAAAATGACATACACTCCACCAGGAAAAATAGGCAAGGTAGCACCTAGTAGTAATTTACAAAAGAAGAACTACCAGAGGCTAAAAAGTGTGCATAAGATATTCAACCTCAATAATGATCAAATAGATGCTGTCAAAGTAACAGTAACAAATCCTTTGTTAACTTTCAGATTGGTAAAGCTAAAATGAACTGAGGATATTCAGGACTGAGGGTGAAGTTGTGAACAGGGGAAAGGGCTGTCTCCATCACAGCCAGTGGGGAAGTGTAAACTCAAAAAAAACAACATTTCTCGAAGCAATATCGATCAACATTAAAAATGGGCACAATGACCCAGAAATCCCACCTGCAGGAGTTTATCTAGATTTTTCTTCAGCAGATAATCAAAGAAGCACACCAGTATATATGTGGACATATGTATCTGTGTATGTATTCATACACATGTGTATTTCTCTGTAGCTGCACTATTACTCTACTAAAATATCAGTATTGATTTAAATGGTATGCTATAGAGCTATTTAAAAGGATTTTATATATATATATATATATGTATATATATATATATATGTATATATATATATATAAAACATGTATATATATAGGGAAATATATTTCAGTAGGGAGATATATCCGAGACATATTTTTGAGTGAAATGCTGTGTTACAAAACAGCATGAATAGCATTGTCTCATTTCCATAAAATGTATATATGCAAATATATCTCAGTGCCTGAATTCCACCATGAAAGAAGTAATCATATCTATGTATATGTATGCATATGTACATATATCTGTATATATATATATATCAGTCTTTGAAATGTAATTCACAAATCATAAAATTTATCATTTTAAAGTGTTGAATTTAATGGTTTCTACTATATTCACAGAATTATGCAACCATCACCACTACCTATTTTTAGAACACTTTCTAAACAACCCCAAAAGAAACCCTGTGCCCATTCACGGTTAATTTCCATGTCCCCACACTTTCAGTCTCTGGCAACTGTTGACCTACTTCCCATCTGTATGGATTTTCCTATTCTGGACATTCTTTTAATGGAATCATACAATGCAACTCACTTCTTTCACTTAGCTTGTTTTTAAGTTTCCTCTATGTTGTAGCATGGATCAATACTTAATTCATTTTTATGGCCAAATAACATTCCATTATGTGGGTATGCAACATTTTGTTTAGCCTTTCATCAGGTGGACATTGTGTTCTTTCTGTTTTGGGCCCATTATGAGTAATGCTGCTATGAAGTTTTGTGTCCAGTTTTTTTTTTTTTTTAAGAGTTTATTTATTTATCTGAGAGAGAGAAAGAAAGAGTGAGAGATCACAAGCAGCGGGGAGAGGGAGTGGGAGAAGCAGGCTCCCTGCTGAGGAGCACGACCTGCTGGGATCACAACCTGAGCCCAAGGCATAAGCTTAACCCACTGAGCCACCCATGTGCCCTGTGTCTAGGTTTTGGTGTGGACATACGTTCTCAGTTCTCTTGGGTATATATTTAGGAGTGTAGTCATTGGGCCAAATGCTAACTCTATGTTTTAAGATTTTGAGGAATTTCGAAACTATTTTCCAAAGTGGCTGCACCATTTATATTCCCCACCAACAGTGAATGAGAGTCCTAATTTCTCCACAACCTCTATGCTTGTTATTGTGTGTCTTTTTTATTACAGCCACCCTCATGGGTGTGAAGTGGTTATATTTACTTAAAAATTTTTTTTTTAAGTAGGGTCTATCCCCAGTGCAGAGCCCAATGCTGAGCTTGAACTCACAACCCTGAGATCAAGATCTGAGCTGAGAGCAGGAGTCAGATGCTTAACCAACTGAGCCACCCAGGCACCCCTATATTTTTAGTCAATGCAAATCCAAGTCCAAGCCTTTGTCCCTCTGTTTTGGGATGAAATTCTGTCTCTACAATTCTTGAGGCCACAGATTTGTGGAAAGAGTAGAAGGAATGGAAGGATGGAAGGAATCAGAGAGTTGGTTTAAGGTAGAGATGACCAGGAGAGAATGCTGAAATGTTAGCATGATCTAGACAAGAAGGGTCTTTTGTTTGATTCTAGATCAAAGTGCCCCAAATCAATTTGCTTGATGATCAAATTGCTGAACTTAGATATTTACCCAAAATGTTTCTTTTAACTGTTATAGCAGTTCATACCGAAAGGAATGGGTTTAACAGATCTTAAAGATTCTGTAGAGTTTTAGTGGATTGGTTTTCATTCCATCTTCATAGCAGTATTTTAAATATTCTACATGTACATGCTAATGGACACAGGGTGGTTTAATTTTATGAACTATTTAATATTCATAATGCATTATTAGCCAAATTTCTATATTTCAAATATGTGTTCAAGTGATTCATGTTGATTCTTTTCACGTCTTTAAAAATAATTTTCTACTTTGCTAATGTTTTTGCATTTTTTTAAAGGTCTCTTTGCCAATTTTTAAAAAGTATGCCCCATTGCCTTTTTAGCTTATTGCTGTTATTACTGTTTGCTTTTACCCATCTTTTGGCGCTTTTTGGATTTTAAATTAATTTATTTTTTAATCCTTTTAAAATAATTTCACAGTTATAGATAATATATATCAAAATTTGAAGCATTAATCATATGAATCATTTTCATAATCCTCTCAAGGTAGCTTCAATTCCTTTGAACAGATTTATCCTTTCAGGTCCTGCCTTCTTACAAGCTCTTAGTAAGTCAGTATATGCCAACTGCTCTTTATTAGAAACCAATATTTTTGCATTTCATTAAATTCCAGAATTATACAATATTTGTTGCAAATCATAGGATTTGGTGGTTTTTTTGAGTTTTAGATTTAATTTGGTTAATTTCGGATTTAGCTTAAGCTCAGTGAAGTCATTTTGCCAAGTGGTTTTGCAGTAATTTGTCAGACCGCCTTCACTTAATGTCCATTTCATGTGTGATTCAAATTTCAGACATTGGCCGTTTCTCAAATGCTTAAAACTAATGGAAAATATTCATTTCATTAAGCGGATTTATGTAACTGTAAGTTTCAAAGTGTGCAAAAGGCAATGATTTAACTCCTGGATACCACAAACAGTTAAAAGTAGATGACTAGGTGGTCTATCATAGGAATTGCCCCCAAATCTATTTTTTAGTAAACATTTTTGGAGAAAATTATAACTCTGTGCACCATACTGTGCCATTCTTTAAATTAGATTTGCCTACATGTACTTCCTTGAGCATGACCTGCTGGTGCCACCACAATCTGATTAGTAGCATGTTATTCTTAGATAGTGTCTTCTGTGGACATAAGTTTCAGTTGGTGACTGACCCAACATAACATTAAATCAGCGGATAAGTAAATCAAAATAAATTCTTTTCATTTCAAATAAGGGGATTTCTTTTAGAGTTGGCTTCTAACATATGGCTTCCCCATAATGATAGAATTGAGGATCTGGTTAGAGCTTGCATTTAATGTTAAACTGGAAGATTCTAAAGGGAGGCTCTATACCAGTGGATGTTTACCATGCAGTGATGCAATGGGCATATGATCCACTTTGGGAACTGCCGCAGGCTCCCCTGGCCCCAATACCAGCATAGAACAAGCACAGTGACTGCTGACTGAAGGTGATAAAAATTGCAATGGCATTGTGGGCTCTGATTCTAGAAAATATTCCTAGGTGCAGTTAAGTCTTCTACATTCTGATGCAAGGAAGAAGAGATGTATCCATTTGCTCCAGAGACCTTTATATGGGCTGAATTTTGCCCCTTACCCCACCAAATCCTATGTTCAAGTCCTAACCTCAGTACCCCAGAATGTGACTTTATTTAGACATTGGTCTTTAAAGAGGTGATTAACTTAAAATGAGATCATTGAGATGGTCTCTAATCCAATATGAGTGGCATCTTTATGAGAAGACGAGAACTTCTAAGTGAGGGAAAAATGACCCCAATGTAAAAAATTACAGTGCCTTGCAGGTTACCTCAAGACTGAGAATATGAAACAATTACAATTTTGAGTTTCAAACTGATGATGTCTGAGGGTAGCTGATGTTCTCCTTTCACTCCTGGCAACTCTCAGACCCGATCTTTGATACCCAGGTTATTTCTGGTTTACTCAGGATAGTGTACGTCTTTTCAGAGACTGCAGGGTAGCCATTGGTCATTCGGTAAATGAATTCAATTTAAATTCACTTGTAAGAAAAGAAAGAAGAAAGAAAACCACACCACCAGTTCACAGAACTTTTCTTCCAGGAGTGCAGGTAGCAGGGCTCAGGGGCAGAAGGGTTGGGAGCATCAGCTTTGGGCCCTTTTCTTTAACATGTCCAGGAAGTGGCAATGAACTGAAGACCTCCAGAGGGCTTGCTTTGTGAGGAGTTTAGGGAATCAACAAACCTCACACCATCCCATCCCCCACAACCATTCAGTCCACGGAGGGACACTGCTGTGGCCAGAATACTACAGTCCCTCTGACATCTCAGGGATCCTCCCCCCAGCAGGGCCCAATCCTGAGGGGAAACCAGCAGCCTCCAGTTTTGAAGCAGGTGGAATTTTGCCTCAGCATCACCACACTGCATCTCGTCTATGTGGATATTATCCTCTGGAATTGTGCAGTGTGCAGCCTACACGACCATACATATAGCCCCTTTTCAGTTCCGACTTCTATGCCTCAACCCCTATCTGAACATCTTCCACTGAGTACCTTGGCCCTCATCTTGCTTCATGCAGACGCAAACTCTCTCTTAGGGGACTTTCCATGGACACTTAGCTCCCTGATCAGGACATTATACGCTCTGCAACCCTGTCTCTTTCCATTAGTACTTGTCTGTGCTTTGGATGTTGGCCTTCTAAGAGGTTAGACTAACCTGAGAAATCAATTTATTAAGAAGTTGTGAGTTGCTATTGCTGACATTGTATGTATAGTGTGAAGCCTGGATTCTAATGAGATTTCAGTAGGACTTGTTAATATTAGTTTCATTGATGTTTTACTCTGTATTGCTGTAGCCATGCTATTTGCCCGCTAACAGTGGTCTCTAAACTATTAACTGAAGAAATGAATTTCTAACGGTGGAAGTCCCATCACTGAAGAAGTTAATTTCATAGGAAAGTTTTATATAAGGATGATATTGGAAGACCTAAAAAATCCAAACCACCAAACCAGACAAACAAAAATATCACCCCTCTTTGATGTACTATAGTATTAGGAATTCTGTTACCAGGCAAATCGTTCCTTTAATGAATGGGAACACTGTGTGGTATGGGAGTTCTTAAACGTGACGTGAACATCAGAATGAGTCCTAGGCTACATCCTTAAAGTTTCTGAGGCCTGAGGTCTGGGATGGGAGATGGGACTTTGCATTTCCAGCAGTTTCCCAGGTGACAGTGATGCTCCTGGTCTGGAATGGCTTTGGGAACCACTCATGTGGTGGAAAGAACAGTGGGGCAGCCAGAGAACATACAGGTTCTAGTCCGTCTGAGTCTCCCAACATGTGAGATTCTACTCAAGTTTCATAAATGTCCTGGACCTCAGTCTTCTCATGTGTAACCAGGGGGATGGCCTGGATGTTCTCCAAGTTTCCCTCCAGCTCAAATTCCTTCCAGTTCACATTCTGAGCTGATCATACCACATGGCCCAGGGTGTGGTGGGGAACAGCCATAGCCTCACTGGGGACAGCTTCCCCTATTTGGGGAGATTCTTACTGCAGTCACAGGTACAGCTGTTGCCTTTAGGGGTCCAAAAGAGGCTTTCCTCCAAGGGAGCATGTCCTGGAGGCTCAGAGGTGGGAACTCACTGGCTTTGGCAGCTGCACCTGCAGGTGCCACTTCCCGCCACACTCAGGGCTCCTGTCCTAAAAATCATCTGTGTTCCACCCATTCATCCCTCCCCTTTTCGCTTCCCCTGAAAGCCACTGCCTCCGTAGTTTTGCCTTTTCCAGAATGTCATGTAGTTGGAATCATACAGTATGTAGCCTTTTCAGATTGGCTTCTTTCACTTAGTAATATGCATTTAAGTTTCTTCCATATTTTTTCATGGCTTGATCGCTCTTTCTATTCTTTCTTATTTTAAAAATTTTGTTGAAGTATAGTTGACACACAATGTAAAATTAGTTTCAGGTGTACAACACAGTGATTTGACAAGTCTATAGTTATATTATGCTCACCACAAGTGTAACTACTATCTGTCACCATGCAACATGGTTACAAACTGTACAGTGACTTTCACCCCCATAACTTATTCATTCCATAACTGGAAACCCATGTCTCCCACTTCCCTCCATCCATTTTGCTCATTTCCCTACCCCCCAGCCCTCTGGCCATCATTAGTTTGTTCTCTGTATTTATGGGTCTATTTCTGCTTTCTGTTTGTTTTGTTTTTTTAGATGCCACATGTAAGTGAAATTATATGGTATTCATCTTTCTCTGTCTGACTTATTTAAATTAGCATAATACCCTCTAGGTCAATCTATGTTTTTGCAATTGGCGAGATTTCATTCTTTTTTATGGGTGAGTAACACTCCATTGAATATAGCTAGCTAGCTAGCTAGATATACTGCATCTTCTTTATCCATTTATCTATTGATGGCTACTTACGTTGGATAGCTCATTTCTTTTTAACCCTGAATAATATTCCATTATCTGGATGTATCACATCTTTCTAATCCATTCAGCTCTTGAGGTGAACATCATGGTCTTTCCACTTTGGGCAGTTATGAATGAAGTTGTTATAAACATCTGTGCTGTAGGTTTTTGTGTGGATAGAAGGTTTCAGCCCCTCTGGGTACATACCAAAGAGTGTGATTGCTGGATCGTCTTGTATGTTTAGTTTTGTAAGAAGCTGCCTGACTCTCCTCCCAGTTGGGTATACCATTTTGCATTCCCACTAGCAATGTATGAGAGTTCCTCTCAGTCGACATCTTTGCCAGCATTTGCTGTTGTTAGTGTTCTATATTTTGGCCATTCTAGTAGATGTGTAGTGGTATCTCCTTGGATTTACCTGTTCTTAGTAAACCTACGTAAGGTTCAATGATTGCTTCTTCTTTTAAAAGTTATTCTGCTCTTCTATGCAACGATTAATAACTCATTAGAAAATATGAATGAAAATAAGCATTAAACTCACTAGTCTAGTAGTTTCTGAAATTTGCCTTTTACATCCTCCCCTTCTTTTTTTGGAAAGACAGGACAATATTTCCTTATATTGTTCTGTTATTTCTCTTCTTCACCATTATTTTTCAAAGACTTTTAACATTGATGTTGAGATCACATTGGCAAGTACTTTGGGCCTGAAGATCTGAATATAGTCAACATGGCCAGTTGCAATCATTGCTCCAAGCTTGTGTTTCCCTCCTCTCCTCTTGCTGTTTATTCCCTTTAAGGTTGGTGATCATGGTGCTGTAGTGAGTACATAAGTAGACAGGAGTTATTCTTTTATCCAGGAATAATATTAACCTATTAGCAACCGTGTGGCAGGGAAATGAACAACCAGAGTGAAGCCCTGTTTAGGTGTTTGCTGGCTGGATGTCAGGTTGCTTTTATTCCCAAGGAGATCTCAGGGTCCTGGGCTCTTTCTTTTTCACCTGACTATGAACATAAGCCATTAGAGTGTTGCTCTGTAATTAGTTCTGTAATACTGATAGCAACCTGTCTAGGCTCTGGATGATCTTTTTCTGTATTTGTTTCTGGTTATACAACTGCATTATTAACTCCACGAAAACACAGACTTTTTCCTGTACCCCTTTGCATCTTCCTTGCTCATAGCAACCTGCTTGTTACTAATGTGGATATGCCAGTGATATTTTCATTATTCTTTAAAGAAAAATCTAAGAATTTTAAAAAATTGAACTGTGGAGCTTTTATGCCTGATTATCCATTTATATAGAAGCATGTCTCTGACTATTACCATTTCCTCCATTTTTTCCTAATGCATACAAACTCCCACAAACATCTTGCAATTTCTACTTGGTCAAAATATATTTAGGAGTTTAAGTGAAAGCCCAGTATCATATTTCTGTTATTTCTCTGGAAACTTGTGCAGGGAAAGCTTGCAATTGAAGGTCTCCATTAATCTCTGTTGGATGCTTAATTCTTAGGGAGGTTTACTAAATACTTCAGGTGCAATTATAAAACTGGAGCTCAAAGAAAGATAGAGGATCAGAAAATCAAAGTGGAAAGGGAAAAAACAAAGCAACCTCCAGATGAGAGGCTCAGCCTGGTATGTCATCACATTTGTCTTGCAGAAATGAATGGTTTAATGGGTCCTGCATCTCAGGTCAGCAGGCTTGGCCGGCTGATGGGGCTCTGGCTGTTCTAGGGTAGGCTGGCAAGCGAGACACCTGCTAGTTTAAGTTTGAAAGGTCTCCTGAGTCATATTCCAAATAGAATCCTGGGGAATTTCACTGAGCTGCTTTTAAAGCAGTTTACGTGCACTGCAGTAATGGGTAAACTAGCTATTTTGACACATTGCAAAAGAATGTTTTTGAAAGAGAAGCGCTCCTAGTGAAAACAGACAAATGATTGAGGGACATTTCATTGTAGCTGAACTCGTGTTGATGTAGGTGTTTAAACAGCCCGTTCCCCACTCGCTATTTAAATATCTATATACTGAATTAGTTATTCACCAGGGGGAGATGTTGAAGAGAAGCAAAAATGATACAATTAAGTTACAAATATAGGAGATACAGTCCAAAATATCCCAACTGTCCTCTTTTTCTTCTTTAACGAGTGTCATTATATTTTGATGTGTTTAATAATACAGCAGAGGTTAAATGAAACATGAAAAAGGGATGTACATTAAAATTGAGATAACTCTTCCTTCAGTGAAGTGGAACCCAGCAGATGTAGCTGCACACTGTAATTGCTGCCTGTTTCCTGTCAGTCTGATTAAGTTGCGTTGTCCCGGCTCCAAGTGTAAGAATCAGTGGCTTCCCATAGGGCACAGCATGGGATGACGGGCTGAGGCAGCGGCATAACTACGTGCACCTCCTGCTTCTCCTGGTAATAGTGTAGACATACAATATACATTGATGACATATAAAATCAATAGGCTGTGGAGTGGATTAAGAGCACACTGTAATCTGTCTTCCCGAAGTCACATCCCAGGAAAGCCAAATAAACAATAACACCCTGAAATGGGAGGCCCGGTGGACCAGTCTGCTTGCTCCAGAGCCAGCGACCGTGAGGAGGCTCATTTTTAAAGGAACGAGTATACATTTGATGTAATCTACAAGTGATCAAATCTGGGATCCATCTCCTGCTTTTATTCTTACCCCATCCCGACTGGGTCTTCTGGTTTCTGAACCATCCGGTCAACTGACCAGTATTTCCTGGGCACCAAAGGAAGTCCAGCCTTGGGCTAGGATTTGTAGGGGAGCGATCCCAGAAAGTTTATGATCCACTCGGGGAGACAACACCAACAGAACACGGAACAATTAAGAGATACACTGCACGAGTGAGAGTTTGGGGAAGGGGCAGCTTGGTGTAGCCTGGAACGGCGGGAAAGACCTTGCAGGAGGATGGAGCTTGAAATAGGCCTTGGAGGATGGGTTGGGTTTAATTAAGGGAAGGGAAAGAGGGAAGGCTCAGCACGCGGTGAAATCCTGGTGGCCAATGATGTTCTGGTCCACATGAGTGTGGGAGGCCTGGAAGAGCTTGGTCTAACTGGAATGCATGGTAGAGGAATAAAGGGCCATAGGGATTTATTGTATGAGGATCTCAATAAAGGCACTACCCTGCAGTGAGCGTTCACCCTCTTTAAAAATAAACTTATCCTAATAGCTATCAATAGAAGCTATTGATTTATTTAAGTTCCACCGGAATTGATTCCGTTTCACTGAGAAAGTCTCTGATGTGCATTTTCCTATTTAACTTAATGAAATTCATGGTTGCAATAGAAATGGTTGAAGAATGAGAGGAAATGCATCATTGGATTTGGTCCCCATGAAGTGATTTGACTAGCTTTTTTCTGTGTTAGAGAGATGTGCTGATCTCATGTACATATAGCCAAAATGGACATAGGATAAGTGAACCTAAACATACTATAGCATGTTGGATGTAAACAATGTGGACTTCTCACCTAAAAGGGAGGACATTCAGTTCTGGAAACCGTCCTCACCGTGCTGACTTAATAAAGTCTGAGAGCAGCGATGAGAATTATGAATAATTACGTGCAATTTATAAATCATAACAAAAACAATAATTACACATAAATAAGAATACCACATAGATAGGGCTAAGAGGACAGTGTCTAAGGAAATTCAGAGGAGGGAGGGATGACTTAGAGCTGCCAGCAATCAATGCATATTACTTCTTGTATGCAGGGGTTTCTTTTAAAGTTGTTTATTTATTTATTTATCAGAGAGAGAGAGAGACAAGCAGGGGGAGCATCAGGGCAGAAGGAGAAGCAGACTCCCCACAAAGCAGGGAGCCGGATGCAGGCCTTGATTCTAGAACCCTGAGAGCTGAAGGCAGATGCTTAACTGACTGAGCCACCCAGGCCTCCCTTGTCTGCATATCTGATTCCAGTTTGATGTCAAGTTCATATCCTCAGGCAGTACGTTTCAGGTGGGGGCCCTGGCAAATAAGTTCCTGGGTGTCACCAGCTTGTACTTAATAACTTCTAATCTAATGAGAAAACTTCAGACCTTGCAAAAGAGGAAAAAGAAGATCAGCCACTCAATCAATTATTATGGGTAAGCTCTTGATATAAATTTGGAATAAGCATGGTCCTTTATATGTCCAGAAAAGAAATATTTCCTTTGAGCTGTGTAGACACCAGTGGACTGAAATGAGATTGAATTAACTGGATTCATTTGCACAGCACTCAGGTAGTAAGAAGACAAGCTGTTTTAGATACTCTTAATGACTGTAACCTGTTTCCCTAGCTCATTCCCCTTAGCGTGACTGGAGGAATTCCGGGGACCCTTCAGTAATTTCAGACTTCACACTCTCAGGAGAGTTGGGCTGTGCGATACCATTGGCTTCCACGAAGCACCTGTTTACTTTTCCCTGGCTCCAGTGTCTAGCCTTGTGGTTCTCTGTCAACATACTGCCCAGGAGGGGTCTTTATCTGAATGTCATGGTCAGGTGACATGGGTCAGCATCTCTTGCTACAAGGTGTTAATCCCTGGGATGTTCTCTGCTCCTCCTTGTCAATCTCAGGGGTTTCATGGAGGACCAATAGTTCCCTCCCCTCAAAGCTTCTACAAAGCCGATTTACATTTTTGGTAAAATTTGGTACATTATATATTGCTTTCTTAGCAGTCTGACATAAATTTTTGGTGGGAATGGTAGAATCAAAGGATAATACCACCAACTATTTTTAAGGTAGTTCTTTCTCTCACACAACAGCCATTAGTCCTTGGACCAAGATGGTGTGACTCCATGCTTTCTTTTACAGCATATACTTTTCTTCTTTTTAAAGTTTTTATTCAACTTAATTGACATATACTGTATTATTAGTTTTAATAGTAGAATTTAGTGATTCATCAGTTGCATATAACACCCAGTGCTCATTACATTAAGTGCCCTCCTTAATGCCCATCACCCAGTTAGCCCATCCCCCCCACCCACCACCCCTCCAGTAACCCTCAGTTTGTTTCCCAGAGTTTGCACTTGATCTTAGCCAAAAGGCTGAGAAGCGATGTTTCCTAGAGTTCAGGCTCACGATTTGCTTCCTGTCTGTTTTCATCTTATTTTATTTCTCCTTCCCTTCCCTATGTTCATCTGTTTTGTTTCTTAAATTATACATATGAGTGAAATCTATAACATATACTTTTCTAAGTGATATCTTGGTCCTTAAAAATAGACGCATGACAGAACAATATACTCCATTATCCAGACAAATCACACATACTGTCTTTCGCATAATTCTCTCTTTAAATTAAGTGGGGATAACATTTATTGGAAAGGAAACTACTTGCTAGAAAGGAAAATACAAAATATTAGGGCAATGATGATACACACACACACACACATACATATACACACATACTGAGGTAACCTTAGTGTAAGGTTTCTCAACTTTCTCAATGCTGGCAGCATTGACATTTTGGACCGGACAAGTCTTTTCTGTGGCACCTGTCCTCTGCATTATAGGATGGTTAGCACATCCTTGATGTCTACCCATTATAGGTCAGCAACACCTCTCCTCCTAATGACAACCAAAATAACCCCAAATATTGCCAAATGTCTCTTGGGGGCGGGGGCGCAAATGGCTAGTTGAGAATAACTAGAAAAGTTACTAAAATCCATATTTTTAAAATCTAGAACTATGCTACAACAATCGTGTTCCAACTTGAACTAACATTGCTGTCCTGGAACTAAAACTAAGCATTTGGGAAAGGTCATCCAATCACTGTAAATCTTTTCAAGTTTTCTGCAATTTAAAGGAATTTCACATAAAATCTCCATATCAGCTGGTAATCCTTGTGAAATGCCAAAGAATGTGAAAAGAGGAGTTTATAAGCTATGGAATGGTAGGATTGATAAACGTTCCCAGCAAAGTTATACAGCATATCATTTAACAGGTGGTTTAATTTAGAAAAGAAAGTGTAATCATAGGCACTATGATGGGTTTATGAGAACTAAGCAAACAAACAACCTAATTTATTTTTCTTTATCTTTTGGGTAGGTTATTAGTCTGGGTTGTGCTCAGACACCAACTGGGTGCACAGCAATACAATTCTGATGCTACCCCCCTGGGGTTAGCCTCCCTCCCCATAAGTTAAGGGCTCAGTCCTCCATGGGATTCCCTGCACTTCCCATGTAAATGGAGTCTTCAGGACACCCACACTTCTGGCAAACTTGCTTCTAGTCCAGGAGATTCCCATGATCGCCCTCCTCAGGTGTGATAATGCACTAGCACTACTTACAGAACTCCAGAAAGTGCTATACTTACAATTACAGTTTTATTAGAACATACATAAGGCTAGGTCTGGGAAAGAGCACAAAACTTGCATGCTTTCTTCTTTGGGTGCCAGGACCTATCACTCTCTCAGAATATCAGTGTGTTCACCACCTAGGAATCTCCACTGAGCTCTGGTTTTTATTGGAGTTCAGGCATGATTGATTACATTATTGGCCATGTCGTTGAACTCCATCTCCGATACCCCTCCCTTCCCTGGAGGTTGAGGAGGCTGAAAGTCTCAACTCTGATCCTGTGGTTAGTCTTTCTGGTGACCAGCCCTCTTTCTGAAGCTATCTGGGAGTCCACTAAGTCGCTCATTAACATAACAAAGACATTCCTATCACTCAGGAAATTCCAAGGGCTTTTGAAGCTTCCTGCCAAGACAAAGACCAGAGGAATTCTTTATTACACTTCAGGTAGATAGGGAGAATTGAACAAATCTATCTTTACTTTAGCAAGACATTTCATAGAATGTATTCCCCTCTTAGTGGAAAATATATAGATATATTAGCTAGTTAATAGCATAGTTAGTGAAATTCATAGTTAAATAATTACATCCAAAGGGCATTATAGAATGGATTAATCTGGAAGAATAAAAATTAAATTGGACCAAAGAAGGCATGCCTGTCAGGTTTCCAGATGACATATAACTATGAAGGATAGCTAATGTTTTAGAAAAAAACAAAGGTTCAAAAGGACTTCCCACAAAGAAGCAATAAAAAGACATGCACCTCCATAGCCATGAAAGACTCAGGTTCCTTCCATACATTCTGCTCCACCATCTTTACTTTCCATTCTCAAGGTCACTTTATGGTCCAAGATGACTGCTGGAGTTTCAACAATAACATTCATATTCCAGGCAAGAGGAAGGCAAAAGAACAGGAAAATGGGTACATATCCCAGTTGCCTTCGTGTCTTTTAAAAAGCCTTCCCAGAAGTTCCCCCAAACTTTCACCTGCAATTCACAGACATGTGCTTAGTCACTTAGCTGCAAGAGAAGCTGGGAAACATAATTTTTTTTTTTTTTAACTTAACATAAGGCTGTCCTACCTCCAAAACCAACCACCTAACTAAGCAAACAAACCAATAAACAATAAACTTTAAAATCTTTAAAGTCTGAAATATGATAAATACTAACAAAGTGAAACTAACAAGATGAGTAAATCATCTTGATTTTATATTAAAATGAATTTAAAAATTATAACAAATACCACTTCTAAGTATAGGTGAAAAGTTTGCTAAATAAAATATTAGCAAATGTAATCTGGCAATGTAGTAAAGGAATAATGCTTGTCAGAATAGGGATTATTTCAAAATGGAAAGATGATTTAATGTCTAAATCCAATTTGTCACTCCTCTGCTCAGAATTCAGTGCTTGGGCTCCCCTTTTGACTCAGGAATTTTTTGTTTTTAATTCTTATTCTTCAAAATTAAAAGCAGTGCTACAGAGAGTATACAGGCCGTGCTATGATAAAACTTTTTTTGCATCTTTTAGGACAACTCATAGTTAAAAATCCTTTTTTCTTTTTTAAAAGATTTCATTTATTTGACAGAGACAGAGATAGTGAGAGAGGGAACACAAGCAGCGGGGGTGGCAGAGGGAGAAGCAGCCTGATGTGGGCCTCGATCTCAGGACCCTGGGACCATGACCCAAGCCTAAGGCAGACGCTTAATGACTGAGCCACCCAGGCACCCCAATTCATAGTTAAAAATTCTTAAAAATGGAATTGGTGGGTCAAAGTGCAGGCACATTTTACATCTTATTGAGTCTGACAAGCTGCCCTTCAAGAAGACGGTATTGATTCACAATTGAAGGCATTGTACAGGCGTGGAGCCTGCAGGAGCCTGCTTCCCTCTCTCTCTGCCTGCCTCTCTGCCTACTTGTGATCTCTCTCTGTCAAATAAATAAATAAAATTAAAAAAAAAAAGAAAACAAAACAAAACCAAAAAAACCTTTGGTAATGAGAAAACAGAAAAAATGTCGAACTTCACTGTAGTTTTAAAGATTTTACACTTGATCTAAGCCAAAAGGCTGAGAAGCAATTAAAGATTTTATTTATTTGAGAGAGATTGTATAAGAGAGAGTTATCACAAGCAAGGGGCAGAGGGAGAGGGGAAAGCAGGAAACCCAATGTGGGACTTATCCCAGGACCCTGGGATCATGACCTGAACAGAAGGCAGATGCTTAACCTACTGAGCCACCCAAGTGTCCTACTGTAGTTTTAAATATATTTCTTTATAAGTGAAATTATCATCTTTCAAATGCCTATTGATTATTTTTCTCCCTTTTCCACATACCTCATTTTCTTGTCTTTTTTCATCATTCCCTGTTGATTTGGAGAAATGCTTTCTATGTTTAAATTACTTTTCCCAGTTTGTCATTTACGTTTTAACATTGTTTTCAGTGTCTTTTTCCATAGAGATGCTGTAAACTTTTTAGTTTCTTAATTTATTCAATTATTTTTTTCATTTTTAAATGGTTTTTAGTAATACATCCATGTTATAAAAAGTCTAGTATCTTCTTCTAGTATCCTTTTTTTTCATATAAATATTTAATCCACTTTAGTTTTGCCTTTGTGAATGGTTTGAGATGGATATATGGTGTTTTCTGATTTAACATTTAGATATTTTTCTAATACTTCTAGAAATGTCATCTTTATAATATACTAAAGTTTCATTTACATCCAGGGATAAATTCCAGTATAAACCTGTAGGACCTATATGAAGAAAATTATAAAAATGAACTGAAGAGCAATTAGTAAATGTTGTAAATAAAGAGTTAAACCATATTTCCAAATTGGAAGTATCCCTACTATCCCTACTGTATAGGTTCCCATTATTCCCACGTTCATATGTAGATTTATGCCACTCCTAAACAAAAGTTCAATAAGATATTTTTGGAACTTTACAAAAATGGCTTGAAATTTAATCTGAAAGAACTAACCCACCAAGAATTGGAAAAAGAAACATGATGAAGGGAGGATGACTTACAGGGTATTGAAATATATTTAAAAAGTGGAATAAATAATAGCAAAGTGAACTGTGCAGAAAAGAGGCAGACAAATGGGCAGAATTAAAAACCAAGAAATTGGGACACCTGGGTGGCTCCGTCGGTTAAACGCCTGCCTTCAGCTCAGGTCCTGGTCATGGTCTTGGTCCTGGGGTGGAGTCCCCCATTCAGGATCCTTGCTCAGCGAGGAGCTTGCTTCTCCTTTGCCTGCCGCTCCCCTAGCTTGTGCTCTCTCTCTCTCTGTGTGACAAATAAATAAATAAAATCTTAAAAAAAAAAAAAAGCCAGGAAATTGTCTCTAGTAGTTAGTAATTAATAAAACCAACAACTTCAAACCAGTGAGACAAATGCACATTATTTTAAAAAGAATGAGAGAGAGACAGGGGACTAGAATATTATGATACAGTTATTTTACCAAAAATGTAGGTAGATCCTTACATCACACTCATGGATAGCTTAGAGAGTTAGAGAGAATTCTAGTTTTAGCAAAACATTTCAAAGAAATAATCAAATATGTATATATACACACACACACATACACACACACACACACGTATACGTATATAAACATGAAGAACATGGAGAAAAGCAGTGAACACTCATGTGTCCAGCAACTGTTCTTTATATATTGATAAAGAAATAAATCATTATCAATAAAATTGAAACCCTTTCTGCATCTCTGTGTCCTGATGCTTTTACCCACTTTCTCTCCAAGGGTGAATGCAATTTTTTAAATAACGATGGGCATTATTTAATTACAAACTTCCCATATGTCAAAGTTTGAGGGAACTGATTAAATCATTTATGAAACCTTGAAGTGGTGAAATGTTATTTATTAAAATAAGGAATTAAAATCTGTTTTTATTATTACACATTAATACATACACATTATTGGACACTTAGAAAAATAGTATCAAAATGAAACAAAATTATAAAATCACCCATAATTCCACCGGCTGGATATAACCATTATAACTTTTGTTGTTGTGTCTGTTCATCATTTAATTTTTTAAAATATAGCTACATATTATTTAGAAATTAAATCACACAATGCATATAGTCTTACAATTTGCCTTTCCTCTTAGCAACCTTCAATAAAACCATTTCATTTTACAAAATACTCTTATAAAATTTAGCAGCTGTGTCGTATTGCATGGGTGAATATTTACTCTGGTTTTTGATATTTTTATGTTATTTCCATTTTTCCTTGGTATAAATGAAATGACAGTAAATTTCTCTGTTGCTAAATCTTCACTATACAACAACACTTATTTATTAGGTTAATTCCTAGAAGTGGAATTTTTGGTTTAAAGTTTTAAACAAAAACCATCTTTAGAAGGACATTTAGTGACATGACATATTGCTAAGTAAAAAAGGAGACTACAAAAATAATATATACAGTATGTTTGCAAATGTTAAAAGATGTATGCAAATGAAAGGCTGGAAGGAAGTACAGTATATCAAAATGCTAACAGGATATCTCTGGGCAGGTGTATAATATGTTACTTTTATTTGCTTCTTTATACTTTTCTGTTGCTCAGTTTTTGTACAGTAAACATTACTGCCTTTTTTGATCAGAAACAAAATATTTTGTTAAATAATTGAATAAATATTGGAAAAACACGCAGTTACAAAAAAGAATAAAGAAAAATTGCATATGTACAAGGTTTGGTCAGGTTTCACAACTGTCCTTGTGAGAAGATCTGGAGGTTATAGTGAACCACAAGTTAAGAAGATATTAAAGCTGTTTAAGAATAAAATGCATATTACATTGTCTAGAACAGAGCAAAAATAATAGTTCTCCCACAGTCTAAGTCTGCGGGACTACACGTGCCACGCTGTATTCTATAGAGATGAAATGCTGTGTTCAGATAAATGGCACTAGGTTGTTAAGAGGGGTCGGAAGCTGGTACAAATTACTGGGCCCAGCCATCCAGAGAGGCACCAGGGGCTGATTATACTGTATGTCAACACAAATCCACTGTTGCTGGGGACGCCTGAACACAGTTTTTTCATTAGGGTTCTAACCCCTTTCTTGGCATCCTTCTCTTTCGAGCGTGGAAGTCACTAGAAGCCTGAAGCACGGTATGGAAGGAGGAATGGTAAATTCAAGTTGAATCAAGGCCAGCATTGAACTCTAAAGGAGCGTAATCTGGGAACTGGGGCAGTCAGACTTCCAACGGGATGATGAGAAGGAGGCAAGTCAGTGCGCCATGATGTACCTACCCTGCAGGGTTGGAGCCGGCACTAGGAGAGGACTCCATCCCTGGGAAGAGCAGGTTAATTTTCCAGGAATTGCAGAGTCATTCAGTGACAACTAGCGTCTCTGTTAAAAGTAGGACAGCAGGGAATGTAAAATGTCAGTATTTTTCCACGAACCTAAATTTCTATTTTGAATTTTACCTGGTGGCAGAAAACTTAACTAGGTTCATCTTTGTTTACTCAACTGCTGATCACTTCAGTATTTTTTCTACTCACTTTGGGGCTATTCACAGATACCTTGGGACTCTGTGGTGAGGACCTACAAGCTTCTGTCCAATCTTCCTTTCTGGGATAGAGTCTCGACAAGTCAGCAGCCTCCTGATTGGGATTCCCTTGCCAGGTTCTGGAGTCATCACTAACCCCCAAATTCCTCACCCCTTGTTCTGCCTAATCATAGATTACTCTGCTCCAGCTGCCCATCCAGAATCAGACCCTGGGGCAAATCCCTTATGATGCACCTTATCCCAGATCCTAGCTGGATCCTAATTCTCTCGCCTCCCGGTCTGTTCTTCCTGGGCTCTGGTAAATTCCCAGTTCTTCGTTTACAGCAACAATTGTCCTATTGCTGTTTTATTCTTATACAAAAAGACAATGGACATTCTATATTATACAGGGTGAAACCACACATTCTGATTTCCTCCCTTGATTTCAGAAATTTTAGTAACATAATTGCACAGAGTTTGCTAGAAACACAATTTCATCATCAATCTCTCTTGAAGTGATTTAAATTATTTCAAAGCAAAAGAGAGGTAGTATGTAAAATTAGGACATCTTTCTGGTATATTTATCATGCAAAAGAAAATCCAGAGCTACATGCAAAATGAAGCCACCTCAAAAATGGCAAAAATGAAATTCTTTAAAGGAGCAGACAAACCATGGGAACAGATGGGCAAACCAAAAACTTACCAAGTTTATCACCTTCTAAAATAAGCTAACTGAATTATTGGTAGATGTAATTTGTGTCATATTAGGAGAGGGTGCGCTGACCAGGAGCACATCTCAAAGAGCTGACAGTTATTTAAAGGAGGGAGAAGGATCTGGCATAAAAAATAGGAAATTGATACTACTACTTAATCGATAGCATTTGTTGATTATATGGGAGAGGCACACACACACACACACACATGAGAGAGAGAGAGGGAGATCCTAAAATAGTGCCTGCCAATAGTAAAGGCTTAACTGATACTTGTTGAATGAACACAGTGGGGTTAGTTGAAACCCCAATCACTCCAAATGGAATGGATAGAAAAGTCCCACTCTTAAACAACTTAAGTTCAATTAAACAGATCTTTCTTTGAAAGAAACCTCTTTTTTGTGTGTGTAGGCACTTCTTAGGTCATATTTGCGGGGTTGGTCCTCAGCAGAGATATACTTAGTGGCCAAAACTGATGCTTAGGATGATTGATGTCTGTTCTGATTGACTGATGCCGAGGTAGTAGTGGCAGTTTACTACAGTATCGTTACCAGCATCTCTGCATCTGTATTAGCCAAGAGATCTCTGGTGTAGACGCACAGTGAATTGATGGGGAAGGGCTGGATGTTGAACTGATAGGACTGGAAAACCTGCCTAGCTATTTTTGGGAAAAATCAGATCCTTACTTCATAACACAATAAATTACAGAAACAATAAAAACTTAAATGTAAAAAAAAATCATTTTAAAAATACAAGTCAAAAAAAAAAAAAGTGAAGATCTGATTTTCCATAGAGGAACGAAAAACAAAAACAATCATCGAGACATGTTTGATACATCGGTCAAAGTAAAAATTTTAAATTTCATATATCAAAAATCATGAACAAAATGAAAAGGCAGATGATAAGATGGGGGAAAATCATTTGCATCAATTACAAAAAAGGATTGATGATATAAAGGGTTTATATAAATAGATTAAAAAAGCATTAAGCCTTCAATAGAAAAATGGGCAAAGGACATTAATAGGTAATTCACAAAAGAGGAAACGGCTAAAGAACATCTGAAAAGCTGTTTGATGACAATAGTCTCAAATATATACAAATAAAACAACGAAAACTTTTTAACCCATCAAATCAAAAGATATTTTTTAGCAATGATATTAGTCATTATTGGGGACAGTAGGAAAGAGAATACTCTTTATATATCACTGCAAGGACTGAAAATTGCTGCGGCTCCTCCAAAACTCCATTTGACCATATATTTCAAGAGCCTTAAAAAAGATTTATATATATGGATCTAGTAGTTCTAATTATAGAAGTCTATTCTACAAAAGAATCTTAAACCCAAAGATTTATGCACATAGATTATCATTTTACATAATTTACAGTAGCAAAACTAGAATCCACAAACATTCAACGAGACAGAATTATGTTATATTGCTGTGATGTAAAATTAGGCAGTCATTAAAAATGAAGTAACAAATAATTTTTAGTGACACAGGGGAAAATAAGTATAAAAGGCAGAATGCAAAATTTTACACACAGTAGGTTCCAACTGAGATTTCAAAAAAGAATGGAAGGGTAAAAAGACTGGAAAGAAATCATCAAAATATTAACAGTGGATAACTAGGTGGGAATAAAGGTGTTCTTGTTTTCTTCTTTATAATTTATTCTCATTTTATACTTATGATACATTGTCTACGCTAAGATGTATTACTTTCATAATCAGAAACAAATCATTATTTTAAAGGAAAGTCTCTAGAATTAACTTGGCTTTTACCTGACAAAAGACACTAAAGGAGAGCATTTTGATGACATTTTGTTTTGCCATACTTTTTAAAGCAGGATTTCATAGTTATTTTCAAACACAAGCCCCAAGGTAATAACTTTTTTTTTTTTTTGGCAGAAGAGTAGTAAATAACAATTAGGGAAAAGCTGCGTGTATTTAATCTTGTTTTTTTAAACAATAGTTAAAATACCTCTATTAAAAAAAAACACTGAAGAATAAAATTCCCTTAGCTCAAGGTTTTAAGTAAGAACACAAACATTTTTGTCTCATGTCATCTTTATTAGCTATTTAAAAAAAATACACAGGGGCATTTTGCTTCAGATTTCATTTCTTGCAGTTTCTGAAAGTATTGTTGTTTGATCTCAAGATCAAGATGATTTATGATGTGGAGTTAAGGTGCTCCATGCTTTCCATAATCATTCTCCTCTACCTTGTCAGACCTTCATGGCTTGCTTTTATAGCTGTGTGTCCTCTCCTGGGAGCAACAGTAGATTCACACAGTAGTGAGAACCCATGTCTTTCCCCCAGAGACAGCCCCAGGCAAAATTGTCAGAAGAGCTGAAGTTAGTGGCACTTCCTTTCTCCAGCCCCACGTCTGGTGCATTCCCACCCTCTCAAAATCTGCTCTCACATGCTTTAATCACACTAAGCGACACTCACACTTTTGAGCATCTACTATACACCAGGCATTCTGTTAAGGGCTGTCACCCACACTGTTTTATTTTATCCTCACAATAACCTTGCAAAGGTTTATTTGCCTCATTTTACGGGTGAGGGTCCTGAGGCCCAGAAAGGTTAAGAAAGTTGGCTGTTGTCACACAGCTAGCCATTGCTGGCCCAGTTCAAATTCACAGCGCGAGCTGTCTTATTCCAAAACTGTGCTTATTCTCAGGGCGTGGGGCTGATAACTTTGGATCATCAGGACACTTTCCGTGCCTTTTAAACTCAAATCATACAGATACTTTGTTTCCTAACTGAAATTGAAATTATTCTTAAATTTGAAAGAGTCAAATGCTTTTTACTTTTCTCCTGAAGACTGCTGACATGTACCTAATTATAACCAGTTGGTCTATCAGTTGAAAAGAACATTCTTAAATGAATATGGGCACCATTCAGTTTTCTCCGATTGTCACACCTTTCCTGATAGGTAACAAGAAAATTCACAGGCTGGTCTGTGAGCTTAACATCATTTTTCCACTAATCTACAGATCCTCCCAGAAGGTAATTTATTTCCCAGTTTCCTTCTATAACTAATCGAGATTTAAAAACACTAATTCTCAAGGAATTCTTCTTTACCCCTTAATCAGTTCTAATTCTGCTCCTAAGTAGCTATATGCCCTCAGGCAATTTACTTTGGGCCTCTGAGCTACAGGTTTCTCATCTATAAAAGGTGGATTGGATAAAAAATCAGACCCTTCTGCTAAGGTTGTGGGGAGAATTAAGTGAGATAAGGCAAGCAACGATTTGGATGCGGGGGGGGGGGGGGCGGTGGTGGCTGAGGAAGGTGTACTTCCTTATTCCACACTTCCTTCTCCTTTGCACATTGGTACTCTCTCTATTTAAAGGTCATCAGATCCTAATGGTTTTCTTGACCTTTTTTTTTTTTCTCCAGGACACTAAATAACTTCTATTTCTTAATTCTTTTCCAAGAGACCTTGTTTTTCAATCATGTACTGATTGCAGTAAAGCAAGTAACGAATCTCTTTTCTGTCTCCCTTTCCACTTGTCCCCTCCCCCCTCACGAATTCCTCCCCCCAGACTACACCAACTTAGCGAGAGAAACAGGGACCCAAGCCCCTCAGAGTGATCAGTTACACAGTCTTCCTTCAGTGGTCGAAGACAGTATGTGTGTCAAGAGGGTAGCTTAAAAGTAAGGGGGAAAAAAAGCAGGCTTTCCTAACCAGCTTTCTGTTTCCCATCCATCAGCAGTGCCACTGGAGTGCAGGCTTTGCCCACGGGCACGGTTCTGTGGGGTGGATAAACCACCTGGCGTGGGTTCGTGGGAAAGCCTGGCTAGTAGCTAACATCTTGGGTCACAGAAATGTTTATGGTGAATATGATACAGTGAGCTGGGGGAACCGAATATTTCCCACCAAGTAATATTTAATGGAAACGTTTTTGCTTGCTTGATTATAAGGAATTCTTGGTGGTTAAGACCAAAGGATTGGGGAGCTAAAATCCTGCAGCTGGAGGACGGCCGAAGAACCCACTTCACCACTTAGCGCTCAAGGAATATGAATTCTGTGTTCAGAAAACTTCCCCACACGCTCCTGTTGGTACATCTACTGCTTTAGAAAGTGCCAGGGGCCCTGGAAGTGTGAGGTTTCTAATGAATCTCTCTCTCTCTCTCTCTCTCTCTCTCTCTCTCTTAAATTTGCTCAGGGCTCCAGACAGTTGGTGCTTAAGTGTCTACAATTTAAAGTTTTACATCTCTTCCTTGGGCTGTCATATGTCTACCTATCCCATCCAGGACATCTCACTAAATAATCTCTGAGTGGAGAATGACGACCCTCTCCTAGGGGATGTATCCGAGAAGGAACGTGCGCGGGGCGGTTCACATTCCGCAGCTCGGATTTCGTTCCCTGCAGGTCAGATGGCGCGGCCGGCGGGCCGGCGCTATGCACAGCTGTCCCTAGAAGAGGCAGGAGCACAGGTGCTCGGCCTCCCGCCACCGAAGTCGCAGGGACACTGCTGCCCTGACATGTGAGTCGCAGGCATTTTAACCTCGGATGTGCGAACCCCGTGGGCACAGTCTGAAGCACGCACAGGGCGACCGTCACGATTAACCCCGCTCTGGCCTTCGGCGGCCGGCCCTCCGTTCACACCAACGAGGCGGCTCGAATTTGCAGCTCGCTGCGGAAGCCTCCGCGTGCACCAGCCTAACGAGCATCCCTCGCTGTCTGGACGCGCTCGGAGGCGGCGGTGGCGGAGTCCGAGTCGGTCTCGGGCGGGCGGTGGTGAGCGCAGCCCTCGGCCCGCGGTGAGGACGCCCCCCGCACGTCCCGCGCCCGCCCGCAGCGCCGCAGCCGGGGTCGCCGTCCGAGCGCGACGCGAGCTTCCTGCCGGCGGGGCCCAGCGCACGCTCCCGGCCGCTCCCGCGCCGCTCCGAGCGCCCTCCAGCCCCGCCTCGCGTCCGCGGGAACCCGGCGGCCCGGCGACCCCGCCCGAATCCGGGCGCAGGGCGCTGTCGCCGCCGGCCTCGCCACGCGGTGCCTCCGCCCGGGCGCCGGGCAGCAGCAGCCTCGCCCGGCCTTGCCGAGGATCGCGCTGCCGCGCGACACCGGGGACCCAAACCGCGCCGTCTCCTCGCTGGCCCCGCGGCTCCCCGGTGATCTAGCCGCCTCCCACCTAGGAGAAATTCACATCTGATGGGGTGTCTTATCAATCCCAGCCTTTCCCCAGGTGTTCAGCATCCTCAATTTTTAATTATTCTGCATTCCCTTATGACTCATCTCTTTCCTCTTCAGGGTTGCAGATGGTTCACAGTTTAGGCTTGGAATATTAAAAAACGTCACCCACTGTTTCATAAGGAGGGATAAGTGGGGGTGGGGAGCTGGCTACTGAGTGGGGATTTAATTTATGGACAAAAATCGTTTCACTGCTGACCCAGGCTCTTAATTTCCCCCTCTCAGCCTCAACTATTTCATCTATAAAATAAAATTTAAAACAGTTATAGCTCACCTGCCTTAAAGTAGAGAGTTGGTCAGAAGACCTCATGAAGTATCTTCCAGGTCTAGGATTTGTATGGTTTTGTGATCCGTGGATTTGAAATTTAAGTTTAAACATATACCATTTCGTTAAAGCAATGAGTGAAGAGCATTTATCTGTGAACCAAGTATCAGAAGCAGAAGGTCTTTTTCTCTCCCTCCCACCAGTTGGGGCAGGCTTGGGGTCTCCACACTCGGAATGTCAGTGTCACAAACACTTAAGCAGGAAATCAGATAAGTGGATTATTCAGTCTTTCAGAATTCTTTGTGCCATTGATTCTCTCTACTAATATTGACAACAGAAATTTAATTATATATTTTGAGTTTTTCCTTCTTGCCTCATGGTTTCCATCCTGCTAGAGAGAGAGAAAGCGACCAGTTCTCTTCTTAAAAAAAAAAAAAAAAAAAAAAAAAAAAAAAAAAATCAATCCCATTGATCAACGTGGAATACCAAAGACCCAAATCCCTTCCATTACCCTCCACTGTGATTAAAATTGGAGTGTTCTGAAAAATGCCATTTCAAATTGAAAGGAAGCAGAATCTCTCGTTGTTTCTGTGTCTGTATCTCTCTCTTGTTTTAAAGGAGGCACAGGGGCATCTTAGGGACATGTCTGTTAACATCTTTTTTTGATCCAGGCTTTTTAAGAGGCCACAAATGAAAGCTGGCTGGGTTGGCTGAATGCTGACTTTAGGTGTGCCCAATATGAGAAATGTAGTCCTGTCTTCAAAAAGAATCCAAAGTATTTTTACAGAAGGAATTGCCTGTGTTTACATTACTGAATCATTTTCATATATGTTGTTATTTTGACCCATTCTTTCCCTGGGATGCCAGAGCCAACCTTCAGTGAAAGGGGGAGAAAAAGAAGGAAGATGTGTGAGCTCCCCCTGGTGCTCTCCTGTATTCAGGCTAACTGAAAGGAATTGCAAGGAAACATGTCTACACAAGCATAAGGCAAAAAATTATCTGGATTATTTCCTTTTGAAAGAGCCATTTCTCTGCTGGTGGGCAGAAAGTTTCAGATCAAGGACTCCTGGCTTTGTGCTTGGATTCTGTATGCCACCTTGTCAGTGTAGATCTGGCTTTATTATCTAATGTCATTCGTGTCAAGAGTTAGAGGAGGAATCCCTGCCTTGTCAGAGAACATGTTTACAAAGCGAAATTTGAAGTGGGGATTTGGCAGCCGCCTTGTGGATGGGATTACTCTTGGACTCAAATTGGATTACTTTTTGTCCAGAATTGTTCTCTTTGTTAGTTTATAGTTATTCATTTGACTGAATAATTTTCACACACTTCTCTGTATGTGCATAGACACTACAGAGATGTCAGGGGGCTCTGGGATGAGCCAAGTCAACCAATGGAGTCTTTCATTCTAGACCATATCTTCTGGTCCCCTAATATTCTATGTTCATGATGGCCTCTTTAACACTCAGGGTCAGAAACCTCTGAGGGCTCTGGCCATCTGTAAAGACTGGGGGGAAAATTCCATGCAATTACTGGATAAATTAATTACGGTGGACTTCAACAATTTATTAACCTGTATTTAGTAAGTCCTGCCCTTGGTCCATGCTGTAGGAAGTACAAAAGATGCAGGAAACATAATCCCTGCTAAGACCTGGTCAAATCAGCCGAGGGCCCAACTTCTGTGTTCATTAACATAGACGGGTCCGTATTATCATGTTTCTTTCCCCTCATAAGTAAATGCAGAACTTTTATTTCATTTTGTTTCGTACGTGGGATTTTGGTTGAGTGGGAATCTCTTGGAAATCCAAAAAGGGACCTGGCTTTTCGGATGGTTCCTGGTGTACTCCTTTTCCCTGGACTTAATCCCAACACAGTGAATCCCACTCAGAAAGCCACAACAAGTTTTAAGTAATCTGTCTAGCTAGTAATCTCAAGTTCATTCTGCTCTCCAGTTTTTATTTCTCCCAACGCATCCTGCTGATTCTCCCTCTACCTCTTTCCCCCGTCCGCACTGTGCTCCTGCCACTGACTCAGCTGTCCGTCGGCAACTACCGTTCCTTATGTCTGGGATGAGCGAGGCATGTCTCTTTCCTCACAATCCTTACCTGTTCAGATCGCTCCCTTTTCTAACTCTTTTTGGACTTTTTGTTTGCATCTCACAATGAGCTCTTCCGTTTATATGAGCACGGGGCTCTCGTTTATAAATCCCACGTGCCTGTGTTACCTCTTGTTCTGAATTGGAAGGTGGATGGAGAAAGGGTAATGTCTTCCTTTTCTTCTGTATCTTTACACTACCGAAGTGGTCCTGAGATTTTTAAACCCTGTTCAATGAGTAAATTGAAATAATAATCTTGGGGAACATTTTTAATCTCAAAAAAATTTTAAATCCCATGTCTCTTCAAGGAACGATTGTCAGATTAAGGCACCATTTCCAGGATTTTAATTTATGTATTAGTTACCCTTTTTCTCCACCCCAAAAGGATTTAAGGTGGGCTTAAAATATCCTGAAAACTAGATAAGATTATTAATTCCATTCCTGCAAGCTCTAAATCATATCGTTTTTGATACCGATTCAAACAATGAAGAGGGTTGTTTTTTTTTTTTTAAATAAAAGGCATGCTTTATGATATCTCTCATTATCACATTATGGAAAAAAAATCACAGATAAAGAATTTCAGAAATATTTTTGCGTCTTCTTTGCATATCACACACACACATACATACACACTCACACTAGAACTGTACTGGCAGGGAACATGGGTTGTTTAAAGTATAGCTATTCAACTGTCATATAAAGTGAAATCTATATTTTCTCTCCTTATATGACTATATATTTAACATCTCTATGCATATGTGTGTGCATACATATGTATATGTTATACACACACGCTCCACATTATTATTTCAAAGGGGATTTTGCTCCTTCTGGCTACCAGCAATAACTAGTCAATATTTACACTCTTGAATATCGATGATATCGTGCATACACAGGAAAGCTGTGGAAAACATCTCCATTTTCAAACAGAGTTTTAATTATTTGTGAAGACTTCAGTTGTTCACTATCTGATGTCCTGGATTGGTCCTCCTGGATTGGTCCTCCCAGTGCGACGTGCAACTGTCCAGAACCCCCACAGTCTTGTGAATGGGCTTCTAAAGCCTGCTTGATTGATGGTTGGCATAAAACGCTCTTCCTCTGAGCACACATAGTCCTTCTGCTCACTATTTTCAAAGAAAAATACCAGGGCTGATTTTTTATTCAAATCTCCAATTTATGCAGGGTTTAAACTACTAAATACTTAAAGCCTCTTTCAGATCTTTTTTCCCTTTTCTCTTCGGTAGGTAACTAAATCTTTTGCTTCAACACAAATAAGAACTGGAGATTTAGCCGATTCCTGTGGGGGAGAGAAAGAGTTTATTAATTATATTGAGAATCAAATAATATGCTTCTTTGACACTAATGTTCCATCTTTCTCCACCCCAAGTATCCTATGGGACAACTTTAAAGCCTTTATCAGGGTCTAGATTACTGCATTTATGGTTCCTTAGAAGAAGGAATTTAATGAATGGCATTCTGAATTGAAGGGAGAATTTGAGATGTTTTAAGATTTAAGCTGTAACAGTGAAGCGATTTTTTTTTTCAAAGTATGTCCCAGGGATTGTAATATAAAACGTCAAAAAAAAAAAAAAAGAAGCACAATAATGTACATTTTCAAGAGTTTTAATAAATTGTTAATACTGATGAAATGTAAATTTTTCCTTCACGGACCCTTATCTGCATTTGACAGAGTCCTACAGAAACTTTAAGTACCCATTTAAAGCAATTTACAAGATATTGTAGAGATTCCCAGCAATAAAGAATGATTAGTGTTCTTCTTAAAAATTTTTATATTGACAACATTAAACCAAGTGCCTTATCCGGATTGAACTGGTCCTGGCTAGTGTCTGTATTTGTACCTCTATCAAGAGTGCACATTTACTTTATAGGCTCTATATTAGAAACAAATTCTACGTGAATGCCATTGGGAAACTACCCTTGCCTGATGGGTAACAAAGTAGTTAATATTTACTGGGTATTTATTACATATCAGACACAGTGCTCGGCACATTCCCTATATAACTGCACTGAGTTTTTATTGTAATAGAGGATCATACCTAGTTATCACTCTTTTTTTTTTTTTAATTTTATTTGTTTATTTGAGAGAGAGAGAGACAGAGGAGAAGCAGACTCCCTGATGATGGGTTGGAAGCCCAACCCCAGGATCCTGAGATCATGACCTGAGCTGAAGGCAGACGCTTAACCAACTGAGCCACCATGTTATCACTCTTTTAAGGATGAGAAATTTGAAGCGGAGAGAGTGAAAGTGATTTATCCGCTGTCTTAGTCAGCTTAGGCTACTAGAACAGCATATCCTACAACAGCATATCCCAAGTGGGTGGGTTATAAACAGCCTAAGTTTTATTTCTCACCGTTCTGGAGGCTGGAAGTCCAAGATCAAGGTGGAGCAGGCAAGGGAAAACACTTGGCCATTTTTATATGGCACTGATCCCATTTGTGAAGACTGCACCCTCGTGACCTACTCACCTTCCAAAGGGACCCCCCCACCCATACCTCCATATTGGGGTTAGATTTCAACATGTGAATTTTGCAGGCATGCAAGCATTCAAGTCATAGCACCTGCTTAGTAAAAGCAGTGAATGTGAGGACTGGCCAGTAGCAGTCCAGATCCACTATCTACCGTGTGGAAAGAGCTGGAGAGTAACTATTGTAGGTTTTGCAGGCCATTCCGTCTCTGCAGCAGCTGCTCAATTCTGCTGCATTAGTGTGACAGCCATCACAGTTAAGATGAAAGTGAATTGTGTGGCTGTGTTCCAATAAAACTTTATTTAAGAAAAAAAATCAGGGAGTGGGTTGGATTTGTCTTTTGGGCTATAATTTCCATCCTGTTTTGCTTGCTTCTTCAACACCAAGAAAACCCACTAAATGCTCATGATTTTGGAACCAGCAGGTCTCCATGCCAGGTCAGTCTTCCGAGCAGGCAATAGCAGTGTGAAGTGAGGGCCTCAGAAACAACCTCATACCTGAGCACTTGACGTAAACATCATCATCAGACATTTTGGAAGGCTCCACTTAGGATATACTGTAGTTATAGGAGTGGGGTGTTGAATGAACTCTTGAATCCTTGTTATTTTGCTTTGTGAGTTAGATTCAATATCATGAAGCTGAATTCCACACCCGCCTGAATTTCTGGTGTCCTGAAGGCCGCTTAACCTGACTCACAAGACCACCTTACCTCATTTTCCAGGGGTTGTTGGAGCCCACAGTTATTCTCTGTTTAATTGCAGTTTTAACCTGTTCCGCTAGATGTGGCTGGGTTGGTGAATCACTGGTTTTCTACTCCACTGAGTCCTAAAGATGTGCCTTACACTTCCACGTCTTTAAATCAAGAACTACATCTATTGGCCAAACTTCTCTGGTGCCAGCCCTCTCTCTAGAATTCTACTGTCACCTGTTCCCAGATGCTCTATTACTACGATTCATCCATGACCACATGTTAGAAAGTAAGTACTCTTTCCCCCTGTCAATGCCAGATCCATTGTCCTCCTCATCAGAGACTGTATTCTGCAGGACAAATTGAACTTTTTAGCTATTAAACCTTACTGCTGGCTGCCTGCCTACCCCAGTGGACAAATGAAGGTCTAGTCTTGGATCCTGTCAGTTGGCTTTAATGGTAGGTTATCAGCCCATGCTTGTCCATAGGGCAAGGATAGCAGCATGGGGCAAGGCACAGAAAACAAACTCCCCTACTCTACAGCGTTGCCTAAAGTGAAATGTTACCTTTCTTTCATTCTCAAAAGCTAAGTAATATGATCATAGAGTATAGTTATTATAAGAAAATTGCATAAGGATTTGACCTTATATTTTCTGAAATGGCAAGATAAAGAGAATACAGTCTTGGCCTGATTGGTAAAATTATAGATGCAACTGAGCGAAAGAGAAACCAAGATGATAGTTGGTAATTAAGAAGAACCAAGATTAAGCTTCAGATATCATACAATTAACAATGTTCTCTCTTCCTCAAACCTCTTTTATAAAACTCAATTTTTATCATAAATCTCATTGATGATTTTTGTATTAAAGAACTTAGTGAAATCTTTAACCAAAAGGCAAATTCTCTGGTGTTGGATTTAATCCTTGAAATCGATCAACAAGTCTTTTAAGGTCCTTTGAATCATCATGACATGAAAGGGCTCTTGGGGCTCAAAGCCAAAGAAGTAATCCGTTGTCTTGTGTGTGACCGAAAAGAATGATTGTGTAAGTAGTGATCCCTGCTCTTAAGTAGATTATAGTGTCATTGCAGAGATAAAATTAAGACATGAGACAATTAGACCAACTAAACAGGTTGGCACTTAGTCTATGAGTTCAGAGTAGGAAGGGATGATGGAATAATACAATCAGAGCTTTGTAGAGCAGGTTGGGTTTGAGGCAGTTGGTATTTGGAAACCACTGATAGTTTTATACAAAGGAACAACTTGAATTTGGGTTTCTTGAATTTAGACGTGTCTTAATGTCTTTGGTAACTCAAATACAGGGTGTACATCATGGCACAGTAGGTGTTTAAGAAAAATTTATTTAGTACAAAAATGGAATTTCAACGATATGGAAGATTTATTGGAGAGATTGGAGTCCGCAAAGAGACATGATAACGTTTTTGATGACCAGCAATATGCCTGACTGTTTCTGCCAGCCAACTGTACTAGCTACAGTATTGGGTTACCTCTCAGTACATATGCAGTAAATTCAACAAATTAATCTTGGACATTGATCAGAAAGTTTTTTTCCAAGGGTTTTTAATACTACAAATACTGTAGGCTTCAAATTGAATGCAAAGAAATAGATCTGTTTCTTGAGTGAAACCGCAGAATGATTGTGACTGATTGTTTTTCTTTTTTTTTAATTTTTAATTTTTTATTAACATACAATGTATTATTTGTTTCAGGGGTACAGCTCTGTGATTCCTCAATCTTATACAATTCACAGCACTCACCATAGCACCTACCCTCCCCCGTGTCCGTCCCCCAGCCACACCATCCCTCCCATCCCCCTCCCCTCCAGCAACCCTCAGTTTGTTCAAGGGATATAGTGTGGTAGACAAGCTCATGGGCTCGGGAGTCAGGTCACAGTACACAACTTGGTCACTAAGCTTTTCGTGCATTATTAGCACGAAATTTGGTAATGTCCTTTTCCTATGCCTCAGTTCTGTAACCTGAAAAATACAGGTCATGATAATCTATCCAGATGGATTTTGGTGAGGATAAACATTTATAAAACACAGACTCTTGTTCAGGATAAACCATCGAGACTCATTTCACTTTCCTTTCTCTGCCTACAGCATTGAATGAGAGCCTGGATTATTGGGTACCGCCAGGGTGTCCTGAAGGTCCTGGGCCTATAAGACTGGAGCAACACTAGTACCATGGATACCATGCACGTGTAGGTCAATACACTAGTCCTGAACATGAGGGAATTCTGCTGGTGAGTGCAGACAGAAAGGCGCCAAGACAGAAAGGCACTGAATTTGCCTTGTGGAATAGCCATTGTTATGGCTCAAGGCGTAAAAGGAAAGAGGCTATATATATATATATATATATATATATATATATTTGACAGAGGGAGAGAGAGCACAAGCAGGGAGAGCGGGAGAGGCTGAAGCAGGCTCCCCGCTGAGCTGGGAGCCCAATGTGGCTTGATCCCAGGATGCTAGGATCATAACCTGAGCCAAAAGCAGATGCTTAACCAACTGAACCACCTAGGTGCCCCTATATTAAAAAACAAAACAAAACAATTTACTTGCAATGAAAGGCAAACGAGCAAAAGCGATGATATTGTTGGTCCATGATAATACTATGTAAGTGCTTTAGATTTTTGCAGTTAGTTCACTGTATGTACACTGGTGGGTTAACTAGTAAAAATGAGTTGTAATGAAAGCTTAAAGTGAGCCAGCTGTGTTCTGCTAGAAAGGAGTTCTTTTTCTTCTTCATGACAGCAAGAGGAGTGGGTCTGTTCAATTAAGGAGAAAAATGTTGGGAAAAATTGGGGCCTGATTTTATTTCTGCAGTGGTGGAAACCAGTTTTCCAAACAATTGAAAGTGGATGCCTCCAGACCAGAAGTGGAATTTTCTAGAGCCTGGATATTTCCCAGAAGAGCTTCCATTCAATGGCTCGCAGGCTGTTCTCATAGGCCATAGTAGACGGAACCACTGACCTCAGGGTGGAGGTTGCTGTTCAGAGAGCCCACCTGTTCCCTCGGACTTCTCACTTTATTATCTTAGCCCTTGCCCTGGGTGCATAGCTGCACTGAGTGGCATGTTGTCTCAGTGGCTCCTAAGACCCTCGGGTGTGCTCTATGCTGGTTCATTCTTAGCTGCTGTGGCCTCATCCAGAACATGGCCGGGCAGGCTCCTCCTAGCCCGGGTGCCCCAGGGCAGTGCACTGGGACCTCGGCTCAGCTGCCCACGGCCCACGTGAGATCTGTTCATCACTATGGACCCCTCTGAAGTTGCTGAGCCATTTGCCAAGCTTCACGGAATAGCAGATAAGACAGCTGGAATCAGAATACAGGTGCTCGAGTTCTCGAGTTGTTTCTGCAGACCAGTGATCATCAGTTAGGGGAGGCAACTTTCGATCCCTTCTGCCCCCACCAGGATAGCATGTCATAATTAGGGGAAGAGAGTGAGCCTCGGAAAAACACATTCAAATCACTCTAAGTACCAAACCACCAAAGGTAATCCTATTCAGAATCTTCTTGGTTAGTGAATAAGCAAATGCTGTGGGTGGCCATAGTGACTCTGTGACGTAGTGATGCGAGCTTCAGAGACAGGAAAGAAAAAGAGAACTGAGAAATGTCCCCTGGATTTGCCAGGTAGAGAGGAATGGTGACCTTTAAAAAGTCTAGTTTTGGTTCTGTAGTCAACATGGAAACCAGGCTGCAGGAATTAAGAAAAGAATGGATAAGGACAAAGTGTTGGTTAGGCATGAAAACAGAGGAGTAAAAGATTTGGAGGAAAGTGAAGTAAAACCTGTGCTGAAACAGGTCTGTCTCCTGGCAGCCTGGATCAGGGGCCATGCCTCTGTGTCCCCAGCCTCAATGGCCCTGTCACTCTTATTTAATGCTGTGGGATACTTAGCAGTTTATATTAGAAAAGGGGATGAATTGTATTCTAATGTATTAATACATTTAATATATTAGTAGGTGTTTGTCTATCGCTGAGATAATTTCTCTGCTTGTATCCAAAGGAACTCCCCCATCGCGCTACTCTCTGCCACCCCCCCAGGACTAGACAGACAGTGAATCACCCAAAACAAAGGCTGAACACATTTGAAAGTCCTCTGGTCTTAGTGTAAATCAGAAATATTTGGAGGTATACTTGTTGAGCAAGTTTTTCTGCCTTGAGAGACTAATGTAGTTGAGAGATGAGATTGTAGATCCCCAAGGGCAAGGGAGAGGAGGAGGTGAAGATATCAGACAAATGGAGAAAAGGAGATAGAAAAACAAAACCCCTGCAGGTTTCTAGCAGGGAAGGCAGACTTTGTCCCCCTACTCCGGTGAGGTGCATGGAAGTCCACTTAGCACCCAAGTTATCCTTCTCTTTGCCAACTGGTGAGAACCACCCTTGGGCAGTAGTCAGTATGTCACTGGAGAGCCAGGTTTGTGCACTCCTCAAGATCCCGTCCCCGCCTCATCTAATTTATTATAACCCTAGGGGGTGGGGCCCAAGGTGGTGATAACAAGGAAAGCAATCCCCTCCTCCTTCCCAGGGTGTCATTAGATGGAACCAGATTGAAATCTTCCACAGGACTCAAAAAGTATGGAGCCCACTGACCTGTTATGTAGGCCTTTATGAGTATGTCTTATTCTTGAAGGCAAAGACCATCTCTTTCTAACCTTTGGGATAATACCTGACACAGAGCTTAATTCGTGTTTTTGAATGAATAAATGAATGAATGGCTGATTGATGAATAAATAAAGGGAAAATGTTTAGAAGTGGAAGTCAGAAGAAGCCAAAAGAGAGAAAGAGAGACTAAAGGTGTATGAAGAGGATGATTATTTGAAATGCAGCAGGAGGTGATTGGGGAAGGAGAGGTTGAAAGATGAATCCAAGTCCTTTTGGAGCTTCAGGAAAGGAACAAAAATGGTAGATGGAGAGTCTCTGACATGTTGGCTTGAAAAAAGGAAAGGATTTTTTTTTTTTTTTATAATAGCCATAGGCCAGCAGACCTCTTATCTGCTTCTTCTTAATTATCTTCTTCTTAATTTTTCTTTTCTTTTTCTTTTTTTAGAAGATTTTATTTATTTGACAGAGAGAGAGAGAGATCACAAGTAGGCAGAGAGGCAGGCAGAGAGAGAGGGGAAGCCAGCTCCCTGCTGAGCAGAGAGCCCGATGTGGGACTCCGTCCCAGGACCCTGAGATCATGACCTGGGCTGAAGGCAGAGGCTTAACCCACTGAGCCACCCAGGCACCCCTCAGTCACTAATTTTTCACTCCGGCTCATTGATTCACTCATTTGGAGCCATGAACTAAGCTCCTGTTATGTGGAGACGTTATGAGTCTGCCCAAGATCCAGAGAGGAACACAACATGGCTGGTCTCCAGGGAGCTCACAGTCTAGCAGGGGAGAGAGATACCTCAAGGTGTACTTAGGGGTCAAGGTGCTGCTCCAGCACTGGAGTCCAAGGGCATGAAGGCTGAGTGTGACCCCTCTCTACCCTGTTCTGACATTTCTCAACCCAAACTAGTGGATCAGCTACCTGCTTCCTCAGCTGCTCTCAGCCAGGACCTTCTATCTAGAACTCCAGACTCTTGCCAGGATTGGTGCTCTGAAGTTCTTGGTTCTCCCCAGTCTCTTCCTAGGAGCTAGATCTTGTCTCCTCCCCAGCAAACAGCTAGACCTTATGTTCTCAAATGGCCTCTACCCCAATACCACTTTGTTCCGACTGTGGCTCAACCCAAGTCTGACCTTGACATGGTCTTTGCACACCAGCTCTGGGCTAGCTGACCTGGCCATTCTTGGCATTTAGGTCCAGGCATTTCAACTCTCTCCTCATTGCAGCTCTCTCCTCCCTCATGCAGTGACTTGCTTTGAGGTCTGCTGGCCTCTCTCAGGCTAAAGTCAGTTCAAGACAGTCCCTCCTGCCTAGTTCTGTCTATGCCCCTTAACTGGGATGGTCCTTGTAGATACCTCTTTGGTCTGACAAACTTCCTTCTGATACCCTTTAGAAGAAGAGAATGAGTTCTTGCTCTTGTCAGGGCTGGCCCTGGGCCTTCCTGGGTTGTGTTTCACTGGGTGGATGCGAGGAAGACTGGGGAAATAAGAAGTGGTATGCTAGCCATCCATCAACCCCATCACATAGAAGCCAATGCAATGCGTGGTGCCCATTTCAGGGAAGTGCAAAGCTGCGGATTAAATGACTTGATAGAATATATGTAATGTTAGCAGAAGAGATATAAATGGAAGGAAATATTTCTCAATCTCTAGATCCTGTTAATAATAATTTTGGCATATACTTTTCAGTGTGAGAGGATATTTCATTTGGAATGTAACAAGGTTTAAGAAAAACTTTCTTTACATAATATCACTCCTTAATTTAACTAACCTTTAGAATTACTTTTGTTGCTGAACCGATTTGTCAATTTGCCTCACAATGTTGTGTTTCTCTGTGCAAGAATAACTGTTTAAAATATATAAAGACACCACAAAAAAGGGAAAAAAAAAGCCCTCAAACTGTTATATTTTGGAGGCAAGGGAGCTATTTCAAAATCAGAGCACTGCAGTCTTAATTTCCAGCCTTTCAAGTCTGTTAAAAAATAAGTATTTATGTATTTTAAAACAGGCAGAAATAACTTCTTTATTATAAACAGGATATCACTGGAAATTCAAATTTTTGAGCCAATGGGGGAAAAAATCGTGAATCATCAGTTTGTCAAATGTCAACATTAGCTCAACAAATTTGGGTTGACTTTTCAATAGGTTTCTAATAGCTGGGGTAGTGGAACCCGCTAGGTCTGGGGAGTGGATGAGGAGAGCAGGCAAAGATGTATTCCCCGTTTGGGATAAATGACATCTCGATGCTAAAACGAGCTTCACGCGTTAGCCGACAATCATTAGATTGGTGACTTTCCCGATACCCAGGAGATGCTTGCACTGGGAATAAATTTCTATGTCGAAGCATTTGACAAGCCTTAGTTCCTGATGTCTCACACCCAAGCCTTACTTTATAGTCACATCTGTTAGTTTAAAGCATTTTTAGTTTATTGAAGAAGCCTTCACAAAGAAAAAACAGATGATGAAAATCTCATCTGTCAAAACTGTTATTAAAACCAGTAACAGTGTGAAATTTTGTTTAAATTGAAAGCATCATTTATTTTTATCAAACATTTTATAAACAATCACATTTGAGAAAGATTTGGGGGACCTGGAGAGCCCTCAACAAAATGCAACTCATTATGTCGCTTTTTTCAGAAATAGGCTGGGGCTACTTCCCCCATCCCTGCGTGAGACCAGAGGGGTGGAGAGATTCCCAGGAGCAAGGCTGCCAGCTTGGAGGCGGGAAAGTGAGCAGGACAGAGGAGGAGGAGGCCTGAAGTGGAGGCTGGAGACCGACGTGGCGATGGCAGACAGTCAGGGACTATAATGGGGGACAGAGCATGCACCTTCAAGCCCCATAGAGGGTTTGGGAAAAAGAAAGGAAAGGAAAAAAAGGGTATTCATGGAAAGAGTGAGCAAGGCTTCCTTTCTTTTCTTGTTGTGCAGACAGTTGATTTCATGCTCAGATCTGCTACTGATATCAAAGGGTGTTTCACAGCCAGAAGGAGTAGAAGCCAGCCTTCAAAGGGGAAACAAGGAGAACATCAAATCCATTTAGCTAGATCCTCATTCAATCCAGATGTTTGGCAACGTGGAGACAAAACATCCGACACTTCACTATTGTGTAGACTCAACCTTAGAATATACAAAAGATCCAGTTTCACGTTCTCAACTGTGTCTCATACTCCTTTGGCTGTTTGGTATTAGCAGCTTTGGAAGAGAAAATGTATCTAAGGAAAGGGAACCATGCAAGTCGGAGTGATTTGTCCAAACAGTGACCTTTCTTTTCTTTCTCCAGACGATACTCTGCTTCATTCTGTCTCACTTTGAGACAAACCCCTGGGGGCCAGCAAAGGGGCACAGCCTCTTGAATGGGGGTGCCCAGAATGTAGAGCAGCTTTCCAGAGCCTGGATTTTCCATTCACACTTTCCTAAAGCTCACTGCTCGAAGGACTTTCTATTCTCCTTTCTTATCTCGCCTCCGCAATCCTTCCTGCTTCTATTTGTGGAAGAAAACCTTATCTCTAACTCATCCTGGATCTCACTGGAGAATGCTGGCCCCGGGGGTGTCAAGAACTTTCTGTGAAAGGAGAGTTTGTTGGTGTATTCTGAAAGCATATGATGTGGATATGAAATTAGGTTGTGTCTCTGTCATCCAGGTGTCTGCTGGATAGCACACTCCACTGACAGAACTGAGCTGAGTTTACTAGAAACCGGTTTACAAAGGCATGGACAGGGTGATGTGACACCTAATTGGGGGCCAGAGTGGGTAGGTGTGAAGGGAGGGGACAGCCACCACAGTTCCTGGAGAGTGACTTTATCTGAGGAGAGAGCTCGCCTGTGGTCCCTGTGCGGGGTGGTGGAAGATAGAGCTGACCTGCGTTCTAGAAGGAAGGAAGCCAGGAGAATACATGTCTTGACTGTGCCATTCCTGCTGTCCTTCCCATTTGGATCATCCCAACTTACTACAAGTTGTGACAGGCCTTAATTTTTTAAAGTTACTCTTGATAGCTATAGGTTTTTGTTTGGTTTGGTTTGGTTTTCGTAGATGTCCTTTCTCAGATCAAGGAAGTTCTTTTTCTGTTTCTAGTTTTTGAGAGCTTTTTAACATGAGTTTCTGTTGAATTTTGTTAAATAAGTCACTGCATCTATTATGATAATCATGTTTTCACTTACAGCCTATTGATGAGATAGATTATATCGATTGATTTTTAAATGTTAAAATAACCTTGCATTCTTTTTTTTTTAAGATTTTATTTATTTATTTGACAGACAAAGCTCACAAGTAGGCAGAGAGGCAGGCAGAGATAGAGGAGGAAGCAGGCTCCCTGCTGAGCAGAGAGCCTGATGTGGGGCTCGATTCCAGGACCCTGGGATCATGAGCTGAGCTGAAGGCAGAGGCTTTAACCCACTGAGCCACCCAGGCGCCCTAACCTTGCATTCTTGAAATAAACTACACTGGGTCATAAAGTACTATCCTTTCTATGTCATGCAAATTCTATTTGCTGATATTTTATTAAGAATGTTTGTGGCTCGGGTGCATGGGTGGCTCAGTGGGTTAAGTTCGGTTAACTTTGGCTCAGTTCATGATCCCAGAGTCCTCTAAGATCAGGACTGCTCAGTGAAGAGCCTGCTTCCCACTCTCCTTTTGCCTGCAGCTCTGCTACTTGTGCTCTCTCTATCTCTCTGTCAAATAAATAAATAAAACCTTAAAAAAAATGAAATGTTTGTGGCTATGTTCATCAGAGATTTTTTTTCCCTTTCCCTTTCTTTCTTGTAATCTCTATGTCTTGGCTTGTTATCAGGGCAATGCTGGTGTCATAAAATGAGTTGGAAAGTATTTCCTCCTCCTCTGTTTCCTGGAAGAGTTTACGTGGGATTGCTATTATTTCTTCATTAAATGTTTTAAGGAATTTACCATAATATCATCTGTAGTAAGGCTCCCTTTTTTCATGCCTGATATTAGTAATTTGTAACTTCTCTATTTTTTCTTTTGATAAGCCTAGTTAGTAGTTTACCATTTTTTACTAATCTTTTCATATTACAGCTTTTGGGTTCATTGATTTTTTTCTATTATTTGTCAATTTTCTATTTTATTGATTTCTGTTTTTAGCTTTATTATTGTCCATCTACTTTATGCTTAGTTTGCTTTTTTTAAATCTTCAGGTGGAAGCTTAGATCATTGATTTGAGGCTTTTATTTTAATTATAAATGTTTAAATCTATAAATTTCCCCAAGCACTGCTTTGGCCACTTCCCATAAATTTTGACATGTATCTTCATTTTCTTTCAGTTAAAAATGATATTAATGTCCTTTTTGAAATTTTTTTTTGAACTATGGTTTGTTTAGAAGAAGTATATTGTTTGTCAAATTTTCAGATATGTTCAGATATCTGTTACCGGTTTCTAATTTAATTTTAGTATGATAGAGAACATAATCTGTATGATTTCAATCTTTTTATCTATTGAGACTTTTTTATGGCTTGGAATACGATCTATCTTTGTGCAGTTGAACACTTCATATGCAGTTGAAAAGAATGTTCTGCTGGGTGAGTGTTTTATAAATATCAGTGACATCCAGTTGGATGATGGTCTTGCTCAATTTTCTTATGTTTTCATTGAGTCATTCTATCAATGGCAGAGAGATGTCTCGAGGCTTCAACCGTAGTTATGGATTTGTTTATTTCTCATTGTACTTCTTTCATTTTTTTGCTTCATGTATTTTGAATTTTATAATTAAGAGTGGTATTGGTTTCTTCAGAGGAGCAGAACTAATAGGTATATATGTGTATATGTATAAATATAGATAATAAATTAAATATTGCACCATATTATATACATTTATATAAAATTATATAAAATTAGTATAATATTAAATAAATCCAATAGATAGATAGATAGATAGATAGATAGATGGATAGATAGATAGATACACAGACTTATTACTAGGAATTGGCTCATGAAATAATGGAAGTTCAGTTCCATATCTGCTGTTAGAGACCAGGAAAGCCAGCGATGTAAGTCAGTCCGAGTCCAAAAGCTTGAGAACCAGGGGAGCTTAAGCTGTAAATTTCAGTCTGAGGACAAAAGATGAGCTGTGATGTCTTAGCTAAAAGCAGTGAAAAGGGACATATTCCTCCTTCCTCTGCCTTTTATTCTATTTGGGCCTGCAGTAGATTGGATGCCGCCCACCCACACTGGGTAGAGCAAACTGCTTTACTGACGTCCCTAATTCAAATGCTGATCTCATCCAAAAACACCCTTATAGACATAGCCAGAAATAGTTTGATCTGGGCACCTTTGAGCCAGTCAGGTTAACATGTAAAATTAACCATCACAGGAGCATACACATGGATTATGTCTTTTTGATGAATTATCCTCTTTTTTTTTTTTTTTAAAGATTTTATTTATTTATTTGATGGACATAAATTGCAAGTAGGCAGAGAGGCAGGCGGGGGAGGGGGAAGCAGGGTCCCCGCTGAGCAGAGAGCCCTATGCGGGGCTTGATCCCAGGACCTTGGGATCATGACCTGAGCTGAAGGTACAAGCTTAACCCACTGAGCCACCCAGGTGCCCCCTGAATTATCCTATCATTATTTAATATCCCTTTTTGTCCATAATAATGTTTCTGTTCTGAAGCCTAACTTCTCTGATATTAATAGAGCTATTTTAGTTTTCTCAAGTTTGGTGTTTGCATGATATATCTTTCTGTCTTGTTATTTTTAGTTGGCTTTATACTTGAAGTGAATTTCTTATAGATAATATATAGGTGAGTCTTCATTTTTTATCATTTCAGGAACCTGTGTCTTTTAATTAGAAAGTTTAGACCATTTATTTTTAATGTGAATATTGATATGGTCAAATTAAATTTTACCAACTTGCTGTTTTTTTTCTATTCCATCAGTTTTTTAAAAGTCATTTTTTCCTGGTTTTTTTTTTTTTTTTTTTTTAATTTTTAAATGCTACACTTTATTTCCACTCTTGGCTTATTAGCTGTAATTAGTGGTAACTCTAGGGTCTGCAGTACGCATCTTATTTAAATCTTGCTTATACTACTTCAGATATAATGCAGCAGTCTTATAATAGTGTATTCTATCCATCACACTTTATCTTTTCTGCTATTGTTGTCATGCATATTGTCATACATATTATTTCTTTGCCAACAGTGGTTTTTGTTGTTTTGACTTTCAGTAGTCAATTATCTTTAAAAAAAAAAAAAAAAAAGAAAGAGGAAAAAATAGTTCTTTATATTTCTCCATAAATTTAGTATTTTTACTGTTCTTTATTTCTTTTAGTAAAGCCAGTTTCCATCTCATATCATTTATCTTCTGGCTTTATTTTTGTAATTTTGTAGTGAAGTTCTGCTGGTAAAATATTTTCTCAGTTTTTACTTTTCTTAAAGTCTCTGTTTCACCATTATTTCCAAAATACATTGCGTGAGTATAGCATTCTAAGTTGATTGTTTTTTGTTTTTTGTTTTCCAATACATAAACTGGTTTCTGCTTCACATAGTTTCTGATGAGAAATCTGGTGACCGTTTAAATTTTGTTCCTTTTTTTATAATGTGGATTTTTTTTTCCTGTTATTACCTTTAAGATGATCTTCTTTTCACTATTTTTCAGTGAATTTGATTGTGTCTTGGCTCCCTCCCCATCCTTGCCCAACCTGCCTGGAATTATTTGAAATTCTTGGAGCTGTGGCTTTATAGTTTTCACTAAATTTGGAATTTTCTTGCCATTTTTTTCTTTTAATATATTTTTTTCTGACATGTTATTCAACTTGCCTTCTGGGACTCCAATTACACTTGTGTTAGACAGACTGATATTTTCACTTGGGTCAATGAGTTGTGTGTGTGTGTGTCTGTTCTTTTTTTCCTCCCTTTTCTTCCTCTGTGCTTCATTTAGAATAGTTTATATTGTTATATTATGAAGGTCATTGATTTTTTTTTATTCTAATGTGTCTAATCTGTCAGTCTCATTCAGTGAATTTTTCATTCCTGATTTTGTATTTTTTATCTCTAGAAGTTATATGCTCTTTTTTTTTTTTTGTATCTTCCATTTTTTTCTTATGTACATGTTTTTCTTTAAATTCTTGAGCATATTTTGTATATTTATACTGGTTGTTTTAATGTCCATATCTGTTAATTCCATCATGGCTGTCATTTCTGGGTCTCTTTCTTTTGGCTGGATTTTCTGCTGGTATGTATCATATCACATTTTCCTGTTTGTTTGTTTTTTTTTTCACATATCATATTTGATTTGATGAGGGACATTGTGAATTTATACTTCTGGATACTGGATTTTTGTCCTATTCCTTTAAAGAATGTTAGACTTGTTCTTGTCAATAGCTAAGCTTCTTGTGGCTTAGCTGAACAATTTTAAGGCTTCAAGTCTTTTTAGAGCAGGTCTAGATTAGTCTATACTCTTGGAAAATTTAGGCTCTTTTAAAAGTTTATCCAGTATGTACATAAATTACTATTCTGACATAGACTCAAGAAGACCCCTATTCAAATTTCTGGAGCTCTTCTGTGTAAATTTCTTTTCTCTGTTAGCCTGTCTTGCATATTTTAGATACACCTGCCACTCTGAACTGTGATCTCTATCTCTTCTACTCAGCAACTCTTGAGTTCCCCGTCTGGGCTTGAGATGTGCACACTACTTCAAGGCAGCATGCCAATGCAAATGAAGGATTCACCTTATTTTCTCTCTCTCTCTCTCTTTTCGGAGATTACTGTCCTTTGTTGCCAATTGATATCTGAAGACAGTTGTCCCATATATTTTGTTCAGTTTTCCATTTGTTTATGACAGAAAGATATATCTGGACTGTGTTATTTCCTTATGGCTGGAACCTAATATCCTTGTGTCATCTTTAATTTCTCTCTCTATTTTTTTGCTTCTATGTCCATGTTGTTTCTGTTCCCTCCAAGTCCTATCATTGCCATATCTCTCACAACTCACCTCCTTCCCATTGCCCTAGCCTCCCTTCAGTCCACAATTACCTGTCTCCTGATAATCATAAAAGTCTTTTGTCTGGTCTTCCTGCTTCTAGACTCCATCCCCTCAAATCTAGCTGGTTCACTCTATTTGCCAGAATGATCTGCCTACAATTCTGCCAATTGTGATTTAAAAATCTCAAAACCCCCCCAAAAAAACCCAACCCCCCCACACAAACAAAAAACCCCCAAATCTTTAAAATCTTCAGTGGTTCCTTCTTGGTGGCAGAGTCATTAAGCACTTTATAATGTTGGTATTAAAGCAATTATGCTTTATATTTTATTATGCTCTTCTCTTTTGCTTTCATCTCTCATTTTATCTACCATTATTCTCTTTCCCTTTCCTTCTTCTCTAATCTTTTCCACTATATTTTATTTTCCCTACATATTAAAACTCTTTATTTTTATGATCAAGACAAAATTTATTCTTTTGCAATACTGTCCTCAATCTTATTTCCCTTTCTTCTCTGAATTCTGAGAGTAAATTGTTCATACTTCTCATGGCACTTAATTTTTTTTTTTAGTTATTGAAATATAAATACATACAATAGTTTATTAGTTTCAGGTATACAATATATTGATTTAACAATTCTATATGTTACCAGTGTTTATGGTAAGTATAATCACCATCTGTCACCATATGTTATTACAGTATTACTGGCTATATTCCTATATTCCCTATGCTGTATTTTTTATTTTTGTGACTTCTGTACTTTATAACTAGAAGTTCGTACTTTTTAATACCGTCCATGTATTTCACCCCTTCCCCACCTCCTTTGTGGCAACCACTAGCTCATTCTCTCTGGGAGACTGCTTTTTTGTTTGTTTGTGCACTTGTTTTGTTTTTTTTAGATTCCACATATTAGTGAAATTATAATGTGTTTGTCTTTCTCTGACTTATTTCACTTAGCATAATACTGTCTAAGTCTATCCACATCCTTGCAGATAGCAAGATCTCATCCCTTTTTTATGGCTGAGTAATATTACATCATATAAACAACAAAAAAAGATACACCACATTTTTTTGTTCATCTGTAATGGAGTCTTGGGTTGCTTCCTTATGGATCTTAGCTATTATAAAAAATGCTGCAATAAACATATCTTTTTAAAAATTCAATTAGCCAACATATCATTATTTTCAGATGTAGAGTTCATTAATTCATCAGTTGTGTTTAACCCCCCAGTGCTCATCACATCATGGGCCCTCCTAATGTCTATCACCCAATCACCCCATCCCCCCACCCTCTCCCTCCAGCAACTCTCAGTTTGTTTCCTAGAGTTAAGAATCTCTCATGGTTTGTCTCCCTCTCTGATGACTTCCTATTCAGTCCTCCTGCCTTCCTCCCCATGATCCTCTGTGCTGTTTCTTATATTCCACAAATGCATATCTTTTTGAATTAGTGTTTTTGTTTTCTTTGGGTAAATACCCAGTAGTGGAATTACTGTATCATATGTTTGTTTCTATTTTTAATTTTTTGAGGAACCTCCATACTGTTTTCCATAGTGGTTGCAGCAGTGTACAATCCAACCAACAGTGCACTAGAATTCCTTTTCTCTACATCCCCACCAACATCTTTTCTTGTCTTTTTTGTATTAGTCGTTCTCACTAATGTGAGGTGATATATTATGGTTTTGATTTGCATTTCTCTGTGATGTATGATGCTGAGCATTGTTTCACATGTCTGTTGTTCATCCCAATGTCTTCTTTGGAAAGTATCCATTCAGGTCCTCTGCCTATTTTTAAATCTGATTGTTTGGGGTTTTTGGTGTTGAGTTGTGTAAATTATTTATATATTTTGGATATTAACCCTTTATTGGATACATCACTTGCAAATATCTTCTCCCATTCACTAGGTTTCCTTTTTGCTTTATTAATGGTTTCTTTTGCTGTGTGAAAGCTTTTTAATTTGGTGTAGCCTCAATAGTTCATTTTTGGTTTTATTTCCCCTCCTGAGGAGACATATCCATAAATACATTGCTAAGGGACAATGTCTGAGAGATTACTGCCTATGTTTTCTTTTAGGAATTTTATGGTTCAGGTCTCACACTTAGGTCTTTAATCCATTTTAAGTTTATTTTTGTGTATAGTGTGAGAAAGTGGTCTACTTTCATTCTTTGTTCATCTACGATGGACAAAGCAGCTATGATGCTGCTTTGAAAGCATCTGTGATGGACTGCACATAGCAGTCCTGTTTTTCTTATACCATTTATTGAAAATATTGTCATTTCCCCAGTGTATATTCTTGCCTCTTTTGTAATAGATTAATTGCCCATAGAGGCATAAGTTTATTTCTGAGTTCTCTATCCTGTTCCATTGATTTATGGGTCTATTTTTGTGTCAGTACCATAGTACTTTGATTAGTGTAGCTTTGTATTATATCTAGAAATCTGGGATTATGATACATCCAGCTTTGTTCTTCTTTCTCAAGATTGCTTTGGCTATTTGATGTCTTTTGTGGTTCCATACATTATTTGTCCGAGTTCTGTAAAAAATGCTATTGGCATTTTGATAGAGATTGCATTGAAACTGTGGATTGCCTTGGGTAGTACAGAATTAACAGTATTAATTCTTCCAGTCCATTAACATTGTATATTTTTCCATTTGTTTGTGTTTTTTTCAATTTCTTTCATCAATGTCTATAGTTTTCAGAGTATAGATTGTTCATTTCTTTTTTTTTTTTTTAAGATTTTATTTGTTTATTTGACAGACAGAGATCACAAATAGGCAGAGAGACAGGCAGAGAGAGAGGAGGAAGCAGGCCTCCGGCCGAGCAGAGAGCCCAATGTGGGACTCGATCCCAGGACCTGGGATCATGACCTGAGCCAAAAGCAGAGTCTTTAACCCACTGAGCCACCCAGGTTCACTTCTTGGTTAGACTTATTCCTAACCTAGATTGTTCACTTCTTGGTTAGACTTATTCCTAGGTATTTTATTCTTTTTGGTGAAATATAAATTATTAATTCCTCTTTTTCCTACTTTTATTTATGCCCACATTTTAATTTTTTTAGATGTTTATGTTTCTTTTTTACTAACTTGTGAGTTCCCCACAAATAGGTTTTTTTTTTTTTTTTAAAGATTTTATTTATTTATTTGACAGAAAGAGAGAGAGATCACAAGTAGGCCAAGAGGCAGGCAGGGAGAAGGAGGGAAGCAGGCTTCCTGCCAAGCAGAGAGCCCGATGCAGGGCTCTGTCCCAGGACCCTGAGACATGACCTGAGCTGAAGGCAGAGGCTTAATCCACTGAGCCACCCAGGCGCCCCATCAGCTCTTCAGCAGTGCTTTGTATACACAATTAGAGGTAATACAATGTAGCAGTAAAAACTCTATTTTCTGACACACATACACACACCCGTTTTGTTTTACTGAGCATGGGCTATCATGTATTAATGATACAAAAAATAAAATAAAAAATTGAATGTATAATACTGCTATTTTATTGAATATTACTTGTGTAATGTTAGGAAATAGTATTAGAGTATTAGCCCTAATATGTATAGTCCATAACTGATAGTCAGAGTTTCTTTAGTTTAGGTGTCTCAAATTATAAGGATTCAATTATTTTCTCTAGAAAATACTTGTTTCTCTCCATGTCATTATCAAAACATTTTCTGCATATTTTGCTTAAAATTACCTTTTCTCTATTTTAATTACACAACTACAAATCACTTTCCCTCATTGGTATTTGATAATTATAAGCAAAGAAGCAAATATAAGAACAAGAAATACGTGAGCAATGCAGTCATGTGTCTTTCTGTTGATAGCCCTGACTTCATTGAAATGAAGTGTATTTAATTTCAATTCACTGAATGACCACATTCATAATTTAAGTTCGTTTCCATTTCGGGTTGATTTCTTTTAAATTTGATTCAATATACATAATTTTTCTTTAAGCATACATGTCTACATTCCTTTGAACTTGTTTTTATCTAGGGAAGGGGAGGAAGGAAATTAACATTCATTTTGTATCTCCTTTTGACACAGCCTGGTTTTGGCACTTGACACATATTATCTCATTCAATTCTCTCCACAATCCTGAGAAGCCAGAATTATTATTCTCATTTTAAAGATGAAAAACCAATGGCTAGAAACCAACATGCCCAAGATCGTTTAATTAGGAAATGACAGAACCAGAGTTAAAACAAAAGCATCCTTTTTTCTTTTTCTTTTTTTTTTTTTTTTTTTAATGAGACTACATCATTTTTTTTTCGGAAAAAATTTTTAAAAAAAAAAAAAAAAAAAAAAAAAAACTCACAGGAGGCTAGAAAGCTAATAATTTTTTTAAACATCATATTGGTTTTTCTGTGGTGTGTGTGTGAAGTCCATGTGTTAAAAATGTTTATCAGAACATGGCACTTGAACAGGCTGCGCAGTAGAATATTATGATGTTTCCCTATTTGCTGAAGTATGAGAGGAGGCTTCAAAGAGAAACATTCCAAAACTACATTGTTAAATTGTTTTTTTCTATAAGGGCTCTCAGGTTGGTTTTGTTTGGTTTTGTTTTTGATTTTGTTTTGTTTTATTTTAAAGACAGTGATAAATTGATCTTAAAAGCCTATGGAGATTAAACTAGGTGGGACCATCTGTGCTTTTAGCATCACCCACAAGTGTGTTAGGTTCTGTGTGACAATAATGGAGAACGTGATCACATTCATTTCCACTCCCAGAAGTTTGGTTTCATCTGACGTGCCACAGGTTTCCCCAGGAGTCTTGCTTAATTGAGTTGTAACTTACCCCTTTTGGAATTATTAAAACTCTAAGCATCCCAATGAGAGACTATAAATTGTGTATTATGATGATACTTATGGTTGTTGTTATCTTAGTAACAACACTGTTATAAGTGTGAGGCAGTCTATAGGAAACACTGCAGTCAGCTCTGGAAAATGTAAATTATAATCTCAAACTAGTTATATGAGCTAGGTCAAGTCACTTAACCACTCCCTAGTCTTGTCTGTCTCCTCCATAAAATAAAGGTGTTGAACAACAAAATCGTCAGTGAAATTTCCTTTTTAAAACTATTTTCCCCATGAGTGAAAAAGTAATAAATGAATGTAGTAAAAAATATATATGTATCACACACACACACACACACACACACACACGTGTGACAGAAAAGAAAATACAGAAAAATGTTTTGTCCCACTCCAGCCTCCTAACCCTTCACCTTAGATGCAACTGTTAGGAACAGATTTTGTGCACTTTGCAACACATTTTCTACACCTATATAACCAGGTGTTTAGGTATATGTGTGTGATACGCAAATTTTATTTTCTTTTTAGCTCAAATGGCAATATACTGTACTCACTGTTCAGTTGAATTTATAAAATGCCATAAATCTTGGACATTTTTTATATCACCATATTATTTTTAGATCTGCCACATTATTTTTAATGGTTGTATAATATATCTTTATATGGATATGCTGTGGTTTATTTAATTAGCTTTCTGTTGATGGGCATTTAAGTTTGTCACAATGACAATAGTTATATATATGATATTGCAAGTATATGTAGGCAAAACAATATGTAGAATGGATTCCTAGAAATGAAATTATTGGAAAATTAATTTAAAAAATAATTTTAAGATAATGCACAACTAATTTTTTTTACAGTATAATATTCCCTTTGGGGAGAAAAATTATACAAACTTATAAAAATTCAAGCAATAAACAAGAGTAAAAAGAAGAAACAAAAGTCATTCTAATTCACAACTACTTCAAAATCACCATTTTTTTTTATATCAGGAGAATACCATAACAGACATCTATTAATGCTTATGTGAAAAGAAAGTTAGATAAAATTTCATTAAAAAGAACCATGATATATATACTAATTTAAAAGATATATTACATTCAAATTTTATTTGGATCTCATGGGATAAAAAGAAACAGGTAAAACTGAAGGCATCTCTAACTTTTAGATAAATGTTTTATCACCAGAAGAGATATTAGTTGCTAAAAGTTGCATCTAAAATTAAAAAGGGGGACACTTGGGTGGCTCAGTTAAGCATCTGCCTTTGGCTCAGGTCATGATCCTGGGGACGTGGGATTAAGTCCCGCATAGGGCTCCCTGCTCCATGGGGAGTCTGCTTCTTCCTCTCCCTCTTCCAAGGCTTGTGGGTGCGTGGTCTCTCTCTTTCTTTCTCTCACTAACTCTCTCTCTCTCAAATAAATAAATAAAATCTTAAGAAAAAAAAAAGAAACTGGCAGCTTCCATTTAAAAAAATTAAAAAGGAAAATTCTAAAAATACAGAGAATGTCCACTATGATTTTAAATGTCCGCATAGTGTCCACATAAGATTCTAAAAATATGGAGAATGCTTCCCCCAGAGATACCCACCTCCAGAATTTAACTTAAAAAAATTTTAAGGTCTACAAACTTTACAGTTTAGTCTATAATCATTATTACTAAGTTTTTGTTATATCTTTAAAATTAATGGATCCAGGACTCATTATATTTTTAAAATCCCATGGCTTTTTTATTTTTGAGTTCTTGACTTTGATTTAATTGACATAATTATTTTTTCAAGAAGGAGTCAAATTGCTATTTTTCTAGGTACTTGAGAACATGATTCAGCTGTTTTTATAGAAAAGGGACCAAATTGGCCAAGGATAATATCATTGGGTCCCATTTTCTTTCAGAATTTCCTAGACCCTACTATCTTTTAAAATTGAGATTTGCAGTGGAAATTGTCTGAGTCCCCCTTTACTTCCCACTTTGAATATGACTTGCTCTTGCTATATAGATGCCTGAAGACTTGTTTTCTCACATTAAAACAAAAATTTAATTTAGATATATTTGATACAATTTTTCTTCTGTGAGAATTTCTTGAAATACGGTGTGCATTTCTGATCTGCACATGTACTTTTTCCTTCATTCCAAAGACTTTTTAAAGTATTGTGTTCTGTAGTACTTTTCTCTTTCATTTGTAAATATTTTCTAATTTGATATATTTTAGAATAGAGCGAGCATGTGTGAGTGGGGGGAGGGGCAGAGGGAGAGAGAATCTCCAGCCTACTCCCTGCTGAGTGTGGAGCCAGAAGGGGGGTTCGATCTCACGACCCTGAGATCATGACCTGAACCGAAATCAAGAGTCGGGTGCTTAACTGACTGAGCCACCCAGGTGCCCCGACATTAATCATTTTATGTTGAACCATTTTTCTTCATCCTTCATATCTACTTTCTTCTCTCTGATGTCTGTTTCAGCTACAGTTTTTCTTACCAGCAATTTGATGTTCAGGTATGTGGGCTTTTCTCTTGCTAACATTTCTGTTAAATCTGCAGTGCTATTTTTCTGGTTCTCTATTTTCTCAACTCTGTAAGCTCCTTTTACTTTTTATTTTGTGTGTTTCATTATCTCCCTCCCCTCTCCCCAGCTCTTACTGAAATTAATTCATGATATTATTAAGTTCTCTTCTTCCTTTCATTGTTTTATTCCATATAAAATTTTAAATGTCTTTTATTAAATTTAAATGCCCCATTCATCGTACTTACTAGAAATGGTGCCTGTCTTTCTCCGTTACTGAAGTTCTGCAGGGTCTATGGGGAGCCTCTGCTGTCATTAGTTTTTGTTCCTAACATTTCCCCAGGCTATTTATTCACCCACTCAATACGTTTCTCTCTAAATTGGGGAATATTCATGAGGTTAAAACAAAATTTTTCTCTTACATGTTTCTCCAGTTCTATTTCTGGGCAGTAAGAGCATAGTGGCAAGTAGGGAAGAGCAGCATCAATATCTTTATTTATTTCATTGGCCATAACATTTTAAAGATTATGGTATGAACTTGTTACTCCTTTCTTTGACTATTCACTTTTAAGCATTTAAAAAAAAATGCTGATACATTTTTTTGTTAAACCTTGCTTTGAGGGTTTTTTTTGATCATTTTGTTAGATATTAGTGGGGTGTGTTTTAATTGCCTTTTACAGAGAAGTGCTCTCCATCATGAATCTTGAAGATGGTAGCACCAACGTACGTTCCACCCAAAGGGACCAAGTAAACCCATACTACCACCCTTGTTCATCTTTCCCAGTTAGGCATGTAGTTATGTCCTTGTTTTAGTGGACAGCTCTTATGAACACGTTTGGGTGGGAATATTTTCTTATTGATTTGTAAGAGTTCTTTATTTGTTATGTGACATGGCTTTTGCAAGCATTTTCTCCAGTTATGTTTTCTTTTGGTTTTGATTATGATGGCTTTTTTGAATATTAATTTCTAATTTTCATGGAGCCAAGTGATTTATTTTCCTTATATTTCTGACTTTTGTGACATGCTCAGAGAGGCTTTTGTCAGCATGAGGTTTAAAAAAATGTATTTCCTGGAGCTGAAAAAATAGACTTTTGATCCCCCACCCCCATCCCCAGTACACATACACACGGGTAAACCTGAATCCATGGGTGAGGAACCTAACGTGTATTTTAAAAAGCTTTCCCTGGTTAAGACTCACTGGGCCTTGATCATCCCTGCTGTGCCTTGCAAACATGACACGCTATGACTATCAGTGCTATTTCACAAATAGGAGAGTAGCACAAGTTCTGTGAGGGGGTAAAGGCACTAGAGGTGTTCTTTTTTTTTTTGCATTTCCACGTCAGGACATTATAACATATAGAGGTTTATAAAGTACAATTTATTCCCACTATTTAGAGAAACATGGTAAAATCTATTGCTGTCTGTTGTTGGAGGACTTTGCTGAGATCAGAAAAGGGAGAGGCTAGTCGGTCTTCTAACCACAAACCTAAATATGCCTTCATGATATTAAAAAACATTTGGTGAAGAGCATGAAACAAGAATGGGTTATTGCTAGATTGGAAGCCAAGCAGATCAAAGGGACTAGAAAGGGAAGAAGGGGGGGGAAATGAATATTTAGTAGAGCCTTATTGTCACTGTTATCTCAGAAACACATTTTATCAAAGAAAAAAAAAAGCTCAGTTAAATTATTACAGACATGTGCCATCCCATCTTCGGAAGTGGTTCTATTAGAATATCCTATTGTTATCGAGGGTGTTTCATAGACAAGATATCTTTTCTGTTCCACATGATAAGGTGGGGAACATGTAGCCAAGTGAAATTATCCAAGTGGCAGAACATTCGCATATAAAATAATTTATAGTTCACCATAAATGTTGTGAAATCTGGGACTTGTACAATGCTGAGTTATGAATTCAGCCCTTGTTAATGTTTCCTTTGCAAGATGTGGTGGGAAACAGCTATTAAAAATACTAGCGTCACTATTTATTCAGATTCCACATCACCAGAATAAATTGCCTGAGAGGAAACATCTTGTTCGTAATGATTTGGAATACAGAGCTTAAAGTTTCATGCGCTGAATGTTTAGCTTTATAATAAGGAAGCATTCATAATATATGTGTGATATTTGTTCGTGCTCAAGATACAGCTAAATGTTTCATGAAAGAGCTATTGTGCACTTGATTTTACAATAAACAGTTAAAACTCCTGGAGTAGATTGGATGCAAGTGGAATGTTTGCTTAGATTTAGCAAAGAAAAATACTGTAAATAATTCACGGGGTGTAATGTGACTGGATATTTTCCCTGGCCTATGAGTACGTGGACCTACTACTTTTCCGTGTAGCTTTGCTCTTTTCTTCGGGTAGCCGTTCCTCAAGTTTTGTTTGCAACTCAACTCTGGGGTCCATTGGAAAATAAATTCGAAAGATAAATTGGTGGAATTGTATGTGATGGATCAAGAGGGAATCTTGTGGCTTCTTTTCTATGTCGTCTCAAAGAGCTTTGGGGGATCACCTGCCACCCCTTTGAGAAGGACAGTGATAAAGAAGGGAGGTAGTAGGGTTGAACTCAGTTGTCACTCATTTGTTCCCGTTCGTTAGTGGCAAGGGTCTCTGCCTCTGACATCTCCCTCCAGCAAACCAAATGGAATTAGGTGAGAAGTGTAAAGCAAGACCAAAATAAATGCAAACATCTGGGGACTTAGGGCCATTATACCATGGTGTGGGAGTAGTTGTACATTACAAACTTGAACTATGATGCTCAAGGCCTTCCCTAGGTGTTGTGTAGGGCGCAGTGTCTCTTTTCCTGGCAGTTACGTTCAGGCAAAATCAGGTTCCAAAGAATATCAGGGGCAGCTTGAAGGGAAAGTGGGGAAAAATGGTTAATGGAGAAGGTCCAGCCATCTTTCTTAGTGATATTGAGGGCTTCCTCTGAAAACAAATCTTGGCTAATTTCCTTGCGCCCTTTTACTTAAGTTATAGGGATCTAGACATGTTATTTCCATTTTTAGTGATGATCCAACTATAATGAAGTTCTTGGTTATTTCCTTTCTTTGATTTGCTATTGATATATCTTTAGAATGCTGCAAAGCAAACATTATTTTAAAATTGACTGGAGATAACCAATTCACTATGGACGTTTTGAGTCTGCCAATGGTTTTTCTTTAAGTAGGAGTCGTGCAGAAGTAGGCTTCTGAGAGGTGATTACCAGACCTTATTCTTCCTCCTTTCCCCCTTTGCCCCCCCCCCACCGCCACCACAAACCACCTGGAAGGAGAAATAGTCGTCAAGACTGCAAGAACAAAATAGCCTCAAATGCATGATAAATCTCCTTAAATCAGAGAAGGAGAAAAAACTGTAGAAAGACATCTATATCAAGAGTACTAAAGCTTTAAAATAATGAGGGAGTGGTGCATAAATCCTTTTTTATCTGTCTTCATGTGTCTGAGGTGGAGAAAGGAGAGCTGAAATCATGTTTCCTCAATGAGCACCCTATAGATAGGATGCCGTTATCGAAAGCTCTGGGAGCCAGGAGATGTGAATTCTGGTCTTGGCTCCAACACCAATTAGCTAGTGAAATTGGCCCCTTTCCCCTTCGATTTCCTTATGCATAAGCTGATGGAGCTGGTGAGAAGTGATTCCAAAATCCTTTCCAGCTTTAATCTCTGCTTATTCAAGCCGAGTGTTTCCTGAGTTATGACCTGAGACCTACCAGAAATGGGCCAGAGTTGAACTACCAGGTTCCAGTGGAAGAAAATTTGTTCCTTGTAATGTGAACTTAGGAAATGTTCTCTTCACCCAGATAGGAACTTGTTGAGAAGGAAGGATTCTAAGGATGGAAGTCTGGCGGGGGTGGGGAGGAGGGTGTGAGAAGGGTGACTTTATCTAAAAACAGAGGCTGGAAGAGGAATAGTTATTAACTACAGATCCTCCATTGTCAACTAATATGCCATCTTTGAAGCCAGCATGACTCCCTAGTAAGCTGAGGACTTCAGGAAGCACAGAGACTCTTTGGGGTGCTTTGATATACCCTGGAGGGCCTGGGCTATTTCAGTTATTATTAAAGACTCTGTAAAAAGTCAATATATGCATCATGATATTATTATGTGATACTATATTACGTATGCCACATGACATTGTATCATACCAGAAGGGGCTCGGAGACCATGGACCCGTCCTTGATGCCTTCACACTGTGTGGTCCATTGCCCTCGAGAAGTGGCCCTCAAACGTGTTGACCTACAGATCACTTCTGTTGGCCAAGCCATCCTTGTACGCCTCTCTTCTCTCCCCAACCATCCATGACAAATCCATTTAACCGCCTCTCCCAATCCTGGCTCCCAACTACCAGAGCAAAAACGACAAACCATTAACTGATCAGACCAAGACCAAATTCCTTTAAGTGGAAAGAAAAGGGTGTTTTAAATGCAAGACCCGAGAAAAAAAAATGCAACAGATAAATCATTTTGTGCCAGGAACCAACATACAGGCTCTGGCACATTTTAAACACTAATATTTGGGGAGTCCTTGTGATATCTTGAAGACCCTTGGGAAGACACTTTGAGAACTCTTCCCTTAAAGCAAGTAATTTGTCCAGACAAGGTCATCTGCAGCTCTCTCTCTCTCTCTCTTTGTTTTTTTTCTTCTTTCTTCCCAGTAGCCAGGAACTTAGGGTTTGAACCAGTTCAGAGGCTCACACATCTCTTTTTGAGTCACTGCTTTCTAAGACAACACTCAGATTTTCCTTGGAGACTGTCCATTCGGGCAGTGACTGGAATGGAACCTATTTAGCTTCTAAGACCTGACAGTTTCATAGCCAGTGGTGGGTTGAGAAGCAGTTCATCAAAGTTCAGACCGTGATAAGGAATCTGGCCTGAAATGGGAGACTGGACTTGCCATAGAGGGAGGTATTATTTTGGGAAGGGTTGGCATGTTTATGATTCTTGAGGCTATGTGAGCTCAGTTTTTCCCCTTAAACATCTGCCACAGGTGCTGGGGAAACACTGCTTGTATTTTTGTATGAACATGGTGTAAATAATGTCCACATTCAATAAACCCTTAAAACCAAAACAGCTGCCATTTGGGGCTTAAAAACAACTTGTGACTTCCCGTAAGTCTGAATGACCTTATCACTATTATCCATTTAAACATGTCACCCCTCCCCCACCGTCACCTTTGGTCTATAGCCTTGTAAAGTTCATAGCCCTTGACTGTTTTTTACAAATACATGGCAGTGACTTTAAGAAATAAATAAGCACTTGTCCAGGATTCTTGGAGGAGGTGCTGGAGTTGGAACATATACCTCTACCATGATACTTTTTAAAAAATCTTTTTTAAAACTCTGATACTCAGAGGGCCTTTTAAAAATGTGTGTGGTTGTTTTTCTTATCTGTGTTGTTTGGTCTGTATTGCAAGCCACAACAACTAGCACTTTATCTTCTAAATTCTTCTATGAGTCCTGAAGATTTGACCTAGGGCAAGGAAGCAATCTATAAAGCCATGCATGTAATAAATATTAATTTTGGGGTTTCAGACTTTATGTTTTCTTTCCTAGCCACACAGGATTTTCTTCTTTCAACTCCAGTAGATCCAAAGTCTGAGAAAGACTTCCTTTTCATGTAACAGCAGGCTCTTCTCAGTCCTGGGAGCAGATGGGTGGTGTCCAAGAGACGGTGGGGTTCTACTCTCACTTTTATTACAAGGTGGTTTATCTCTCTAAAGATTTTGTTTCTAAAGATAAGATGTGAAACGATGGAGCAAAAATAATCCACAGTACTTTTGCATGTTGTGTGATTTTTTGGTGTGTGTGTAAGGATTCTCAGTAGCTACTGGATTAAGTAGTTTAGGGAAAGCTTATCTTCTTGGATCACTAGTTTGCTTGGTGAAAACCTCTGGCCCAGGTGACTGGGCCCAGTCCTTCTCATGTGGGACAGTTTTACTTCACAGGGGACACTTGGCAACATGGTTTCATGATTATAACTTGGGGAGAGGGAGTTACGGGCATCTGGTGGGTAGAGGTAAAGGTTACTGCTGACTATGCTACGATGTGCAGGGCAGCCGCAAACAACAAGGAATCATCTTGTTAAAATGTCAGTAGTGCTGAGGTTGAGAAATTTCTGGAGAGAAACAATGACAGTGGAGTGAACACGGGATTGAGGGCCAACAGTTCAAGAGGGCCTAAGAGATTGACTTGAAGCTTGTAATCTTCAAATGCCAGTTCCTGGCCTGCCATTATACAAGAAGCAGAATCCTTCTTCAAGGCACCAAAGCAGAGTTTTGGGCAGTGGGAGAGTTGGCCAACCCCAGAGAACAGCACAGACCTCCGTGGCATTTCTCCCACTCTGCCATCAATCTCTAAGAGGCAGAACCTGACTTCTATGAGAGGTATTTCTATAATTCAACGGACATGGGGCGCCTGGGTGGAACAGTTGGTTAAGCGTCTGCCTTTGGCCTCGGTCATGATCCCAGGTACTGGGATCAAACCCTGCATGGCGCTTCTTGCCCACAGGGAGCCTGCTTCTCCCTCTCTCTCTGCCTGTCACCCCCCGTGCTTGTGCTCTCTCTGTCAAATAAATTAAAAAAAAAAAAAAAAAAAAAGAAGAAGCTTGTAATTCACTAGGCATTCCCATTGCCCACTTGCCATGTTCTTTTTCTTTTTCTTCCTTTGTTTCCTCCCTCCTCTTCCCCCACCTTCCTTATTGTTACTTGAGAAGATACAAGCTATTGGAAGCTATTTATATAATATGCAAGTGTCTAAAGTATCTTTTCTCCCCCTTTTCCAGTCATGCCCCCACTTTGCTGATATAATGTTGCATCAACTGTAGATTCTGTAGAAACTGAATATTCACAAGTGGATCCACTCATCCCCCCAAATAACATACAACCCTGAAAGTTTTTTTCATTTAACAAATATGTGGTGGATACCTTTCAAGCTTATCTCATAGACATTGACCTTGCAATCTAAAAATTACAAAAAGAGGGTGCCTGGGTGGCTCAGTGGGTTAAAGTCTCTGCCTTTGGCTCAGGTCATGATCCCAGGGTCCTGGGATCGAGCCCTACATCGGGCTCTCTGCTCAGCAGGGACCCTGCTTCCTCCTCTCTCTCTGCCTGCTTCTCTGCCTACTTGTGATCTCTGTCTGTCAAATAAATAAATAAAATCTTTAAAAAATAAAATAAAATAAATAAAAATTACAAAAAGAAATTTTTTACATTAAGTTTTTATTTTTAATTCCAGCATAGTTAATGTATTACAGTGTCATATTAATTTTAGATGTACAATATAGTGATTCAACAATTTATACATTACTCAGTGCTCATCATGATAAGCGTATACTTTCATTATGAGACTTGGTAATTTTTAAATTGGCTGCATAATATTCTGTAGAATGAATGGACCATCATTTATTCAACCATTCCTCCCTATTTATCAACATTTCTGTTGTTTTGAGTGTTCTGCTGTTAGTAACAGTGGGGCAGTAAATACCTCACCTCTCCTAATACCACACGGTTTGACTCTTGTGGCCATATAATAAATTTTGATATCTAGTAAGACAAGTTGCTCTGCTTTTATTTTGTAAAATACATATAATACAAAATTGGCCATTTAAACCATTTTTAATTATAGTCCAGTGGCACTAAGTACATTTACATGATTTTGCAGCTTTCACCACCGTCTATCTCCAGGATTTTCTGTCTGCCCCAGCTAAAAACTCTGCACCCATTAAACACTAATTCCCCATCACTTCCTCCCTGCCATTCATAGCCATTCTGCTTTCTGTCTCTATGAATCTGACTGTCCCAGGTAGCTCATGTAAGGGGAATCATACAATATTTGTCTTTCTGTGACTGGCTTGTTTCACTTACCATAATGTCATCAAGGTTACAATGTCTTAGAAAATTATCCATTTCATATACATGTCCTAGTGTATGTGTATAAAACCTACATCACATTCTTTTAAGGATTTAACATTTGTTATCCCTATAGCTGAGCCCCTCTTCTCATTTCTTAAGTTACTCGTGTTTTCATTTTTTCCCAAACATATTTGCTATACTTACTCTTCAATTAATACTCCTTTGCATTTATTGAACAAGGGAACTATTTTCTATTTTCTGTCTTGATCTCCATAAACACATCTAGTTTTTAACTCTTCCTCCCTCCATTCTTCCCCTCCTTTCTTCCCTCCCCCTCCCCCGTCCTGACTCTTTCTTTCTTCCTTTTAGCGGGAGGCTTACTTGTTCTCTATCTAGCTTTTAAAAAATGTGTGCCTAGTTCACTTATTTTCAATCCTTTCTTGCTTCCCATGAAGTTCCAAGTGTGCCTAAATTTTGATGTGTAGTGTTCTGAGTATGGTTGTTTTATAAGTAATTTGCAATATAAATTATGAATTTCTTTTTAATTCAGGAGTAATTAGAGCATGCTTTTAAATTTCCAGTGGATAGATTTTAATTTGACCATTTTGATTGTGTTTTAGTTTTATTGTATCATAGCTGTGGAGTACAGTTTGCATGCTTTCTGCTATTAAAAAAATCTTTTGAGAATTTTTTTTTTGTGGTCGAATATATCATCAGTTTTGTAAGTGTTCCATGGGTAATTTAAAAGGATGTTTATTTTGCTTCTTTTCACTTACAAAGTTCGCTGTGTATTTATTAAATCAAGCATGTTAATTGTGCTATTCAAATGTTCTTGTGGTTCTTTTTTCTTCTACCAATTTCTGAGAGAGAAATATGGAAATTTCACATTATGATATCAAATTTGTCAGTTGCTTTCTGGACTTCAAACATTTTTTAAAAAACACGGTTTGATGGTTGAATGTTCGATGGAATGAGTTTATATCTGGTTTGTTTTATACTGCCTTTGTCTTTCTTAACACTTTTTGCCTTGACTAACTATAATGTTACCACTCCCACGTTATATTACTAACTTTTTTTTTTTTTTTAAGATTTTATTTGTTTATTTGACAGACAGAGATCACAAGTAGGCAGAGAGGCAGGCAGAGAAAGAGAGGGTGAAGCAGGCTCCCCGCCAAGCAGAGAACCAGATGTGGGGCTCTATCCCAGGACCCTGGGATCATGACCTGAGCCGAAGGCAGAGGCCTTAACCTACTGAGCCACCCAGGTGCCCCCCCGCTTTTTTTTTTAAAGATTTTATTTGTTTTTTTGACAGACAGAGATCACAAGTAGGCAGAGAGGCAGGCAGAGTATTACTAACTTTTGCTACTATATCTTTGTCTATCCCTTTATATTTGATCTTTCCAGACTATTTTGTTCTAGGCGTATCTCTTGGAAACAGATATACCTGGATTTTGCTTAAAGAAAAACCTAATTTGAAATTCTCTGTCTTTGAATTGGGAAATTTATCTGTTGCTGTTTACTGGGAAAATGGAAACGTTTGGTCTAACTGACAGCCCTGTTTGGTTTTCTATTTTTATGTAAATTAGTTTTTACCCTCTCCTGGAGTAACTGAGTTTTCTTTACTGACTTTTTTGTTTACCCGGTTGAAAGATAAACAAACTACTACTATTTATCTATAGTTTAAGCTTATTTTTTAATAACACATTTGAATATGTACCCTTTTGTCAATCACTAACATAGTTAGTGTCTCTTGCCTCTTTCTTAAATAAGACTGAAATTTAACCTCTCTTGTCTTTTCTCCTCTACTTCCTCCTCTGATAGAATTTTCATTTCAACCTTGTGTTCGAGTTTTTTAAATAACTTGCCTCTTTTTTTTTTATAAGGATTTATCTCTTAGTAACTGAATTAAAAGTACCATTATGAATCATTATTTTGATCTAATTGTAAATTGTGTGCTGTCCTTAACTTATCATTGTTTCCTCAGTCATCTGTCTTTCTCTTCTTTGCATCTGTTTTTAATTTTTTCTGACACAAACTCTTGAATAAGTTTTTTGTTTTTGTTTTTGTTTTTTTTAAGGGTGGTACATTTTCTGGACCCCTTGAATATCTGTAAGCGGCTTTGTTGAGTTACTGGCTTAGGAATTGACACCCCAAATCTTTTTTCTACTAAGATTTGAAGATATTTTCCCCACTATATTTTAAGATTCTAATTTTGGTGATTTTTTGAGTGAAACAATGAATGGCAGTGCAGTGACTTGTTCAGTGAGCTGGCTACTCTATTTTAGGCACAAGATTAGGCTACCGAAATTCACAGGGGGGAACCCTGATCTATAAATAAATGTCTGTGAGAGTAAGAGGAATGAGTACCTGTGCTGCTCAGGGTGGTCTCCTTTACAGAGGAAACAGTGAAACTAGACAGTGAAATTTACTACAGAAATTTACTGCAGAATCCATAATCTCATCTACTCCAATTTCTGGTACTCATATCACAATGTAAGATAGGCTTCAATTAGGGAAATCTAGACTAGATTGGAATTGCATAGACTTAGAAATAAACACATCTTCCCTCAACTATCAATTAATTTTGTTCTGATTCTAACATATATAGCATTCTTCCCCTTTCCAGATTTCCTAGGCCACAGCTTGGTGGACTAAGGTGTGCCACCAGCTTTTGTAAATAAAGTTTTATTGCAACAGCTATGCTCATTCGCGTACATGTTGTCTGTGGCTTCTTTCGCGTTAAGGCAGCAGAGCTGAGTGGCTGCAACAAAGACTGCATGATTTCCAGAGTATAAGTATTTATTCCCTGACTTCTTACAGAAAACGCTGCTGGCTGCTGCTGTAGGACTTTCATCAACACAGATGACCCGGGCTCACACCAGCGTTCCTGCAAGCCAATGAAGGTATGTTAGCACAGCGACTCTTGGCTTCCTCCGGGTGGCCGATGACTATATTGGTGCAAATCCGGTGACTCAGTTGGCCTCTCTTTTACACTGAATGATGCCGAAGCTTATCTCTCAATATGTCCTGTTAATAATAACTTGCCCTTTAAATTATATCCTTTCTTCATTGTTGTTTTTTTCTCATGTTCTAGGAGTTGTGCAATTCAGCATTGCGATTTTCATTTCTTTGCGTGATGTGAGGGAAGCTGGCATATTTGCTAATGTGCTGTTGTGTGGGCTCGGGCTGTTGATTGCTTTTGGCCTAGGTGCTGTGCCGAGCTCCAAGGTTTGGCTTTGTGAACGCTGCCTGGCAAAACGGAAACATTTTGTGAAATTTCACAAATGTCACATGTACCCGCACACACACACATTTTAAATTGCAAAATTCTCCCCCTTGGCACACAATTTTACCCAGGTTTTTGTTGCTCATAATAAATCTTTAACTATCTTCAGTCCTACAGGAGCACTTTAGTGGGCTGACTTGCTTTCGCTTTGATAAAACTTGCACTTAAAAGTCCTTGGGTTTCCAGGGTGTTCGTATTGTTTCCCCTTTCTCAAACATTTAATATGATCTTTTAGTCCAAAAGTAAAGCAGCTTTATTTCAAGCCCAACTGTTCTCTCAGACAAAGATCCCTGATTTAATTCCCAGTGTAAATCATTTTTTAAGATGGGACCCGTAGAAACTGACCTCACAGCATCACTGTTCTGAACTCAGAATGAGACACGGGAAGTTGATTCAAAGAAAAACTGGGCAAATTACATTCTTTTTGTGCATAAATTACAGCGCCTAAGAAACTGTAGCAAGAGTACTTAATTCCAATGAAAACACTTGGTGTATTGTGGTGCTTTTCCATTTCGAGTAGCTAAGAGCACTTTAAAAACAAGTCTGTCACACAGATGAGGGGACCGGTATTATTGTCATGGGTCACAGATGACATTACACTATGGAGAGGTAAGTTTTTGCTCAAGGTCATTCAAGATGTCAGTGGGAGCCAGGCAGGCTTTAATTTTGTGGTTGGTGTATCTGTTCAAAGCATTTGGCCAATTTTACAATATGTCTCTGGTTTAAGAAAATTCTTCCAATTTGACTCCCCAGATTTGCATCTCTCTCTGGGCTTTAAGCTCTACAGTTTTGAGGCGCTCTACTTATGGAGACATTACTTCTGACTACAACCCCTACCCTCATTCCTTCAGCTTGACCCCAGGGTCCTTGTGCTTGTGAAGTGCCATCCCAGTAGCCATTACTAGGTGGCTTGGCCGCCCCGTGCATGAGCTGTGTCCTTCTTGGTTTAGATGTACATGGTGACAATAATCAGGCAGCCCTCTGGATCCAGAGCACGCAAGTGCAACCAGACCAAATGGGACAGGCCCAACCACTCTCTTTGAAACACATCATGTTTACTGGAGAGCAGACAGTGCAGTTGAGAAACTCTAAAGAGAAAATTAGTGTCTTTATTTTGTCAGTTACAGATCTGGTCCCAACTGTTTGGGGAAGAAAGGAACTAAATGTTACATTCAATCATTTAAACAGTACCTTTAGATAATGCTCAGTGTCCTAGGATAATTGCTCAGGACTTCTCATGGAAATGTTAGAGTTAAAAGTGTGTGCTCCTGAGTCAGAATGTCTGTGTTTAAAACATGGTTTTGCCACTGAGTAGCTTTGTGACCTTGGGCAAATTACATAACTACTCTGTGCTCCTTTTCCCTACGTGTAAACCAGAAAAAGAAATCTGCCTCTGTGCAATTCAATTTGATAGTGACTAGCTACTTATGCCCATTTAAATGTAAGTTTAAATTTAAGGTAATTAAAATGAAATGAGGGTAACAGTTCATTTCTTCAGATGTACTACCACATTTCAAAGATTCACTAGTCACATGTGGCTAGTGGCTACTGCACTGGAGAGCACAGAATAGAACATTTCTATCATAAAGTCTGTTGGACAGCCCTGGTCTACATCACAGGGTTATAAGGAGGAGTAAATGAGTCAGTGCATCTAAAGTGCTTAGAACAATGCCTGGCATATAGAAGGGGTTCAGTATAACCATCATCACCATCATTGTTTCTATACCTCTCTTCCATTACAAGTCCTCTTCAAAATGGTGGCTGGGTCTACTGGGAAAGGGTAGGGTTACTGCCCTTCCTGATTACTAGTCTTTGTACAAATGTTTTATTTCCTGTATAATCTTGTAAGCTTCCATATGACAAGATTTTTATTTCTAAAGAGAGACGCCATCATACAACAGCTATGAGAAAGTGCTGTAGAACCAACCAGCCTGTTTTGAACCTCAATTCTGCCTTTTAGTAGCTGTTACCTGAGGCAAATTATTCACTCCTTCTTTGTCTCAGTTTCTACATAAGTAAAATGAAGATAAAACACAATAGAATCCTGTAAAGATTGTTGGAGAGAATTAAATGAGTTAGTGTAGATACTTAGAATAGGACCTGGCATTGCACATTCTCAAAAAAATATTACCTCTCACTTATATTGTTATTTTTACCATGTTCTTCTCTCCTCTTCAAAATGGCACTGGTATCTACTGAAGAAGTTTTGGCTCACTCAGTCTCCTGGTGAGGAAAGATTTCAGAGTTCTCTAGTTCATCTGATCTTTGAGTTGATGCCCCTTTGCTCCTTGGATGGTTTTTGGGAATGAGATTTGTGGTTGATTTGATCTGTGGTTCAGGTCTATAGCCCTTCCTGGCTGATGTGACCATTCCTTGGCTCTCACTGGTGCTATAGACCCATTGCCTTTCTGCCATACCTTCTTTTTGGTTTCTGATTGGGTGGTCACTCCCAGCTTCCACTGCATGGTCTCTCTCCATCTCATGATGGCTAGTTCCTGGACATTCCACTATTCTCCACTAAGCTTTTCAACCCCATTTGGTAGAGCCCCAAGAACTTCTGGGCTCCATCATCTTGGATCCACAGGTTGATTTCGAGGTGACTACAGTGTAGGTAGATACGAAAGAGATCTGTCCTCCATACCTTCTTCAATTTGCATAGCATGCTATCCCCTTTCTCCTGTGATTTGAGATGGAAATTATCCATCCACCTGGCAATCAGTTTCAGCCCATGTGGATTCTCTTAGAGGATGAGGTCATCTAAGGCAGGACCCAGGAGAAATGAGATTTCTCATCAGACATTCTTTAAGACTGACAATCATTCCAAAGTGCCTTGAGGAGCCTTTGGATCATCATCTCCACCTGGACCTGGAGATTCTGTGATAATGACTCCACTACCCATCATTTAGTCATGACTTGTGGTGGGAACCTGGCTTTGGGCATGTGTATCCAGACAGAGCAAATGGCCTTATGCCTATGGATTCCAACCTTAATTGGTAAGTGGAATTCTGAATTAGTATGGTAGAAATTAGCATGTCAGCAAAGGAGGGCAAGAAATAAAGGCATCAAATACTGTGAAAGTAGAGTTAATAGGTTTGGCCATTGACTAGATGTGGGAGGCGAGGAAGAGAAGATTCAAATCTGACTTCTACGTGTTGAACTTGGTAATTGGGAAAACCAGAAAAAGTTTACAGGCTGTCCTCCCAGTTGGATCTGCCCCTAAAACATGGAATCCAAATATTACCTACAAGGTATACCCTTGCTGATGGTGTAAGTGTGATGGATTTGTTTTCATAGGTTCTGAGAAGGCAGGACCGAGGGCAATCATACTTTATAAGTGAGAATGACATTTATGAGACTGTATATGATATACAAATATAACCAGTTTGAAAAATGTAATATTTAGGCAGGTAATAATTTGGACATCTTATCTCTAGTATCAGTAATTGGGGTTTTCAAATAAAGCCACAAGTAATTGAAATTTAAAAAAAAAAATTGATTCTCTCTAGGAATGGCCTGACAATGTGGGTATGGTACTGCCTCATCAGTTTGGAGTCCAGTGTGTATCTCAGAAAGGGGAAGTTGCCTTTCTCTTTCTTAAATGAGAATTTGCATGGTATTTATGATTTTGGGCACTGCCATGGAAGAGTAATATGTCCCCAGGTGCACATGAATATTATTTGATGATGATGAGCACTTGATGAGTAACTTTCAGAGTGTTGTTTATAATTACTCGGGTAATAGTAATTATAGATCCAAAAGCAAAAAATCCTGACTATTAGATTTAAGAATAAGAGGTGAAATCTCATATAAAAGTGATCATTTTTAGTGGTTGTGGAGAAAATGTTGAAATGACTAAAGGAACATATGGGCAACTACTAGCAGACCAATTCATGTGTTGCAGCTATTTAACTGAATTACAAATGCAAAATGCATTCTTTTCCCAGTTTCATTCCATTTAAACCCAAATGGCTATGTGAAATGGTGTCATACACCTGGTGAAAAGCTTTGCTTTTTAAAAATCTTATCGCTTCACCAAAACGCCTGGTGTTGAACCAACAACAGCATTCTTTCTGTATTTTTAAAACAAGTTTAACCATTTTCCAGAATATCCCAGTTCTCTTTGCATGAAAAAAACGAAGCATCACAAGAATATAATTTAAGCCCCTTCTCTTCGTAATGGTTTTATTGACATCAGTGATGGTGCTAGTCACTGTTAGGAAAGTAAATGAGGGGAGATTTTTTTTTTTTCACCTTAAATCTAGAAAGAATATTTTGTTGTGGTGGTTATATGTGGAAGACGGTGTTATAAAACAATAAGAAGCACTCTTCCAAACTGCTAAGAGAATGCGATGAACAACGGAGGAATAAAACCCACAAAGTAGAAACTTTGAATTGCACTTGAGAGCACAACTAAAGAAAAACAGAAATAACATTTAGTTAAGGCAGAAAAAAATTGAGCTTTCTTATAAAAACACATTAAAATAATATTTGATCTATTTGGGAACACAGGCTATATTTAGTTACTATGAATTATATAAATTGGACATTGCAAATTGTTGGCCCTCCAGCCACATCTGGTACGCTGTTCTGTTTTATTTGGTCTATCTACTATTCAAAAAAATTCTTATTGACCACCAACAGTTAAAAATTAAGAGAATTCATGTAAAAATCCAGATTTTTAGTTCTTTTGGAAAAAAAATCTGACAGCATTAGGCTTGTATTTCTGCAAGTCGTCAGCTGAAGGGAACTGAAACCAACTGCCTCCTTGAGGAGGGGTGTGTTTTCTTCCCTTTCCCCACTTCCCACCACTCTCTGTTGCGTCCCTATTGCCTGGTCTGTTTCTCTTATTTTGTTACTGGGTCCAGTCTTGTTGGTCTTTTGAATTTGTGATGCTGCTAGAAGTATGTAAGTTCTCACCCTAATGTGATTGTGTGTTTCTATAAAATGTTGGGCCATGGCTGTGAGGTTAATACAAGCCCTGGGGCTGGCCTACAGCCCACTGCAGTGAGTTTTGGGTGGTTTGAGAGTGTGATCCTCCATGTCCTGCTGTGCCTTGGTACACCTGGTGGCTGTTGTCTGCTCTGAACTTAAATATCAGTGGGATTGACTTGGGCTTTCTGTGACAGGCCAGAATCATTTAAAATAACCATTCAAGGGGTTGGTCCTGGAGCAAAAATGTCCGCAAAAAACTAGAGAAACGATCAAGCTTTTTCTTTTTCTTTTTTTTTTTTTTTTTAAGATTTTATTTATTTATTTGAGAGACAGAGATCACAAGCAGGCAGAGAGGCAGGCAAAGAGAGAGAGGGAAGGAAGCAGGCTCCCTGCTGAGCAGAGAGCCCGATGCGGGGCTCGATCCCAGGACCCTGGGATCATGACCTAAGCCGAAGGCAGAGGCTTTAAACCACTGAGCCACCCAGGTGCCCCCGATCAAGCTTTTTCAATGAAGTTCAAAACTATTTAAGCTTACTGGCTCTCCAATCAAGTGAAATTCATGTTTAAAAAAAAAAAAAAAGGAAAGAGAAGAAAAGAAGAACCAAACCAGTCAATCACCCAACCATCATTTAGTCCCTTTCATCCAATTTTCGGGACTGTGGGGGCCTCCCCCATCTTTCAGCAGCCTCCTTGTATAGATGAGGGAACTGGAGTCCTCAGGTGTGTTGCCTGAGGTCGCAGAGCTGAGGCTGTGGTGCCCTTGAAGGAGGGCGGACAGGGGTGAGAGAATTTACCTCCCTGATGGGGACTCTGCCTCCTTTGCAGCCCCTGAGCCGCACTTAGGCAACTTTGGAGCTAGGAGTGAGCAGTCCTGATTCTGAGGCTTTCACCTGGGGCTCTGTCTCCCTCCAGCTCAGAAAGCCAAATCAAGTGACGAAGACATCAAAATTTATATAGATATAAAGCTATGCAAACCTCTTCTTGATTTTCTGTAAGTAGATTTTTCTCATTATGATTTATCTTTAGCGATTCATATTTTAAGTTCTTTTTGATAGAATTAAACAATCCAATAATATCATTTGATGGCTCTATTCACAATTTACTTCTGGACCCCATGTAGCCCCAGGTGGCCTTTTAAGCAAAAGCACTTAATTACTTCCTACCACCTAAGGGAATGTGAAATTACAAATACCGCTAGCTTACTAAAGCATATGTTTGGTTCATAATTTGTTCTTTTGCTCATTTCCATCATGCGATGGAATAATTTAGAGTAGGGAAACACGTGAAGCAAGGGGACATTTTAACCACATCACTTGCATGAACTTTTAAATAAGATTTATTAATTTATTCTTAACAGAAAATTTGGAAAATGATGAAATGTATCGTGGAGTACAGTTTATTAATGTGACTCCATCATTTACTTAAAAATCATAAATTTCCAGAATGTAAGACACTCCAATAGTAGATAAACATTACTGTGGAATCGCTCAGTATTTATATTCTCTGTATCTCTAGCCAATAATATGCAGAACTAAGAGATGGCCAATTAGTATTATGAATTAACTGGTACATAATCAGAGAGTTTATTTATGTTCTTTAAAATTTAAGTATGACTCTTCCAAGTACAGCTTATGACTAGTTTGTTATGGGAATCTGAGGGCATAAAAAGTTCAGGTTTATTTAAAAAAAAAGTGATTTTTGAATGGAGGGAATTCCAAAAGCTGAGGAACTTTAAAAAAAAAAAACCAACAAAGTCAGAAATATTGCATTTTCATGACCTTTTCCTTTATGAGTAACTCAGAACATTTGATTCAAACTTTCCAAAATAAATTTTTCTTTGGCTTGAGACTAAAGGATAATAATTTTCAGTTCAAAAGGAGCTGTTGGTGGACAATTTTTTTTTTTTTTGACACCATGAGAAAGGAAAGAAATTACAGCCCCAAATAGAGTAGTAGCTGTTGGCTTAATTAGGGAGCAGGGACTGTGGCGCCATAATTACTGGAAATGATGCACCCACATCATCCGTGTTTTTAGCTGGTAAATTTACTTTCTTTTCTGAGAAAAACAGGGATGTGTGATCTGCACTGAAAAATTCCTCCTGATGTCAGTCAGCATGCCATACATCTATGATTTGTCTATCCATGGAAAGGAACATGTGTGAAGAAGATAGAATATGTGTCTTAAACCTTGAGATGAGAGTCATGACAGAGAAGCCAGAAAGGAATGGAGAGTCTGGGAAAGGTGGGGGAAGGTCGCTGAAGGACGATAAGAACTTACGAGATCCACGACCACTTTGTTGACTCTTGCCTACACACTGCAATTCCAAAAGCAAGACAGAACTCCTGAGAGTTCATAGGTGGATGAGAATATAGGGGTGAAGACATACAAAGAATTTTCTGGAAGCTCTGTGAAGAAGGGGGAAAAAAGATTAGAAAATGTTACAAGCATTCTGTTCACTTGTGTCACGTAGAGCGGTCTTGTCTCCCCAGCCCACTAGTCTGGAACCGAAGTCAGTCTCAAACATAACAACAGACACTGGGGAGCTTTCCAACAAAAGATCCCCTCCCAAAGAGCAGGAGATGCTGATGACTGATGGAATGCCAGCCCGAGGAAACAGATCCTGGAGAGCATCACCAGGGCCCACGGTGGCTCCTCGCTGCCTCTGACTTAACTGCTAAGAGACCAGGATGTGCACTGGGAGATGAGAAGGCCGGGGCACTGCCTTGCCTTGCAGGGGATGCTGGGAAGTGCCAGACACCACTCCTGCCACCAGGTGCAGTGGGAACACCACTCTTGGTGTGGTATGGGGGAGAGCAGGATCGTGACTCAAAGTCACTTGGAGGAAAGCTAAAGCAGTTCATTATCTCTTCAATTTTATGCCATTTCCTCAAAACTGCCCCCTGACAATGGGCAACTGGGAAGGTGGTTTGGTTTCTCCTGAGCACACAGTGTGAGTTGTAACAGGTTTGTCTCTGCCCATTGCATGGCTGTCTTACTGCTCTCCCCTTCCATCAGTTTACAGGGACATCCTCTACTGAGTGCCTGCCCACCACTGGGCACTCGGCGAGACATTGGTAATAGACGAGTAACAGTCCTTGGCCTAGAGAAGTCCCTGCCTAGGGTGGGGAACAAATAATTTTGATACAGAGTATTAACTAGAAGGATAGGGACCTGCCCGAGGAGCCCTCAACTCAGAGGGGAGGGGACCTTAGCCCAGTCAGGCCAGTAAGGGGGGCAGGGAGGCAGTGACTCATGAAATTGGCAAGTGGTGAGAAGAGGGAGGCAGGTCCAGCTGTTACTAACAAAATTACTTAACTCTTCCTTTTACCAAGCCCAATGTTTTTGCGTCCTTCTTCCCATACCCCTGCTTTGGCTCAATCTTAGAGTTGGCGACAGCAATGTGATTCATGCCTGTCTCCCATTCACTGGAGATGACCCTCTCCCATCAGACTTCTTGTTATCACCTAAGCCTGAAACCGCAGAGACATCTTACCCTCTCCTTCTCCTTCACCCCTTACCTGCTGGTGAGCGATTAGTCAACAAGTCCTGACTGTACTTGCAAGCATCTTTGGAATGGAGCCCTCACTCGGCCCAGTCTCTGTTATCTCCACTCTTCCCCATGCCCTCATCTTTCCTCCTTTGCACTGTTCCTCAGCCTCCTATCTGACCTCTGGCCCACTCTCACTCCCATTAACCTCTGCCATGAAGGTCTTTCTAGATCAGAAAGCTTATGTTATTCTACTGCTCAAAATTGATCACCAGTTTCCTCTTGCAAACAGGATAAAACTCTAACTCTTTAGCATGATCTAAAAAAAGAGCCTTTTACAAAATGCATACCTAGCAATCAAAGCATATCAAAGCATATCAAAGTAGATGCATAGATGTCAAATAAGCACACGAAAAAATGCTCGTTATTAGTCATTGTGAAATGCAAATTAAAACCGCAGAGATACTACTACAACCAGTAGAATGGCAGAAATTAAAAAGACGTGGGCAAGGAGGTGGAAGAAATGGAGTTGTCATGCACTGCTGGTGGGAATGGAAAAATGGCACAATCACTTTGGAAGAACTTTGGGTAGCTTCTTTTTGGGGGGGGGTAGTTTCTTATAAAGTTGGACATATGTTTGCTATGTAATGCAGCTACTGTATTCCTCATATTGCCTAAAAGAAATAAAAGTCTGTGTCCAGAGAAAGTCCTACACAAATGTACATAGCAACTTTGTTCATAATAATGAGAAACAGGAAACAATCCAAATGTTCATCAGTAGTGAATGGGTAAACAAATTCTGCATTCATGTGATGGAATACAGCCATAAAAAAAAGAATAAACTAGGGATACAACCCACAACAGAGCTACACTGAGTAAGGAAAACCATTCCAAAAGGGTATACAGTGACCCTTGAACAACATGGATTTGAACTTCATGGGTTTATACTTGTATTTTTTTCAGTAAATACAGCACCATACTGTAAATGTATTTTCTCTTCCTCGTGATTTTCTTAACAACATTCTCCTTTCTCTTGCTTACTTTATTTTAAGAATGCAGCATATGAGAGATAATACATAAAACATGCAAAGTATGTGTTAGTTAACTTTACGTTATCAGTTAGACTTCTGATCAACAAAGAGCTATTAGTAAAGTTTTTGGAGAATTAAAGTTATGCATGGATTTTCAACTGAGCACTTTGGTGCTCCTGACTCTCATTGTTCAAGGTTCAACTGTATACTTTATGCATTAGTTTGCTAGGGTTTCCATATCAAAGTACCACAAGCTGAGTGCTTAAGCCACAGAAACTTATTTTGTCACAATCTGGAGGCCAGAAGTCTGAGATCAAGGTGTTGGCAGGGTTGGTTTCTGCTGACCTCTCTCTTCTTGGCTTGCAGACTGCAGTCTCTTCCCTGTGTCTTCTTGTGGTCTTCTATGCATGTGTGTGTCTCTGTTATGTCTCTGTCCAAATTTCCTCTTTCTCTATGGATGTCAGTCATACTGGATTGGGGCCCACCACAGTGACATTATTTTATTGTAATTATCTCTTTAAAGACCCAAGCTTTGAATGGAGTCACATCCTGAGATCCTGGGGGTTAGGACTTTGACCGTATGAATTTTGGGGAAACACAACCCATCCCAATAAAACTGTGTGATTCCATCTATATAAAGTTCTGGAAAATTCAAACCAATCCATAGCAACAGGATAGTAGGAGGAAGAAAGGGGAGGCAGGAGGGACAGACTATGAGGAGGGAGGAGAAAACTTCTGAGGGTGGTGGATATGTTCATTATCTTGCTATGGTGGTGGTTCCATGGGTGTATACACATGTCAGAACTTCCTGCATTTCACACCTTAAATATGCATAGTCTACTGTAGGTCAGTGATACCTCAGTAAAGCTGTTCTTTCAAAAATAACTTTTAATGACCTTACATTTGGATTCTTCCCCAGTTCTAGGTCTGGACACTTCTTTTTAGGCACCATACACCCTAGTTACACCAAATTCTTACAGTTATGTGAATACTGCACACTTTCTTATGCTACCAAGTCTTTGCAAGTGCTTTCTGAATGCCTTTCTTCCTTCTCGGCTCAGTGGTTACAGCTCAGACATCGCTTTGCAACAACAACCATCTTCAGGCTGAGTTAAGTGTCCCTCCTTCTTGCTTCCATAGCTTTATTATAGTGCATTTAATATTGGCTTTTGGCTATTTATTTTCTTATTTATATCCCATTAGGTTAGGTGTTTTTCTTGAGGTTAAAGATTTTTGTTTCAATATCTTTTTTTTAAATATCTTTTTTTAAGTAAACTTTTTTTTTTTTTTTTAATTTTGGAATGATTTTAGACTTCTAGAAAAATTGCAGACCTAGTATGGAGAGTTTCCATATCCCTCACTCAGTCTCTCTCATTAAGAATAATGTTGCATGTTACTCTGTCAAAACAGAGTAACCACACGCTTTACTAGTAACTAAATGCCAGACTTTGTTCGATGCCACTACTTGTGCCCTTGTGTTCCAGGATCTGATGCAACATACCACATTACGTTTTGTTTTCATGTCTCCTTGGTCTCCTCAGATCTGTGACAGTTTCTCAGTTTTTCCCTATTTTGCGATACCTTTTCGACCCCAGAGTCTAGCCCCTAAAAATAAAAACAAAAAACAGTCGCCAAATGTATGCTCCCCACTACGTGTCAGCCGATGTTAACCCCCTTTTATTTTTTTTAAATTTTTTTAATTATTATTTTTTAAAGATTTTATTTATTTATTTGTTTGACAGACAGATATTACAAGTAGGCAGAGAGAGAGAGAGGGAAGCAGGCTCCCTGCTGAGCAAAGAGCTTGATGCGGGGCTTGATCCCAGGACTCTGGGATCATGACCTGAGCTGAACGCAGAGACTTTAACCCACTGAGCCACCGAGGTGCCCCAACCCCCTTTTATTTTATTTAACATCTTATTTAACCCTTATAATAATCTAGCAGTGATTGCTCTTCTTATCGCTGTTTTAGCAGATGAAGACATGGATGCTCCAAAAGCAGAAGACATTAGCTAGCTTAGCTCTCAACACTGTTCTGTAGGTAACTAATAAATGTTGGTGAGGTAAATGGATTAATTTGTAACTACCTTTCTCCACTGGTTGAATTATTAGGAGGGATGACCATGCAGAACTTGCACCATATCAGATCTCCTGAAGTAAATAAGATACATTAAATTATGGGAAGACATTGCCGGAAAGGACGAGGCTGGGTGCCGCTTTGGCAGGAAGTGAACTCTCTCTGCCTGGGTCACTCACCATGCTGCACGTAGTAGCCAGAGTCAGACCAGTGTGGCATTTGCCCTGCCCACCGAGGACAAAGACCCATCAAAAAAGACAATGAGTTTACCAAATCATAAATGTGAAGTCCAGGACACAGGTGTTTATGATAAGGGCATGATCTGCAATGCTCATTGTTCTATGAGGATCACAGAAAAAGCCCAAGTCTGTAAAGACTGGAAATCAGCTGAAATGGCACTGAAAAACTGAAAGCAAACTCAACATGTGCCCAGTGGGCTTTAAACAATAAATTGGGTGGGGGGCTAAATTAAATTTAAAAAATGAACAATAAAATATGCAAGGCAGCCTCGGTCATTTCTCTTTGGACACCCTTGTGGATTATTTAAAAATAGAATGCCCTTCTGTCCCTCCCTCTGGCACTTCAGTGGGTCCTTAATCCAAGGAAATCTTTGTGAAAATCTCTTCAAATTGGATGGGTGGTACATCGAGTCAGGTCACTGCCCACTTTCCCATGCACGCTAGGGCATCTTTGCCATCGTCCTGGTCCTTCTGCTCCTGGGGATGGGGGTGAGAGGCATGCTAGCAAGTTAAATTCAGATAACTGCCTTTGCTTAGTAAATAAAGGGGTTTGGGCTTGAAGAGAGACCCAGTAGTTCCCAAAAAGTCATTTTTAATAAATTTCCCCCAGAAGCTTCTCATTAATGAGTTCTTATTATAATAACAATCAAAACTTCTATAACATTTTCAAAGCCTGGAACATAGTTTAGCCCGGGAACTTGAGGGATTGTGCTACTGCTTGGCTTTTGGGGCTAAAGCCATGTGAGGGTAAAGTGGGAGCCGTGATGTAACACAAGTGTGGGGTTCTCTGCTAGGAGCCCTCTTGTGTCCTTCTTGGAGGAGGGTGCGTCCCTTGGCAACAGCTCTGGATCTCGCAGGACACCCAGTCACATACAGCAGGGCAATTACCTCTATTCTTTGCCCATTGTCAAGTTTCTGTCTCTGGAGGATGTGGAATTAACAGCCCCTTCCTGACTACGACTTAGTAGGAGATCAGTCGCCAGAGGCAGTAAGACAAGGAAGTGGCATGTAAACGTCTCTCTTTCCAGTATTTAGGAAGTCACATAGTAATCTGCCACATATAAACTAGGGATAATCCAGTTTTCAGATTTCCCCTCTTTGATCTCTTTGCTTAGCGTCCGTTTCATCCCTTGGACTCTTTACCTTAGATCAGGGATTGGCAAACTTCTTCTGCAAAGGATCAGAGAGCAAATATTTTAGGCTTTGCAGGCTGTAAGGTCTCTGTCACAACTACTCATTTTTGCTGCTGGGTTTTCACTGTATTAACAATAAAAACATGAAAACATCCATAGACAATATGCAAATGGACGAGCATGGTTGTTTCCCAATAAAACTTTATTTACAAAAACAAGGGTCGATCCAGGGGTCGTAGTTTGCAGGTGCCTGCTGTAGATGACAGACGGTAAGAGCAAATAAGAAATCATAACTTTTTCTTTGTAGCGTATTCCTTTTCTTTGCTATTGGTATTTTTATAGCTAGTGTGTTCTGGATGGTGTTTATTGAAGGTACGCATTATATTAGTATAAATGTTATAACTTGGAAAGGACTCAGCATTTGGATAGAATTTTATTTTTACAAAATAAAACTCAGTAGTGTCAGGGCTTAACCTTACACATCAAAGCTAATGCTTATTTGAAAAAGCCCAGTGAAATTTAATGCAAAACTTCTTCCTTGGGTAATTTTAAATACAATTATTTAGGATCTTTCACATGTATTATGTTTTACTTTGTCAATTTTCCCGGTGCTCAGCTAGCTAATAATAACATCCTTCCTCTATACAGATGATGGTAATAATAATAAATTATTATTTTAGTTATCTCTTTGATCCTTCTGTCCCATTCACGGTTATCTCTCTGGCATAATCTTTAAAACCACACTTCTTCCGGATCATCAGGTGTGGCCCAAACCTTTCCTGAAAATTCAAACAGAGGTTTACGAAAGTCCAAATACTCTATCAGTCTATCAGATAACCTAGACAAATAGTAACAAGAAAGAGAAATCTTTTGTAAAATACATTTAGGATAGTCTCCATTTGACAAGCTCTGACAATGAGTTAGGCTTTTCTATCTCTCATGTAGAACATTCCCCTGAGCTCATGTCCCCACCTGAGAGTGGATGCCTCCACTTGGGGGTCTGGTAGATATCCCCCCAGTAGTAATATGAGTCGTAATACTCTGCAAATCCATCTTTCACTCCAAATTTATTTGAATATTAATACCACCATCTGATCAGATGTTCAGGCTCCAAGTGTAGGAATTACCCTTGGTTACTCTTTTTTCCTCACCCCCTATATCGAAACCATTCCCAGGTCCTGCTGTCTGTATTGGCAGAGCATACTCCAAACCTGCCTCTTCTCTCCATTTCGGCTGCCACTCCACCCGTCCAAGCCCTACAGCCTGTGGCCTGGATTACTTTACCCCTTCTCACCCCCCTGCTTCCTCTATGAAGTTCACCTGCAATCCATCCCCTCAGAGGGGGTTCCACATGCATAAATCTCCCAAAATTCTCTCAATTCTCTTTCCAAATCATAGAGTAAAATCCATCTGTCTGTGTCCATCCAGTAGCAATGCATATAGACCACCATCCTTTTTGGCTCAAACCAAACGGGGGAAGGTAGGTTTGTCCCTTCATGGCTTTATCCAAATTTGAACATCAGACAGTCTAACCCTCGCTCGACCTGTCCCAGGGCCTTTGCACCTGCTGGTCTTTACCCCATATGGTTGAGTGGCTGCCTCTTTCTCAACATACAAGTCTCAAGACAGATGTTTCCCCTTCCAAGAGGCTTTCCCCTGCCATCCTAGCCAAAGCTGTATGTCTAGCCCGTGTCATTCTTTATCTCATTACCCTGTTTATCTTCTTTGTAAGACTTACCAGTTCCTGTAATTACTCACTTACCTGCATATATATTTATCATCTATCTTATCCTGATACACAGAAACAACCCCAGGGCAGAGACCTTGTCTATCTTGTCACTGCCATTAACCCCAGGACTTACAAGCTCCTGATACATACAGGGTGCTCAAAACATATTTATTGACCACCACCGGACTCGTCTCCTTCAGTCCTCGGAACAATCCCACAAGGCAGCTACTTTTATTAACATCTTATAAGTGGGCAAACCGAAGCTCAGGGCACCAACTGACTCACGTGGACAAGGCTGTTAAGTGGGGAAGGAGATGGGATTCCACCCACACCCCTCACGTGCTGCATTGTTCCTGCCTTTGTGCGTGCCGCCCCGTTGCCCTAGAAGATCTTTCCCAGCCCTTTCCCACCATCTCTGTAAGTTCACTTGTGCCAGTTCTCCCCAGAGTAGGTCCACTGCTTCCTTTCCCTTGAGTCTTTCCTGATGCCTGCCAGATACAATTGTTCTCTCCCTCTGTTGTGTGAGCTTCTTATACCAACCAGGTTTGACGTTCTATTAGAGCTATTTGGTGCCCATCTCATCTCCTCTTCTGGACTGAATAGCTCTCAGCTCCGGAGACGATCTCTGCTCATCTTGCTCAGGAAATACAGATTGACATTCATTACTCCAACAAGTACTGTTGACATCCTACTATAGTCTCCCTGTTGTAAGCACAAAGGGTAGAGCATTAAACAAAAATGAGCAACATTTCTGCCTTCCTGGATCTTACGTTCTCATGGGGAGGACAGACAAGGAGCGGGATAAGTGATACATACCACATGTAGTGTAGACGGTGAGAAGTGCCAAGGAGAAAAAAAAAACTCTAGCAAGGGAAGAGGACATGGAGCTTTGGAGAAAGGGTGGACACTGAAGTTCTAGGGGTTGAGGGCCAGGGCGGGCCTCATGGAGCAGGTGACTTTTGAGTCCAGGCCTGAAGAAGGTTAGATACCCGGAGTTATCTGAGGGCAGAGGATATAGGCAAGAAGAACTGGCCTATCCAGGTGACTGGAATAGAGCATTCGTGCAACACAGTTGTAGGAAGTGAGGTCAGGGAGGTATCGGGAGCCATGCAGGGATGATGAGTAAGGACTTAGATTTGGCTTAGTGGGATGGGAAACTATTGAGTAGAATGACTGATTGGAGCCCACAACTTAAATGTCACTTCTACTGAATCTAAAATAGTCTCCACTCAGCCCTCATGCCAATCATAATGCTCTTTTTTTAAAAAAAAAAAAAAATTATTTATTTATTTATTTATTTATTTGACAGAAAGGGAGAGATCACAAGTAGGCAGAGCAGCAGGCAGAGAGGTGAGGTGGGGGGAAGCAGGCTCCCCGCTGAGCAGAGAGCCCGATGCGGGGCTCGATCCCAGGACCCTGAGATCATGACCTGAGCTGAAGGCAGAGGCTTAACCCACTGAGCCACCCAGGCACACCTCATAATGCTCTTTAAACAAAAATCTCTGCATACAACGGTGTACAGTCTGATATTTTTCTTGTTCATTTGTTTGACTATTTTTGGCCCCCCTCTTAGGCAAGAAGGCTCTAGGAAGGCAGATACTGTTTACTCTATGTCCTCAGTACCTTGTAATGGCATTTGGAACATAGCAGGTTCCTATAGCTCTTGGGTGAATGAAAGAAGTAAGTACAAATGAGCTCTAGTGGAGGTTGCTAGCAAACAGTGGGATCTGACAGAGTTTGGAAGGGTTTGGGAGCAAAGACAAGTTTAATGTGCTTCAGCGTTGGTCCTTGTTTCACCCAGCCCCTAGGCTCTGGAATCATCCTTCTAGAATTAATCTTAAATGCATGCCTCTCTTACTTACACTAAGTCACTGACCACTCTCAGTTCTCTGATGCTGCGGTGCTTCTGAAAGTTAATGAATTTAAGCCCATCCATGGATCTATGGAGAAATGGTTTAAGTCACATAACTTCTGATTTCAGTCCTCCCTTCTTTCCTCTGTGGGCAGAAGCAACTGCAACTTTGTTTTCTTGGTATATTACCCTAAAATACAGTTTTCATGATGGCAGAGTCACAGGCTCGCTACTGCCCCCATGACCTTGCCATACTTACAAGGGGGGTCAAGTTAACAAATGAGAGAATGAAAGAGCACGAAAACTAGGAATGTGTTTCTTCAGACTTGAAATGCAATGGGAATTCAGGGGAAGAGAGGTCAAATATCGGAGGAAGAAATCCACCATGAAGGAAGTTAGGAGATGGGGACTATTGTTATGGCCTGAATCCTTGGAAAACCTTGGATTGCCTCATGGACGTGGAGAGTAGCTCATGAGACTTCTGTGGTTTTCTGAATGGCTTACTTCTGTGCCATGGAAGAGTAATTAGACTTTGGTGGTGCAGATGTTTTAGCTCTTTTGCCACTTGAGTCCACTTTAAAAATTCCTCTCTCAGGTTGCGGGAATTTCATAGTAATTTCCAAACTTTTGCTCTTGCTCATGAACAAGATTTATTGATTATCCTTTATTTATCTCCTTATTTGTTTTTGTCACTTTTCTGCCCAGCGAGTACCAGTCTTGATGGGTCAGATGCGGAAGTATGCTGACATGGGCGGCCCGGGAGCACTGTCAGACAGAAAGCAGCTTCTGGGTCTTCAGATGTCAGATCTCCCAATGAGTGAGCACGGCAGTCAACTGTGTGGCAGAGCTGATGGGAAAGGAGCAGCAGAGCCAGCAGGCTTCTGACACTCTGTTTAGATAACAGTCAAGAGGACAATGTTTTGCTAGCTGGATAGGGCAGGAGCACTATCATGCCAGCAGAGAACCAAAAAATTGAAAGGTAAAGGTAACCTCACCATGAAAAGAAATGGAAATGGCTCATCGGTTTAAACATTTCTCCAGAATATAGCTAGTTGGGTCTCCTCTCTACCCAAAAGTAGTTCTCCTTGACCATGTGAGCAATTACCAAGTGATGTGAGGAAATGAAGTCATGTTAGAAAAAGATTCCCAGCCAGCCTTCACCCCCAACCCTATTCTTACTGCTCCTTGTGTTTTTTTTGTTTTGTTTTGTTTTGTTTTTTAAAGATCTGGTAGGCCAAAACTTAATTGACTATTGTGTGAGTTGATGGAAATTAGCAATTTTGACAGGTTAGATGTTGGTAACATAAAGAGGACCATTTAATGCAGATGTCAGGGGCCACTGGGAAGGTGCTGGTGCCCCGATCCTTGGAATCTTGGAGCTCAGGTGGCACATTGTGCCAGATCCCCACCTTATTTTGCTGTTAATCATTTTCTGGCATCCTTCCACTAATGACTTTCTTTAGAAAATGGGAAATGAATTGGACTCAGAAGCATAAATGACAGCCCAGATTGTCATTGCTTTTCACAGCTCATATAACATTCTCTGATTCTATATATTTTGAGTGCAGAGAATTATCATGATTGAGCCCAGCACCGAGTTTAGGCATTCGGTTCATTCACCTTTCTTTCTAACACCCTGAGTTCCTGTGGGTTCACTATTAAAATGTTTATTGTGTCTAATTATGCCCCCATATTCCTCTAAATGCTGTAGTTATAATGATAAAATGAAATAATAGGCGTGGAAAGGAATTCATGCCATCCCTCCTTTATGATACCTTCACTCCCTACCTCAGCAAATGTTCATTGTAAGACATTTGGAAATACAAAACATCATAAAGAAGAAAATAAACATTAGCCATTGTCCCTTTACCTAATAAAAAGCGCTGGTGACATTTTGATGGGTATACAATATAGTTTTATGTCCTTTGGATTGTTTGTAGATCCTCTAGATGATAAATTGTTTTCTATTCTAATTTATCTTAAGTTCGATATATTTATCTTATTTCCCTTGTTAAAATCAAGCTCTTTGAAAGAAAGATCAATTTCCTACAACATCTAACATTGTACTTTATTTAAGTTAATTTATAAAGTGGTTATGTTTGCTAATTACCAGTGAATATCCATTCATCCCCTCTCTCACAAGGAAGAATCATGGTCAGAGAGCCCAGTTAAAAAGAAAGAAAAAAAGAAAAGAGAAGGAAAGGAAAGGAAAGGAAAGGAAAGGAAAGGAAAGGAAAGGCCGTATTTCCCAGTCTTCCTTTCAGTTGGGGAAGCCATTAAAAAATTAAGTATAGATGCTTCTGGGTGGCTCAGCTGGTTAGGTGTCTGACCTTTGATTTCAGCTCAGGTCATGATCTTGGGGTTGTGGCATCAAGCCCTGCATCGGACTCCATGCTCATCGAGGAGTCCTCTTGAGTTTCTCTCTCTCCCTTTCCCTCTGTCACTCCCCCCATGTGTGGGCTCACTCTCTCAAATAAATAAATAAATCTTAAAAAAAAAATAAGTACAAGTCATTGGGGGAGCCTCTGGGAAAGTTCTTTAAAAAAAAATGCTAACTCAGGTGGTAGGCATCTATTTTTTGTTTTCTCTTTTTTTCTCATGGTGTCTGAGATTTGGATGTATTGGCTGGAACTCCAACAGCTATTTTGGGACCATGAGAGAAAGGCCAAGAAAATTGGAAGGTCTTTGGCCCTGACTTTCTGAACTATTTGCTGAACCAACAGCAAAATTGTTGACCCAGACTTTAAGTTACATGACAAAAATATGCCCTTGTGTGTTTAATCCACTATATCGTAACCTGTGGCCAGCAACTGAACTCAATTCCAAAGTCACATCATTGTACCACTTTATTTCAAAAAAGGATTTGAGGAGACCACCAACTAACTCCTCTTTATAGATCATTGTATTTTCAAAAGCAACAAGCACTGTGTATCTTCCCAGTGGTAGGTATTCTATAAATGTATATTGAATGGGCTCTAAGGAGGTGAAATGCAACATCATTACAAACATCATCTTCCTCCAATGCCTTACCCATATCCTTTTCTTGAACTCAAGTGATCACTTTTATTTTTTCCGTGTAGAAAATTTTAATGGTTCAAATCTACAAAAGGCATTCACTGTGGGAAATGTCCAGCTAAGCTTTTTATTTCAAGGTAGCCTTCTTTTTGTAGCCTTTTCTATTGTATTTCTTGCATTTTCATGTTCATTAAGTGCCTACACTATAAAAATAATACGTTACAATTGTTCAGCATGTTTAATTTATCAGGTGTTCATTGATTCTTCGTTTTCATTTTACCCACACCCCGGCAAGGGATAAAAATAGTGTAAATGACTTAGATAAATGGTGTAATTAGTGTAAAAATAAGATTGAGCTGAGAGTGAAATCTCTTGCCTTCGGTTGCTAACTCGTCTCTTTTCTCAAGAGATGTCAAAGGTTTCATCTTGTGTTCCAACACTGCTTAGTTGGTATAACACAGTTTAGCTTTCTGGAACACCGTGTTAAGTAGGATTCCGAAGCCATATTAGGACCCAGCAGGCAAAAGAGCAGTAATTGGTTTAGCGATGCCAGTCATAGACATTAAGAGTGAAGAGGGAGTTGTCTGTGGCAACCTATGTACCTTTTATTTGCCATCCTACATCTATAAAAAGATAGATTTACTGATACTCCCCCAACACACAAAACAGCCAAAAGGCATCCCATTCTTTAGTAGGATTTGCTCAATCCCAGTCTCTCTCTGCCAACCTTTTTCTGCTCATTTAGATTTATTCAGTATAATTTATGTATTCATGTAATGTATATACATATATATATACACACACACACATATATTACTGTTTTTCTGTATCTCAATTTAGATGAGGTTCCCTCGTGTAAATCATGCATTTATTCTAAGTCTTTTTTTTAATAGAATTACTACAATAACCACACAGTCACACTGTATGCCACGGTAAAGTTTTCGATGATAGTAAGCTTCTAAAATAATTGGATAATGATCAGTATGGTATGGCTTATATTTTATCTGGCCTTGGAGGGAGGATATCTACTGGCATCTTAAGTCCCCTTTCAAGTATGTAAGTGTACAAACGCATAGGCCAGGAGTTGACATCTTTTCCTGCAAAGAGCCAGATAGTAACTATTTTGGGCTTTGCAAATCTATCTGATCTCCAGCCCAGCTACTCAGCTCGACGGTTGGGGTTCAGTAGTACAGTACACCATGTGTCAGTCAGCGAGCGTAGCTGTGTTCTGGAACAAAAGGTGGAGGAGAGCAGATTTGATGCTGAAGTCTCTTCTGCTGACCCCTGGCATGGGGAACAGATCACTGTGGAGGGTACTTGAAACCTGGGATGGTTTTCTGCAGGGGGCTGTGTCACTTTCAGTTTATCTCTGCATGTCATGTAATTATCTGTGACATGACCATGATGACAAGGACAACGATGATGATGACTATGACGATGGCTGTCTTACGGGGTCCTTGTGAGGGTCAGAGGACTTGGCTATGGGTTTATCTGCACGGTACCGCGTCTGGCTAAGTGGATGCCTCAGTTGGTTATTTGGTTGTTTTTCAGGCAGCAGGGGTCTCACTCCCATACTTTCAGGGGCGGATGTGTGGAGCAGGTGAGGCAGCCCCGCTGGTGGAGATGAGGGCTAAGGGAGCACAGAAATCCTGTTTGAGAAGTAAGCTGCTGTTCAGCTCCAGACACTGTTGTCGTATGGGAATGGGGTCTTTTTGGTGCTGGGTCTTCAGTTTTCAGCATCTACAAACCCACATTTTAAATAAAGTTTTTCAATTTTTTTTAAAGATTTTATTTATTTATTTGACAGAGAGAGATCACAGTAGGCAGAGGCAGGCAGAGAGAGAGAGAGAGAGAGGGAAGCAGGCTCCCCGCTGAGCAGAGAGCCCGATGCGGGACTCGATCCCAGGATCCTGAGATCATGACCTGAGCCGAAGGCAGCGGCTTAACCCACTGAGCCACCCAGGCGTCCCAAGTTTTCCAATTTTTAAGCCTTTGCAACCTCTTTAAAATGTAAACAGACTGTAGGAGCTGAAGACTATCCAAGTAGAAGGACTGGATCAAGTTGAAAAGGTGACGATTATTAACAAACGTGAAGGATTACAAGCAGAAGGTCTCCTTATTAACTACTGAGAAAGGACTCTCATTGGGTATGCTTTGGGTTCACAGATAATAAATAGGAGGAATCCTGGCACATTTTCTGGACGGGGGTTTAAGTAAGCTACCAGGAAGAACTTCCCAACAGGATAGTCGTTAAACAGAGACAGGTGGGTGCAGGTGATTGAGAACTCTATTCCCTGGAGACCTTTAAGAACAGGGTCGTCAACATTCATCCAAACATACAGTATCTCTCGGGAATAGGGAGTTGGATCGGAGCCAGGGGCCTGAGTACCATAATGAAAAGAATTTTAATTTCTCAATTTTTTACTTTGGCCCACGAGTCATCATGATTAAAATGTTTTTTTAAAAGTTTGTGTTTAGAAAGGTCTCTTCTTCCATAGTTCAAGCTACATTGATGAGCTCATGTAAGGAATGCGTTTTTTAATTTTAGCACTTTCTATAAATGGGTTTTCCAAACCCTAAGCTGAAGTTGTTACCACGACGGGGAACATGGAGATAATTTTTCATTCTTTCATGCTATGCTGAATGTCGGCAGTAGCAGCTCCTAAAAATAATCATACCTTGTATTTATGTAGCACCTTTCCTGAAGGTTCTCAAACTGCTTTGTAAGACGTCATGTAATTAATCCTTATAAAGCATTTGGAAGACAGTTGTATAATAGTCAGTTAATATTTGTCTTGCTTATAAATGTTCTACATTTTATATATTTATACTGTGTGCTATGAACTCTATATCAGAGTTTGCTGCCCAAAACCGCTTTCTGATTATTGTTTTCCGTGGTCTGATGAGCAGGAGAGATCAGAAACGTGAGCTATAGGTTTAAGGGAGGTAAGCACAAGGGAGTACAAGGGAACTCACACCAAGGCTGCTGGGAGTTGGTGAAAGTTTATTTGTAGAGTTCATGGGAAGCCATTACAGGAGTATGAGAAGAGGACATGGAAAGAGGATTCCAACATCCTGAAAAACAACTTGTTGGCTTATTTGAATGCATGGAGGTAAATGAGGGGAAGAAGATCCAGAATGAGTTAGGCAATATTGTTGATTTATTACTGTTTCTGGCCAAGTCTCCCTTTTCTTGACCTCCTCCCCACCATGCACACAACTTCTCCTTAAGAATTTCTCAACTCATCTCTTCTGCGCGTTTAGAAAAGGTTGTCCGAGGAACTGATTTGCAGCCAGTCATAAACACCTCAGCATGAAATAAGCTGGGATAACTCTGCCCAACGTTTTGACACTTTAAACCTCATCTTTAATTTTGCAATGAAAAGATTCAATAAATTAATAAATGCCCAAGCTCTTAAAATAGCACCAGGCACATAGTAAATGTTTGTGCAAGTCATCATTATTTTTATTTGTAAAAATATCAAGCATGCTTGAGTGGGAATGACCGTATACTGGGTTCTTGCAAACATTTGTACATCCTTGCAATCGGGCCTCATGGGAAGTCTTCAACTCTGTCTGTGCATAAAACTGGTCCTGGCCATGACTACAACAAAGAAATGGTCACCTCAGCCCCAGCAGGTGGCTAGAGAATTGATAGGAGAGAGGGAGGAGGGTTAAATCTGAGAAGCTTTGCTTGGGAGTAGGGGTGGGTTTGTGTGTGATGATAAATTGGACAGAGAAAGAAAAGAGGAGGGAAACTCTGGAGAAGATCCCCCTGGTCCCAGCTTGGAGGGGTGGGCATTCAACTTGTGAGGAACACAATATGCAGGTTTGGAAAGGGAAAATGTTTATGTAGGCTCCAGCTTGTGCCCAGCCCAGCAGGCTGCCTGCAGGTTTACAGATGAACATTACCATCATGGCACTCTCTTCTCCACAGTGGCCAAGAGGAAGGAATGGCCAGGGACATTTCCGCCAGCCCAGAGGTTCTGGTGCCGCCCTTGAGTGTTTTCAAATTGGCAAGAGCGGGCTGGTGATTTTCCACTGGCCAAGTCAATCTTCCATGCTCACGGACCCAGAATTTAACATCTGTGTTGGTTCCAGAACTCCTCTCATTGGCTCTGATAAGCTCTTTCCAACCGGTTGAAAATTCAGCAACAAATCCACTTTCAAGTGTGAACTAGGCCTTGAGTAGAAGTTCTAGACCCTAAGCCAGGAGGATATTGTCTGTTTTTAGTTGTTTCTTCTTCAGGCACCTAACTTAGTCTTGGCTTGCCCTGAAAAGAAGACATTCTTGAGCAAAGGCCCAAGGCCATGGAATTCTGCCCCTGGCACTGAAGCAGAAGCTTTAACTGAGGCACTCAGAGCAACCTTCGATGAGTTAATTCTGCCATGTGGTAGCCACCTATGATTCAAGGCCATCCAAGAATAAAACAGACAAGGTTGTTTCATGAGTATTAGCTGCAAGAAAAAGACTGCTTTTCAAAATTTAGACAAAAGATAATCATGTTGAACATTTCATTGAAAAATGGATATTTCAAAGACATTTAAAAGATATTAAGGTTAGCCTATGAGGTGATGGATACCTATATTAATGTCTCTACCAACTTTATGTCTATTATACCAACTTTAGTATCTATCCAAAATAGGAGAAGGGAAATTGAATGTTTGATTTTCCAAAAACCACAGAAATTCTGTCACATTTTTCCTGGAAATATGTATTTTCTAGCTCAGTAATGGAAAAGAGAGGCCTTGCCCTATGTGGAATTGTTTTAAGTTTAATGATTTTGATGTGTTCTGCCTCCATTACAATGATAATTTTTGGGGGCGCTTGGGTGGCTCAGTCAGTTAAGCGTCTGACCCTTGATCTCAGCTCAGGTCTTGATCTCAGGGTCTTGAGTTCAAGCCCTGTGTTGGGCTCCACACCCAGCATGGAGCCCACTTAAAAAAAAAAAAAAGAATGATAATTGTTTGAAGGTGGTATTGAAGAGGTGTGTTTTGGGTGCAAGTGACAGAAGAAACCCAGTTCTAAGTAGCTTGAGCTGAAAAGGGAGTTTATTGGTTCAACTGATGAGTCTAAGGAATAGGCATCCCTAAGCTGGTCTGGATGGCAAGTATACATGGGTTTTCGGGGCTCCGGCTCTTGTACTTTCTGAAATCTTTTTTCTTCCATATTGGATTTTTCTTTGGTGCTTTCTTTCTTTGGCAAGGATAGCTTCCAGAATGCAGGCATCCTTCACTCTTACTACTTGGTTGTCAGGCTCAGGCTTGTTTAATGGCTGGAATGGGAGGAATGCTCAGACTGGGATACAGTGTGGATGTCCGGGGGCAGATGGGAGGAGGAGATGTGAAGCAAGAAGGTCCAATCTGAGCCCTTTCCAGGGGTTGAAACCAAGCTTAGGTCCCATGATCCATCATTAAAACCATTCTCTTATCAATATTCTATTATACCCTATTGTCCCCTCTCCACACAGTGACTCTAGAATATGCAGATAGAAGGAAGAGGGGCAAAGATAAGAAGCCACATAGAACAATATAGTGGCATACCCCAAGAGGAAACAAAGATTCTGTTTCCGAAGGGAGGGGTGGGCTGCTGGGCATTCTAGAACAAAGTATGTCTATCCAGCAAGAGTAGAAGCTTACTTGGGCGTTGCTATATTCTCGCCAGCACTTCCCCACATGGGTAGCAGGCTGATCTTAGCATAGTGAATATGACTCCTGGATAATCTTCTCTTCATCAAATGCTTGGGGGCTCCAGCAAGCTTAGGTACAGCCCATGTAAAGTGGGAAAATCAGGTGGATTTTCAAGAGTCACCATCCCAATGCCTTATCCCATTCCTATATACGTTTTGACATGGACCGGGAATATTAGTGTAGGTGGACATCCTAGAACAGGATTTCAATATTTTGGCAAATGTTTTAACTTTGAAGACTCGGGCAGAAACTACATCCTCTGCTTTTTACCAAGCAAGAGCTTTTCTTTTCTTTTTATTTGTTTATTTGTTTGTTTTGTTGGGTGCATGGCTATATGAAATAAAGATGATATTTTCCAGTCGTTTGGCAGATGTGACCATGTTAAGCTCTAGTCTTTTGGATATGACTGGAACTTAGGTGGTCGCCTCTGGGTCATACCCATAGGGGGCATGGTCCCTCTTTTCCCTTCACCTTCCCTCAGGTTGGATAGTAGACGCAAGATGGTTCATCTTGAGTGATGCTGATGAGGGTGAAGCCTTAAGGATGGTAGAACAACAAGAAAGAAGGCTCCGTGTAGCCCTACAGCAGCTACTGGTTCTGACAGCCTCCCCAAGCAGAGCCGCCTCTTTGCAGGGATAGAGAGAGAAATAAATGTGAAGGAAAAATCACCCCTATCTTGCTCAAGCTACTGTTATTTCGGTTTTCTGTCACATGCGGTAAGCCTCTATCCTGACTAAAACAGTGAACACAAAGCTTATAGAGGAACATTTGGATCAAGCAATCCAGAAGGTGCAACAGGGAAAAATGGGCAAAAATCTAAGAGAACTTACATTATCTTAAATAATTACTGTCTTGACATTCAGGGGGGAAAACACATAGCTCAAAAAAAAAATAGAAAGTGATAAAAATAATTAATTGAACAGCCTGAGAGCATGGCATTTCCAATGCATTATGGAAAGGAGGGACTTAAGAAGTTTTTGAGCTGGAAGGAACAGGAAAGTTCACCTGGGTCCGTCACCTGGCCCAGTCATCTCATTTTAGAGCGGTTTTCTCAGTCTTGGCACAATCCATCTTTCGGGCAGATAAATTCTCTGTGGTAGGGGCTGTCCTGTGATTTGTAAATTGATGAACACACTAGCCGCTGTGGACTGGACACCCGTAGTGAGGCCTTCCCACCCCCCACCAATCACGACAATCACCAATGTCCCGGCAAGGTAGAAGCAGGCTGGGCAAATTTGCTCCCCACGGGGAGCACTGCTTTAAAGATCAAGAAATCGAGATTCAGCCAGCCAGAGAGTCAGATAGCTTCTGGTTGTTGCTCTGTAAGCAAGTTTGAAAGATGCAAGTCGTTTATAATACTGATGTAGAATTTGGGAAAACATCAAAAGGAAAATACGTTAAAATAAATACAGGGGAAATGACAGCAATAGCTGATACTTATGAAAGTCTTAGGCATGGTCTTAATCTTTACTATGACTCTAGGATTCCTCCATTTAAAGTTGGGGAGTCTCAGCATGATAGAGGCTAAGCAAACTACCACAAGATCACACGTCTAAAAAGCAGTAGAATTAGCATTTGGGTTTGGCCTCAAGCACACAGCCTTTCTCGCCGTTTTAATATGTAAGGTGAACAAGAAGTGAAATGTGTTGTTCTGTTGGCTCAGTTTGTCCAGTCAATAAAAATAAGCTGAATATACGTGTTTGGATAAATTCACATTTTCTTTAATCAACTTATGTTATTTTCTCCATTCAATAAAGAGTTACTGAATGCTGATTATTTGCATAGCATTGAAGGATAAAAAAACCGAAAAGTTGAAAAAAGCTTATTACCATGTTTCTTGCCAGACCCTGGTGTAAATTTTAAAGGTATTAAGACTTTGATTCAGTACAATAACACTAAGATATTGGTTCTGTTATTATGACCATGTTATAAATGAGGAAATGGAGGCATCGGATGTTCAAGTAAATTACTGAAAGTCACATGAGCTAGCAAGCTGCAGAACAAGATTTCAAATTGAGGCAGTTTGATTTTTCTATTAATTTCCAAGGGCATAACAAAGGACCACGAAGGGGGTGGCTTAAGAAATTTATCGTCTCACAGTTCTGGAGGCCGGAAGTCAGAAATCAAAGTGTCCTCAGAGACATGCTCCTTCTGAAACCCGTGGGAGAATCCTTTCTTGCCTCTCCAGGTCCTGGTAGCTACTGGCAATCCTTGGCATTCCTTGCCTTGCAGCTTCTTAACTCCCATCTCTGCCTTCAGTGTCATGTGGCGTACTCCCTGTGTGTCTCTGTCTTTCCAAGCCTGTCTCATTGTAAGCATACCAGTTGTATTGGATTTGCGGACCACCCTATTCCAGTATGCCCTCATCTTAACTAGTTACATCTGCAATAACCCTATTTCCAAATCAGGTCATATTTCGAGATACTGGGGGTTAGGGCTTCAAACGTGTCTTTTTTTGGGAGACACACTTCAACCCTTATACCCAATAGCAACCCTTATACCTAATAGCAACTCTTAAACAGCCTGTCCTAGTGCCTTCCTGTAAGAAAGACGTGGTCCTTGCTACTGGGAGCTCACAGGAGCACAGGGCACAATTCATGTACACAAACACTAGCACCCATACAAATGCTAGAATCTTTGGTCAATGTCACAGAAGAGGCAAAAGCGATGAGCCATGGAGGTTCAGAGAGGTGCCGAGATTTAACTGAGGCTGTGGAAGGGGGAAGCAATAGGTGGGCCTTTGCCAGGGGAAGTCACGAGATAGGTGAGGACAGGTATAAGGACAAGCAGAACAGCATGAAAAAAATGCATGGAGTTAGGAAAACCCAGAGCTATTCCTTAGAATAGGGTGCTACCCAATAGGACATAGAGTCTACAAGCAGTGATAGAGTGGGTCATCAAAATCAAAGCTTTTCAAGAGCAGAAGAACTTCATGAGGTCAACAAGACTAGCTCTCTTCTTTAAGAAAGGTGGCAATATTGCTCCACTGGGATTACTGAAGCCAAGAAATATTAAGTGGCTTGGCCTTGTTTGCATAACTAGTTAGCGATGGACAATGGTGAATTGGGACACACTTTTTTGATCTTCTACTGCAGTTGCCCATTTTTTCCTCTATTACCAGCTAGAAAAATACACTGGGGAGTTATCACAAGGTATTGAACGCCAGGCTGAGTCCAAAACGGAGTTACAGAGTAACAAGTTTTCAACGCCATCTTCAAAGGTTTGTGGGTAGACTGGATGCTCCATGAGAAATGGGGCCAGCAAAAAGAGGGAGGGGCTCATTGCGATTCAGGACTGAGATCAAGAGGGCTTGAACTGGTATTGGGCAGTGGGAAGGAAGGGAGAAGTAGAGAAAAGGGAATCTTCAGACGTAAATGTGGGGGACAGGGGGCTAAGAGGACTTTGAGGCTTAGGGCCCCAGAGATAAGGTGCCATCAATAGCAATGGGAAATTCAGGGGGCAATATAGGGAGGGTGATCAACCAACCGGGTTTGCCAGAGATGGAGGGGGTTCCCGAGAAGGCAGAATTTTCTTTACTAAACCAGGAGTTGTCTCAGTCAAAAGTTTTGGGATGAGTTGGTGACCATAAAGGAGACACAGGTTTTGCTTTTATTTTTATAAAAATAATTTGTATTTTATTTAAATATACTACTAAATTACTACTAAATCTAGTATTAAGGCTGATTGATGCTAGATTTAGACATAAAACCTGTAAGTAGTACACTTACCCAAAGATGTCTTTCAGCTCCAGAATTCTATACATCTACAAATACAGCCAAGATTCCTTTAACTAGCCATATTTACAGTGTCGGAGAATGGTGAAATCGACAATGAAAGAGTTTGTTTCAGAGATCAGCAAATTGCCTTGTGTATTTCACAATTAGAAGTTTCTGTAAAATCAGCGTTCCCTTTGCTTGGGTGTAAAAAGAAGCACAAGGTTTGACAACACTTCTCTCCTTTTGTTGGGAACAGTCCTTGATCTCTGGGTTGTTCACATCAGTTCTGCCCTGAGGGTATCCACTAATAATGCCCTCAGTATTTGTCTGCTAAATGACATGAGTCACCAGCTCCTTGTTCACACAGGGACCGCAAAGGTATGTTGGAAGAGCTCCTGATTTCCCAGGCTCTTCCTGAATCTTATTTTAGATAGTAAGAAGTAATTTTTCAGTGCAGTGCACATGAAATTAAGCATGCAACTGTTATTATTAATGGGATTTGTGCATCTCATTTCCCCCCTACACAGTAACATATACACATGTGGGAAGCTGAAGCTCTGCTACAGTTGTTCTATCAGAATTATAAAATCTGTAATCTGTCCCTGGAGATAAATGCGCAATTCATTTGTTCGTGGAAGGAAACCTGAGCCTTGGTCTCTGACATCTCAAAGGGCTTGCTCGAAAGAATCTCTTACTGGCTTTAAGTATTTGAGTTATAAGCTTAATTTTTAAAAATATCCATTTCACTAGAACATGCTGAAAAATACACGCAGCCCTTTCTTTTGTAATGTGAGGAAGTTGGTGTTGACCAGATTTTGAACATGGCCTCAACCCAGGAAGAATGAATGCCCTCTATTTATGTACGAATTGCCAAAGTATCCTGACGAGAAAAGCTCTTCCATGTTGCTTTAGTGATGTGCCTCTACGATGGGGGAGACAGCTATTCTCCTTGGGTATAACAGTTTTGGTCTTTGATCCCTGAATTTTGACTAGAACATTTTTTTGACTTTTTGACTTTATTTTGTTAAATCTTAAACCAGGACTGGGAACCATTAGGGCCCAGTAAATATTTCTGGTGACCTCATCTGTTCTCACCCTATCTTGGTTGGTCCAGTTTGGGGCGGTTTACAATTTTAGTAGGCAACCTGGATCCATTCTAGTGGACAAATGACATGGAATCAAGAAGAGAAGCAGCTCCCGAGAGCAAGAAGCCAGTGAAACGATCTGGCATAAAAGAACATCCATGACTGGGCGTGATGGTGCCACCTGTGATTTAGAAGGGGGGCTTACTTGTATCTCACTGAGCACTTTGCAGGTTTCTCTTGGCAACATTATTGATCGTGGCTGGAAACCTCCAGGTGAAAGCGATTACTTCAACTACGAACTTCGGTAACTCTTCCAGGCCCATCATCTGGGCAGGCTGAGCTACCAGATCTCTTTGCTGGGAGCAGATCCACCATCCAGAAGGCCGGTGCTGTTATTAACGTTGCTCACAGCGAAGTTCTTTTGTTTTGTTTTCTGCGAGTTCCAAATTGACAGTGAGTATAACTGACATCGGCTCAGGAAATAGAAAAAAGATGTAGAACCGAAACAGAGATAGATAGTTTTTTTTCCTAACCCAAAAGGGCTATCAAAACTCCCAAGGTGTTTGGCTGTCACTGTTTTTCCCCACGAAAAGAAGATTTTTCTGCTTAGTTTCCCTTTGTTAAGAACTTAAACTTTGAGATATGCTCAGCCACGGAGCAAAAGCCACTGAACAAGTCTCTCCAGCTGCTATGGATGATTTTGCAGCCGTTCAATTAAGTCTCTTCCAGCCTTGAAAAGCTGCCTAATTTGGGGTTGCGTTTTACGTGCCACCCCATTTTGTATTTTCAATGTCACTTTTAACAGGCATGAGGATCATGACATTGAACTGGAAACTGGGTGCTCGACGCAAGGCCGGTATTCCATATGCATGGAACCCTTCTCTTCTGCAGCGTATACTTAGGCTGCACCTGTGCCTCTAGAGAGGAGCGCCCCAGAGCCAAAGCTAAGAGGCAGCTAATCCACCTGTCACAGGGTTCCTGTAACTCTTCCAGCCTGTTTACAACACCGTGGTCATGTTGAAAGCCCTTAATACAGAAAGCCATTTGTTTCTTATAAATGCATATCTAGATGTGGGCGAAAGTAACATCTATTTTTAAAAATTACCGAGCAGAATATCCTATGTAGCCATACCGGGTGGGCAACAGCTGCGGGAAAACAGAATATTTAAAATAAGTTAGCAAAAACAACAGCCCCTCGGGGACTTTCGGTCCGCCTTAAGATAGTGAAACAAAGCACCTTAAAGGGCTTAGTTTTATACACACATAAGTTATTTAATTCCCAAGGACACTGTTCTCAATATCGAGGGTATGTGCATGTGCGTATTTTTTTTTCTTTGAGAACTTTCTTTATTGAAGGTTTGTGCAACCGTTCAGCAGAAATTATGCAGCATCTTTCCTCAAAGAAAGCTGCATTAATGTGCCAATGCCCTTTATTTAATGCACTTTAAAATTCTGACGCGCCTTTTAAAAAGTATGAGTTGTGTTGGGGAAGTCTAATCACCGTTCTGCATGAACGGAAATGTGCTATTTTTGTAAGGGTAGTGCTGGAGTCGAGTTTTAGCATAAGGGTGTCTCTATAGTACAGATGTCCGAAGACATTGGTTCATTCTGATGCCCAAATCAACCAGCTAGAAATGTTACTTCTGCCAAAATTAGTCAGAGGAACTTCAACTAATCATCATTTAAGCAATTTGGGACCGAAAACTCTGAGTCTGTAGGGAATATTTAGAATTAATTCTGCAAAAACTCAGCTTCGAGGGCAAACTTTCCTTGCACTCTGGAGCGCGCAACCACCCGCCGCATTACGCTGGGTGCCCGTAATGACTTCATACAGATTTTTTAGACGTCTCTTGGGATACTATCGTTTTGGTTTGCTGATCTAATCCATTTCCCTTTCTTCTCAATCATGCACTCACCCTCCTTTCTCTGGACCGCTCTCTTTGGATCTCTTCCCATTTCAATCAGTGTGTCCTTTTTAAAAGTGTTTCATTAAGATTGAACTTCCAAGGACATCACTTTTCCTCTTTGAATAAAATGTGCCTTCTTTCTCTGATGCAAACCGCCTGTGCCCTCACTGTGCAATCAAAACAACGGGAGATACACCCAGCGCACTCAGGCAAAATTGGTGTGCGAGTCTCTTGGAAATATCTCGTAACAGGTGCAGTTAGATAGGCTGGCAACGCATTCTGGTTTCATAACAATCACTAATAAGAAAATAAACGTTAGGTATGCATTATTAAAATACTTTCAGGATTTTTTTCCTACGAAAAACAACAACAACAGCAACAACAAACCCAAACCTACAACAAGAGCCACCACAAGCATGAACCGAGCCAGAAACCAAGTCTATAGACTGAAACCCTTACTATAAATATTGGATTCCATCTCTTTGTTTTCAACACTCTTTTTTATTAAAAAAAAAAAAAAACTTTGCATAGATCTATCTTCTTGTAGGAGGAAAATATGTATAATTTTCACCCAGATCTTTGGAATCTGTGTCATCCATTAAGTCAGGAGGAGATTCTTTTCTCTGTGGCTTTTGATGATTGAACAGTCACGTTTGTTACGTGCATTCCATGTTAATTATAATAAACCAGTAGGCACGCATATGTTCTTCCCCTTGTTAGTAAATGGAAGCGTTTGCCAGTGATCTGGAGGTTTTTTGGTTTCTACCAATAAGGGTTCTAGACAGTCTTAGAAGTGGCTCAAATGCACTTTGGTAAGGAAAGCTGCTTTGCAATTCTTAGAGACTTCAGATGCATCTAGTAGGAAATTCCAGTGTTTAATTTGCTTTCATGCAGCCAGAAGCCTATAGCCACACATGGAAATTTGATGATTTCATGTTATTTGTGATCTTTGTGCTATTTTGTATAGAACCTGAAAAGGAAAGGAGTTTCCTTTTGTAATCGAGAGAGGAGCACACAATATGTCAGAATCTAATAACGTTTTCTTTGAGACTTTGGATTTCTACATCTGAATTTGGTGTGCAAGTGTTGCTGCACCCAAAGTCAAAATGTCGTATTTTGTTAAGAAAAAAAAGGATAGCTATATTATAGAGATGTTTATAAATTGAAATAAATAGATTTTTTTTGACAGATGGAGAGTGTAAGTACTTGAAATACAGAGCAGGAGAATGGGTCGGGAAAGAAGAAACAGAGAAAAGCATGAAAGTGGGGGGCAAGGAGAAAAATCTATATACTTTAGCAAAAATGTTTAGGAGCCTGAAATTCTAATGAATGTGTTGAATTAACTGCACAGCAATGTGAAGATGTATTTGTTGGAATGGAGTTCTAATTTGACATACTCTACAGGATTTCTAGAGATTAAGGTTGAGGAAGCTTGAGAACGACATGGGTCCAGATATCATCGATGCACTAAAACAGGAAATGCCCACAGGTGAGAGGAAACAATCAATTCTGGTCTTACTTAGAGAGACACAGAGAGAGAGAAAATGAAAAGACCAAACAATTGCTTCAATTCTTTCCGTTCATAAAAGCTCTCATCCGTCCCTCCTTTACTCCCAAATGTTCACATTTGATTTAAATTCTGAGAAGCTAGGGCAGTGGTGAGTCAGTCACATTAAGCAGGGAATGGGGAACAAACACCCTTTAGGCCAGTCACCTGTTAAGTTTGGGGTAAAACAGAAGTTGAGAAATGATTTTCCTCTCAAACTGTGTTAGTAGTCCCAAAGTATCCAGGACTGTTGGAAAGTCTGCGTGTGTATGCCTGTGAGACCTTTTGTATGAGAGAGAGAGACCAATGAAACAGAGGTCCAGGAGAGACAAGAGAGAGAAGAAAGTTGTCAACATGAATGAAATTGAGGAACGATTTCCCTAAGGAGCACATATTTATATATAGTCACATATTACATTCACATATTAAAGAAGGCACGTCACACTATATAAGTGAATATAAGTATTTCCAGCCACAGAATTAAAAACACAACACATATTGCGTATGCATGTATATGTGCGTGTATTTCTGTAGTTGTTAGTAGTTTTTTGGAAAGCAAAAGGGAACAAGTGTTGCTTTGCCAGTTTTATCATCGCATTCGCAACCACCAGCCCTGGAGTTCCCTGATTAAACCAATTAGCCTTGTTTAGCTGTTCATTACCCACATTGCTCGACCTGCTGCTATGCATAATGGGGTTAATCATAATGAAATGAAATCTTTTGATTTTATTAATTTCTTATATAGTATGTCTTCTAGAATTCTTACCAATGCTTGGACATCAGGGAATACTGCTTGTGAACTAAATTTTGCTCCCTCTGCTGGCTATCTCTGAGGGAATGGTAAAACTACTGGCTTATACATAGACGAGGACCATTACTATTTGGGAACACACACACACACACACACACACACACACACACTCCTTAGGGAAACAGTACCATTGCATTCAGAGTTAGCCCTGTTCTCTTCTGACTCTGACAACAGAAGCACCACAAGGACATTTTCTACCCACAATGCCATGGTCGCTGAAGGGAAAAAAGCCCAGGATGGTGGTGGGAGGGGCAGTCGGCGATGGGAGTTGTGTGTATCTAAGGCTTAGATAAGCATAAGCTCCCACTTCATGAGCTTATTTCATCTTCTTTGCTTGCTGATATCTGTTGGTTCCTAAAGGGGAGTGGGAGAGCTTTATCCTGCAGGATACAAATAAATGTGTTACTCTTGTGGGGCATGAGAGAGGGTCCTGGAATTGGTGAGAAAGCCTGTCCCCTTATTAGAATCCCTAGATGTATGTAAATGTAAGCTTATGTATATGAAATACGTAAAGTTAAAAAGAAAGTCTTAATTTTTCAAAATGAATTAGAAAATTTGAAAAAAATTACGGAGACTCCTGGAAACATAATATATAAATTTTCATTCAAAAAGACATTTTGTTTAGCAATAAAATGAGTTCAATAGATACTTAAGTTTCTATATATTTTATCTACAAATTTAGACGTTAGGGAAAAAATTAAGCAACTGTGGAGATATTTTAATAAATGAACAGATTAAGGTAACCTAACATAAAATGTGTTTTTTGTCTTGAAGTTAGGAAAAACTGCCTTTCTCTCTGAGGTACGCAAAATGATTTCTTGCCCTTTGTGAGAAGATTAAGGGAGCTAAATCTTAGCTTTAGATTTGGAATCATTAAGGAGATTAAACAAAAAAAGGAAGGAAGGAAGGACAGAGAGCGTGGACAAGAAGCATGTTATCTACCATATAAACTAATTTAAATCCTTCAATAAAGTTTCTTAATAGGACAGAAAATTTCGCTCTCCCTTCCCTTCCTACTTGATGGCTTTCTTAGGGGGGGAAAAAAAAAGCCTCATCCAAAAAAAGATAAAGAGAATAAAAGAAATGAATCTATAAAAATCTGAATAAATGAGAATTTATATGTTATTTAATGCCAATCTGCTCCAGTTTTTATGTTTGTTATGTGTACCCATATCCATGCCTGGCATTGGCATTTAATGAATTGTTTTGGTATCGAAATATACTCTCTTGCCTTTCAAATGCATGCAGACCTTACTTGTCCTTCAAAAAGGAAAACATCCTGTTTTGGTTAACAGGCTTAAAAAAAAAAAAACAACAACAACAAAAGTAAATTGTGATAGCAATTAGGTTTCTCAGTGAGCATGCTCAGTGGGTCTCTGGTGGTTGCTAGGCAACCAGCTGAAGGTGTGTGGCAAAAGAGGTCCCCAAATGTAAAAACATGAGCACCTTTGGCATAGGTTTCACCTAGTCTGGAAGCCCATGATCAAGTATTGAATTAATAGTGGGATGTCCTTGGATGCCGTTCATGAATTCCTTTCCACATTTTTGGGGAGAGGGTTGGAGGTCAGGGGTAGGGGATCCAGCAGGATGGGTTCAAGAACCCTCCTGAATACTTCCAGAAAGAGCACTGTGTTTGAACTGGGTTGCAGTTTTACAGCATGTGCATGTGACAATTTATTTTTCTTCGCGGGAAGTCGCGGTTCGCTCTTAACCACCGCACTCGGGCTGCTCAGTGGTTCCGGCACGAACCTCATCCCACCCCGCCGGGGCGTAATGCATCCATCGTCGGACATTTAAACCTTTCCAGTAAGTCCATGTTCACGTCCTCGAGTCCCATCGCAGAAAATTCCCAGTGAAGCCACATGGTTAAATTAAAGGTTGCAGCCCGTATTCAAAAGCCCATTCACACACTCGGGGGTTCTGCTGAAGAAGCACTTACAGTAATTCAGAGAGCGGTGCCGTGAAGTCAAGAGGAATCAACTTTTTTAGAAACCACACAAAACGCCTTGTCTTTGGTGAGCCCGGTGCCACTCCATCAGCACCTCTAAGTAGCAGCCCAACCAAACACCTGGTTGGGTCCACAGCGACAGCTCACTGTCTCTCCAGTGGTAACAATTTAGAGGCACAATGCTAAACAAGATATATACATGATGTCAAATATTGGCTGCACACATCTAAGCCAATCACTTCTAAATAAATTAACCATGGCACAGCCTAATACGATCCACCTGCTTTCTTCCTTGCGTCGTTCCAGACCCTACCTGAACCCCCCTTTGATTAAATGTCAAAAGCTTGCCTTGTGCCTACAGATTTCACTGAAGGCGGATAACAGAAAGGTTCCTCCTGTGACTCCATAAAACTGAAATAAATTCCACTGGCATCTTGTAAATTTTTATTTTCTACAATGACTGCAGGCCCCATCTGCGGCCCAGCTGTTATTAGAACGGAAAGCGTTGGCCCTTCTGCATTACAAAACAGCATAGAACAGTAATTGCCAGTGGAAGAGATTAAGTGTAGACACTAAAAATGTTTACTCGCAATGAATATGCATAACGATGGGTAGGAAACAGCACTGGAAGATTAAAAAGAGAGAAGGGTTTGTTTACAAGGCTGGGATAAAAAAAAAAGAGTGGAATGTCAGTTGGCCCCGAGCCTGAAATAGGAACGAAAAACCTTTGGGCAAGGCATTAGGGAGAAAAACAGATGGTTTGTGAACCTTTTATTAGATAGAAAAATCATTAATCAAGCCCAGGCTGGAAATGGCAGGGTTTTTGGTAGTTCATATTTTAGTTTATTTTTTCTTAAAGTGACAGTATGCCTTTTTTTTTTTTTTTTTTTTTTTGGTCTTTTTGGGATAGTCGTCTATGGATCTTATGTCGATAGGCACTGCTTTTGTACAATGTTCCACATTAAAGCTGGCTTCACTTGAGGTTCATATGAGCACTGATTTGTTATACGGAGAAAATTCCTCCAAAGGGTTTCACATTTCAGCACCTGTTTTGCCTGTATAGCAATTAAAAAAAATTGCGGCATGGAAAATTTTTTTGTTCATTCATATCCTATTCCTTTGCTTTTGAAACTTGGGAAGAAAATGGAGAAGAGGAAACTTTTGCATGTAAGGCCTTGCTGACTAGGTTGTTTCATAACAATTTAAGGAAAATATGTAGTAACAATGATCACAAATTGATTCATCTCCTGAGAGGGAAATTCATTGGAAAAAGCTCTCAAGAGCATGGAGGGTCCCATTTGAAACTGTACCTTCCATAAAACTGATCTGTGCCTTTTGGGCTTGAGAGGCTTATATTTTACATTTATTTTTAATAATAGTAGTGAAAAATCTCAGGGAAGGGCATGTCCTACAGATTAACAAAATCCTGGAATTAATGGGGCAAAGCTCATCATCCGCTGTTAGCCAGTCATCAAACCCTAGGAAATGCCCTGTGCCAGGGGCATTATTGTTTAAATGAAATGCATATAACATTAAAACACCCTCATGTGTTTTAAACACACATTGTGTGTGTGTTCACATATGCATTCATTCACATACATCTATAGACACACATAAACACACACACACACACACACACACACACAAACACACACAGTATGTCAACTTCAGGAGTAGTAGGATGGCAGGGTAGGAAAATATCAGAATAAAAGTGCCTATAGCCAGACCCAGAATTAAGCTTAATAGCACAGTCCTGGAGTTCTGCCGTGGTTTGCCATGTACTTGGAGCGGATAGCTCATTTTTCTTCGGGAAGCTCCCCTTAAACTCAGCTCTAAAGGGTTCCTGTTCCTGGTCCGTGTATTTAGTATTGGACGGGGATTGACTTCATCTGGGTTGTCACTCCTAGAGCTAAGTGTTGTGGATGCGGGCTTCCGTGAATATACAGTGGGGCAATTTCTGTGTAAGGAATTATAAGGTTTGTTTTCACTCTTTGAGTGGAAAAAAATTGTTTAAAATAATTTTAGGTGCTAGTTGGGGTGCCTGGGTGGCTCAGTCCATTAAATATCTGCCTTCGGCTCAGGTCATGGTGGTCGGGTCCTGGGATTGAGCCCATCGGACTCCCTGCTCACTGGGAAGCCTGCTTCTCCCTCTCCCTCTGCCTGCTGCTCCCCTGCTTGTGTGCTCTCTCTCTCTCCCTGTAAAATAAATAAAATAAAATAAAATAAAATAATTTTATTCATAACTAAATACCTGCAATTCATAGGGAAAGTTGTTTTTTGGCAAAAAGTATTCTTAGGAGAACCCATTGCTTTCCTGTTCTTATTTCCCGTAAGAGGAATTGTGGAAGTCAAGGTCGGAAAACACCTGCTACATCATTGGATTTTTCCTCTGATCAATATACCTATATTCCATGTTAGGGAAATGAGACCCATTGAAATGGTCACATTAAAATAAGCAGAATGAGAAGAAGGGTTTCTGACTACAGGTCTCTGTTCTGATGTCATTACTGTCTCCCTCTGATGATCATTCCCCTGAGAGTCTGAGCCGCACACATTCCCCTTCCTTATCCCCTAGTCTCCTTCATGCACTTATTTATCTTCGTGCAGTGTATTTGGGGTTAATGCCGTTGTCAATAAAGAATGCCAGAGAGGAGGAGAATCCACAGTGACCTTCTGGACAGATTCCAAAACCTTGCTAACCTACCTTCATGTCCTGGGCTGACTCATTCTAGAAACGGAAGTTCAAAGACATGGCTGCCATGCTCCTTTAAAACACTTTTATAGCACAGTTAACGTTTTCTGTTTTCTGACATTCTTTTTCTAAAGAGATGCTTAAAGCAAAAAAGGTTTCCTGCCACAAAAATGACATTAATATTTCGTAAATCAAGAACTAAGATAATGTTTTGGCTGCTGCAGAGACGTTTACCTTATGTCGTTTATCTAAATGCTTTTCGATTAAAACATGACACAATTTTTGGACTGTCTTTAACCGGAAAAAACAATTCCAAGAACTTTCTTATTTCAGAGCCTGAAATTCTCTAGTATATTTGTCACCAGAATTCACTGTGGAGTAGACAGCCTTTCAGCTCATTGAAAAAGGCTTCCCAAATGATGAATCTTTTCCCGTGATTATTCACGTGCCCTAAGTCAAATAATTTAGTAAAAGTCTAAAAGAAACCTTTAAACGAAAGCCATATAAATGTTTGTAAACTTTTGTGTTAATTGCAATGTCGGCAGTTCTGTTTTCCCAAAATTAAGTGCTTTCCATATTGACCTATTAAAGAATTGATCTGTTTAAAGAAGAGATTTTTTTTTTTGTATCAGAAAGAGCAAAAACAAAACAAAACAAAACAAAAAACCCAACACTTTATAGGGAATAAAGCTTTCTTGAGTGAGCATCTGCTAAAGGAAGTATTAAAATCACAAAAGTGATTATGAATTTTGAAGCTTTTCACCTATTTGAGAAATACAGGGAGGAGTGAGGTGTTGGAGTCTGTGCGATAGGGTGAAAATATGATTTTCTGGCATTAATACACTTAACATTTTTTTTCTTGCCAAGTTGCTTATAACAAGGATTTTATCTCTGACCCTTTATTATCTTATTTTATCTATAGCTGATGCATTTCCTTTTCGTTTTAAAACCTTAAGGGTTTTACCTGTTGATTTTGACACATTTAGATTTTAGGAAGAAAGCCATGCTTATGAAGTAGCTATTTCAAAACATCGAGGAGAGTAACAGTTACAAAAAAAAAAGAAGAAATTACGATCCTGCCATAAACCATTCAACAGCAAACGGAAGACTACAATTAAGGCCAACCTGCTTCCCTTGGGGAATAGGGAAGAGCAATTTCTTTTCCGACTGTGTACACCATAGAAAGCTGCCCACATAGTTCCTGAGTCCTGAACTAATAACTCTGAAATGAACTTCCTGTGGGAGATGAGCCCCCTCAAGGTTGCAAGGGGCTGAAGGAGCTGGCTGTGGCTAAGAGAATGAGGGAAAGGAGCAGGTTCTGGAAAGAGAATGTGCGGCGGCTGTATGAGGAAGGGTAGCTGGGATCACTGGCCTTGCATATGTTATGGCACACCATTAATAACAATGATCAAAAGAAAGAGGATGTCTTAACAGCTGCATTAAATTACTATGGCAATTGGCATTTTGAAATGAATTCAGGGCGAACCAGGAACAAAAGAGCGTCTATGTATAGTAAGGGTCACATTGTAAGGCCAGAGAATCATTCTCAAAGGTAGAGTCGTTGTGATCAAGCAGAGATCCCTTCTTCCTTTCATTTTCCCTTACATTTGTAGCACATACAGAAACATGGGCTTCACCAAAACGCCCGGATGAAGTAGCTTGCTTCCACAAGATTATGTTCTCTGGAAGATAGGGGAAATATTCAATACCATAAAAACAGGTAAATATCCCTATAAGAAGAGTTGGGTGAAAGACTGCAACAGTCTATATTTCCAACATAACAATAACTAAATATTATCAAACTCCAGTTTATGAAATGAAATTTTTTTTTTCATGGAAGCCAAAGATTTTGAGGCAATTTGACTTTGATATGAACATTTTGTATTAATAAAAAGAATGATGCACAGATGAGAGCAAGTGTATCCTTCAATGGAAAAATGGAAAAGATAAAAAATAATTTTGAGTTGCATAGCATTAGAAACTGATTGTCAAGATGTTTTCTATGTATTTTTTCTATCAATACTTATCAATCCACTAGTCCTTTTTATGTGGGTTTAAAAACCATGATTAAGTGATTTTACAGAAGTAATAAAACCGGTGTTTTTATAAATTGTCAAAGTATCTGATAAAAAGTGTAAAAAAAAAGTCAGAAAAGGATGTGGGACTTTGTCTCTGCAAACCAGATATCCAGAGGCTGGCTGAATGTTTTCCTTGTTGCATGAAAGTTTTGGTCCCTGCTGTAGAGCTGACCTGGATTTCTCTAATTACCACTATGAAGCTATGAAAGGTTGCTTTCTGAGAACTTTCTAGAAGCAGGGGCAGTTGCTTTATAATTGATTACTAGTACTCCAAGAAGAACAAAATCCTCCATGAAGCACTTAAAACTTATGTACCTTAGGCAAGGGGAGCATTATCAGGACAGATTAAACTTCTCTTTTGAATTCAGTGGGGGTGTTTTGGGGTTTCTTTTGATCCTTGACACCCACTTGAAATGGACATCTGTTGGCAAAAAGTAACTAATATTTTTATTTTGGATGACCTTGATTTGGTGATTATTCTAGGAGAAGAAGCTTTATCCAGTTCTGCCTTGACAGCAATTATATCCATTTTGGGTGAACCCATGTCTTGTGACTTTGTTGAGTGCTATCTCCCAGCCATTGCTAGAGGTTTAGAAATATACTTTCTGGACCATTAAAGGGATAACCTTCCCAGGAACAGCTTGAGAACCAGTTGCCATCACAGTCTTTGTGACTGCTGGCATCACTATATTATCTGTGGGACAGGCAAAGAGCCACCAGCCCAACAAACGTCAGAAGCCATCCCTCCATTTAACTATGTTCTCTGCTAGAGACTGTCTCCCAGTTCCCGCGAGATTTTAACGCACAAGCCAGTAAGGATCTACACAGCTGCAGTGGGCTCAGTGACTCTGCATTTTCATGGGTCAGTAACTCTCACTTGGCAAGTGTGTGTGAGCAATGTTTTGATGAACACTAGGCCCTCATCCGTGTTTTCTAGTCCTGGTTACCTCTTGAAAATTATCCAGGGATTTATAGTTTAGGAAATATTCAGATATAGGAACATCAGACCAACTGAGTGAAAATATAGGGGCGATACCCATATTAAATAAAGCTGTACTGGTCGGTCGTTCCAATGCACAGCTAAGTTTGAGAAGTACTATTCTATAAGGTCTCATGAACCAGAATGGATACACAACCTTCAGACACAGAAGGGCTATTTTGGGGGGCTCACTCATCAATTGACTGTGGGAAAGTTGTTCAAATAAATGGCATGCTATCAGTCTGAAAGAATTAATGCACTTCTAGGAGTGCTCAGTTTATACTTTAAGAATAACTTAGGGGCGCCTGGGTGGCTCAGTGGGTTAAAGCCTCTGTCTTCAGCTCAGGTCATGATCCCAGGGTCCTGGGATCGAGCCCCACATCGGGCTCTTTGCTCAGCGGGGAGCCTGCTTCCTCCTCTCTCTCTGCCTGCCTCTCTGCCTACTTGTGATCTCTGTCTGTCAAATAAATAAATAAAATCTTAAAAAAAAAAAGAATAACTTAAAGACCCAATAATTTCAAGCTCCTGGGACAAGGCCATAGTTGTCAGAGTATAGGTAAATATATAGCAGATATAGTGGGAATATCCAAAATGACTTTGCAGTTTGTCCAAATGGCTTTGCCCTCTTGATGCCTTTTGCTGTTTTTGCCCAAGTCTGCAGACTTAGCAGGTGCCTTCCACACCTCACCTTCCTCATCATCAGTGGTGCTCCCATCCCCGAGGAATCATTCAACTCGAGAGAACTGCCATGGCTGTGGAAGGAGCCGTCACACAGCCCTTTAAAAATCCTGTGTGCACCTCTAGGTCAAAATGTCTTTCATTCACATTCTGCAAGAGGCTACATTTTCATTCCAAGAATGATTTGATTTTTTTTCAACTATGTTTTCAGAATGGAAAAAATGTGGAAAGATACGGTCTTCTGGGGGAGTAGATCCTCCCTGGGAATGACTTGGAATGAGTTTTCCTGATGAGTTATGAGAGCATGAACACATATCCTGTTTTCCTTCTCAATTCAGACAGGTTTTCACATAGATGCCTGTTTGCTCCAACTCATTCATGCTGTTTGCGCCTCCTTTTTCTAAGACATCTGAAAGGAAACATTGGCTCAAAGGTTCCATCCCAGGTGTGATGAGGATTTCTGGAAGGACAGTTCTTGTTGAATGTATTATTGTCTGCGTTTGATTGTTCCTTTCTAAGGAATTCCAACATGAGTGATCCACTCTCCGCACCCCAGATGTTGTTGTAAACCAGAATTTTGGAACATTTGAACTAAAATGCAATCCCCTAAAGTTCAACCGAGTCCCAGCTCTCAAAGCAAACACTGACAAAAATGTATTTGTGCAACGGTTCACATGACTTCCTCAGTGCACCGCATTCCGGGCCGTGTGACTCAGTCCCAAATGAACTGACACACCGTACTGTAAATTTTATAATAACCAAACACCAGGATGCTAGAAATGAGGCCCTGGCTCATGTGTTTGGAAAGACGAAAGTTCTGGAAATATCCTTTAATGTTGATTTTTATGAGACCTTTAAGCAATGTTGTTTTAAAAAACACCTAAAAAAGAACCCCTCAAAAGTTCAAGTCTGTTAAAAAGTTTCCTCCATAGTCCTGGCAATCATTTCCATAAGATTAGTATTTTGAAGAACACATCTTAGGGGATGGGTATTAGTCATTATTAATCTTGTCCAAACTTAAGTAGATCATTTTGGGAAATGTAAATACCCGTGATTTACAAGCATTCAAGAGACGGGCCAATATATAATTAATAAAAAATGCTTTTGAAGGTTTACATGCAGGCTTCACTGTTAGAATTTAACGCGTGCAAATCTCAGTTTTCCATTCCTCCTTCTGCCTGCCATTCACCTGTGTTTGTCTAATGGAAACCAGTTACTGCAGCTCTGGTTACACATCTGTTTCATGCATGTGCGATTACAAGCCGTTTTAGCAACTAGTAAAACTACAGGTGTCTGGGTTTTAATGTAACCATTTTTAAAGAGCAGTTCATGGGCCTCTGATTATTATTTTTTATAGCTGGCAACGTTCCTACCATAGACTGCCAGCTCAGGAGTTAGACGTAAGTCTGTTGTTCTCTCATCTGGTAGAATCTCTGAAACCATTCATAAATTGATTTTTTAAACTTTGAATCCACACTGCTGAATACAGCAATCATCGTATTGGACCCAGACAGCCTCTGTTGCCATTCCCATATGTCTCCAGCGCAAACAATTAACTCGATTTTGAGTACTGGCTATTAAAGGAGTAAGGATGTGTATCTATTTGGCTTGCTTACTTCCAGACCAGAATAAAGACCACAATTACCATCACATCACTTTGATACATAATGTTGACACCTGGTTTCCTCGCAGCTGTGGAATGTCCATCAGTGCCCTTACCATCAGAAGTTCAGTTCCGTGTAAATGAAAAATTTGATTTGGAGATTTCTTCATTTTATCTCCCATCATCTAAGTGCGGCTGGGAGATGCAAGAGTTCCACGGACTATCCTAACAACTACTGAAATCCATTATTTGCAAATCAGATACTCAAAGAACACATTCATCTGCTCTTAGAAGAGAAAGCTAGGTGTGTACAAATTATAAGAGGAGAAAACTGATTTACAGATTAATCTAATTCGATAAAATTAGGATTTAAAATGTGTAAAAATCCTGCCCAGTGCCACCAGACTCAGCACACATTAAAGGAGGTACAAGTCAAAATCAATTACAAATTTGACTTTGCTGCACAGTAATAGAGACACGTCGCCCTGCTATATTTAAAGCTCTGGTGACATTTCTATTACAAATATAAGCATCATTTTCCAGGGATTTATTGCTCGGCCATAACAATTTTTAGACAGGATCATTTATGAAATTCTAGGACTTGGCTCCCAAACCAGATATTTTTATTTACTTCTTTTAAATTAATAAACAGAGCTTAAATGTTCTGGATGAATGAAAACAAATTAATAGTGATAATTGTGAAAGTTTCCTTTATTAAATAAAGTTTAGCCATTTCACAGAAGCATTAGAGACTCTAGTTAATTTCTTGGTAATATATTTTCATTTGCCCTTTATCCATAACAGCATGATGATGTTTCTATGGCAAAGATGGAACCTAGGATTGATGACACCCCAAACATTTTAATCCTCCATATGCTAATTAGTTACTCAAATTAGAGAAAAATTTCCTTCTATCTTATGATAGCTTTAAAACACAAAATAAATGAAGACAAACTTTGTAGACTATGTGGGAATTTGACTCTGGCATTATTTTGAATAATCTTTCAAACATGTCAAATCCCTGAGTAGAATCCTCAGTAGTGATTGTTGTCTTCCAGAAAAGTCGTTTTTAGGGTGCTCTAAACTCTTCCCAGCTTCCTTTCCTCCCGCAGATTTCCCTGCTTCTTTTCCTGACTCCTATTCTACAGCTAACCCAACTCCCAGCAGCTTCTCAGGCACATCTGACTTACCTGCACCACTCCCTGGTTTCAGATCGTTCCCATTCTCCCAGTTCAACTGCCACCACCTCCAAAAATGTTTTCCAGATCCTCCTTACGTCAGTAACTTTTATCCATGAACATCGAAAGTATTTGTTTTTTACAGTAGCTATTTATGCATGTATTATCTGTGTCTTATAAACCAAAGAGGTGTTCAGTGAAGGCTTGTCGATCCCATAAATTGAAGACATCTTGTTTTGGACTTAGTCTTTCTTTTAGGGTCAAGTGGTAGGTAACAGTATGACATAGAAATATGTTAATGTAGATATGTAATATATAGGTTCATACTATATCCCAAATCTTAGCCCATCCCAAAGTAAATAGCGTTTTGAAAAAAAAGTGTATGGAAGCAAACTTGACTTACTTTCCTAGGTCAGATCTTATTCGTCAAGGCTAGAAATACTAAGCTGGCTCTTCCCATACAGTGTATCTGAAATGTCATCCTTATCTGCCCTCTGTCCTTCCTGCCTCAAGTCAGGCCTGCACCATCTTCTGAAGGCAAAATATTTTCCTAACAGTCTCTTTGATTCCAACTTCAACCATCCTTCGTGGGCGGTCAGAGTGAACTTCCTAATATGCAGATGAGAGTATCCAGTCCCCTGCTTAGAAAACTTTGATGACTCAAAGTAAACTTCTAATGACCCACACGTAAAGTGCAGATCCCTTCCGCTGTCATTCTATGCTTCCCGTCACCCCACTCTGTCCTCCTCGCTTCCCACGTGTGCCCTATCTTCTGTCTCATGACAAACTCCGCCCCACCTTGTACCTCCCTTCTATGAATGGGAGCACCCTGCCTCCCTTTCTGCGCATCATATCCTTTCTGTCGTCCCAGGCGTGGCTGCGGAGCTCTATCCTCTGCTGTGTCTTGTCTGATCCTTTCATTCGGAAGGTACTACATTTCTTTTATACCTGTTTTCTACACCTCTGTTTCACTGTGCTAAGCCTTATGGTGAGGACGTGCATTTCCCACTCTACCAGGTTATGTGAATACTTCTTGAAAGCAGAAACCGTGTCACCATCATATTTGGAACTCCTTGCATCAATAATGTCTTTTCTCTCCCTTTTTTTTTCTTAAGGTTTTATTTATTAATTTGAAAGATAGAGAGTACGAGAGAGAGAAAGACAGTGCACACAAGCAGGGGGAAGGGGTAAAGGGAGAGGGAGAAGCAGGCCCCCCACTAAGCAGGGAACCAGATGTGGGACTTGATCCCAGGACCCCAGGATCATGACCCGAGCCGAAGGCAGACACTTAACCAACTGAGCCACCCATGCTCCCCAATAGTGTCTTTTCATACAGCTTTTCACACAGTACTTCATTGCCTTGTGATGAATTCACTCACACCTTTTAGGTGTATAATATACTTTAATGAGAATTGTGTTCCTAGCCTAAAGAAATAGCTTCAGAAAATTCTGATTAACAATCATAAGTTAATAATGTGTTTAACTGATGAAGATGGAATGGATTTGAGTGAATTACCTCTGTGTCAGTTCTTTCCTGCATAAAATCTAATGATTAATGATGAAAAAAAAAGGAAATTTGATATTTAACCTCTAAGTTCTCTTTTGGAATATAGGGCAGTTTGGAATCGAATGGTCTCTCTATGGGTAAGTATAATAATACCCTTAGTGTTGGTACTTTTATTTAAGTTTGGAAACTCAGGTGGAGTATAATACCTATGCAGTAAGTGATGACCTCATTCTCCATGGCAATAATCTACCTTTCAGAAAAGGTCAAACGAGCTCCTTTATTTTTTTTTTATTAACCTTTTTATTTTGAAACAAGCTCCTTTTGTAGAGAACAAAAGTATGCTTCAATTTAACTTTGCTGGTTGTCTGGACTGTAAAAATGGAAGTATAAGCCAAGCCACCAAATGAAAAGAAACAGGGGGTCTCTTTCATTTGGAAGAGAAATTGTAAAACACTGCTCACACCAAGCATTTATTCATTTTTATATTTAATGCATTTTAAGAGTTGCTGTTGCAACTATAATATTTTAAATACTTAATTTTGTCTGTGTGTGTGTGTGTGTGTGTGGTGTGACTAAGGCTAAGATTCTGAATGTAGGATGGATAGCTCATTCTCAAGATGCAAAAGCCCAAGCAGTTTTATGTATAAAGTCCTATTTTATCGGTAAAGTTTTATAATTCCCTAAGGAGATATTCTAACACATGCCTAATGTCAGATTTCTACAAAGGGCAAGTAAACATTCTTTTAGATGGGATGGAACTCTCCGATGACACTGGTGGTCAGGATGGGGGATTATTTTAGCCAGATAATCCTGGAAATTCTGCATTATGGCACTGCGTCGTATGAAACTGTGCTCAATTTATCTTACAGAGAGGAATACAATACCTGGAGAATGAAAATAATTTCTCTAGACAGGGGCCAATCTGGACCAAGAGTTGTAATTTTCTCAATGCCCAATTTTTATCACAATCATTCTTCTCACCATTATAAATTTGGGGGTTTTCCTCCTTTGTAAACACCATGATCTATCCCTTTAATTGATTTTATTCCCTTTTGAGCTTGGCCGCAAGTCGGAGGTAAGCACAGCTGCCTGACTGCTGAGCATGTTTCCAGATGCTTTCAGATTGAGACAGAAGCTCTTTTATCCCGTAAACTCCAGCTGAATCAGGAGGCCAGAGGTCAGGACTACCTGTACACATTTTCTTTAACATCTCCAGCCAGCTTTGCTGACAGAATTGTATGGCTCCACATGTCCCAATTCAAGAGAGGCTTATTTATCCAGGGATTACTGGTGAATTACAGCCTGTTGGAAATATCACAAAGCTCTATAAATGAGTCAACTTTACTTAATTGCAAAGAAGGTATTACTTTGCATATTCTCTATAACGTTGTTGTCCAACTGAATTTTCTGTAATGACAGAGACATCCCATATTGGTGTTGATCAGTATGGTAGCCTTTATTTATTTATTTATTTATTTAGATTTTATTTATTTATTTGATAGAGAGAGATATAGCCAGAGAGGGAACATAAGAAGGGGGAGTGGGAGAGGGAGAAGCAGGATCCCTGAGGAGCAAGGAGCCTGATGCGTGGCTTGATGTGGGGCTTGATGTAGAGCTTGACGTGGGGCTCGATCCCAGGACTTTGGGATCAGGACCCCAGAGGCAGACGCTTAATGACTGAGCCACCCAGTCACTAGCCACTAGCCACGACTGATGATGTGGTAGCCATTATTAACATGTGACTACTGAACACTTGAAATGTGCCTAGTGTGACTGAGGAACTGAATTTTAAATTTAATTTAATTTAACTTTAAATAGGTACATGTGATTAGTGGCTACCATACTGGACAGAGCAGCTGTATAAGAATTATGTGCTTGAAATGTTACAAGGACAAAAGTTTTATAGATGGTTGATAGTTATTAGAAGTAACTAATCTTATATTAATAACCGACATGTATCCTCATTGATAAATCAATGTAATGGGATGAGTAGTAATGATCCATGTGACAATATGACTGAATTATTCTTTGAAACTGTGGTGCTACAGTCAAATAATGAACGTGTTTGCAACATTTCTATGATTTTAGAGAGTCAGAGAACGTTTCAGAGAACAAAAGGATCTGGAGGCAGAGGACTTAGATTTGAATTTGGCTCTACCATTTAGATGTGAATTTGGCTCTAACCTTGGGCAATTAAAAATATCCATTTAAGCTCTTTTCTTTTTTTTTATTGCCAGCTTGCTTTTTCATTTTCTCTTCTTCTTTGTATCAGTTAGCTATTACCTCATTAACGCTGCATAAAAACGACTCCAAAATTCAGTGGCCATTGTAACCATTGTTACAATGTAACCACTGTAACCACTGTTACTTCTTGTTCATGCACCAGTGTCTCACCAAACTACAGATATTCCGTAGGTCTAGGCTAGGCTCAACTGGTGGCACCAAGCTGCAGGTTAATCCGGGTCTGCTCCATGTGTCTGTCATGCTTTTGATCCCCGGAGGCTGGCTTGAGCATGTTATTCTCATGGTGATGGTAGAAGTGCAGAAGACAAGCTAGATTGCACCATCTCTTGATAATGTCAGGTCTGCTGAGATCTAAAGTCACATGACAAAGCCTGGGATCAGTGGAGCATGGTATTACTCTCCTCCCGTGGAGGTGCAAGGAGAAGTGACTATTTGCACAGCAACCATCTAATTCCTTGGCCACACTCTCTAAAACCCCATCTTCTCCAATTAATTGGCCTCTACCACTTGATAAGCTCAGTGTTCATTTGTAAAATAAGAATAATAGTAATAATTCTTGCTTCACAGGACTATTTTAGGAGTGCTTAAAATCTTAGACAAAAAGCTGTTTAAAAACTAAACTATAGGGGCTCCTGGGTGGCTCAGTGGATTAAGCCTCTGCCTTCAGCTCAGGTCATTATCCCAGGGTCCTGGGATCAAGTCCCACATTGGGCTCTCTGCTTGGCAGGGAGCCTGCCTCGCCCTCTCTCTCTGCCTACTTGTGATTTCTGTCTGTCAAATAAGTAAATAAAATCTTTAAAAAAAAACTAAACTAAACTAAACTATAGCAAGTAAAAAGTAATCAGAAATATTTTAAGGAATATTGTCCCCTGTTATAGTTGTCACTTTATAAACAGAACAAACTTTAAAAAGTACATTTCTTTATCCTACTCTGGATAATTAAACTCAACTTAAACTTAAAATCTTCCATATCTAATCAAATAACTTACCCCTGGCATTAAAGGAAACAAGTTGGTTACCTGCTAAATTGAATATTGTTATTGATGCTCCAGTATTCATTCTGTACCTTCTAAGTAAGAGGTAGCAGTGTGGTAGAAAAGCTGACACCTGCTTATCCTTGGTGTAAGGATAATTCCATCCTTTTTGTTAGTCCTTTGTTTGGAAATTTATGTATAATATGGTTTTATCAATGAGACCCAACTAGAGGTTATTGGAGATTTCTGAGGATGTTTTTTCTACTTTTCAAACAGTTGAGGGAAACCATTCTTTCTCCCTCTAAATGTTGCTGTTAGTAGTATCCTACAATTCTGGTTCAGAGAAAGCCTGAGTTGAGAGAATCACAGAGAAAGAAAGCCGTAGTCCTGATAGGACCTTGCCCAAAGCATATTCTACCTGTGAACTTTGAATTATGTGATTTATTAATTGTGCTAATCATTTAAGCCTCTTTGAGTCAGCATTGTATGTCTTAGTTCTCTTTTAATTATTCATGCTACTTCATTACTTCCTTTCTCATTCCTTCCTTTGTTCATCTAATGTGATCACATCAAAGTCAGTGGAGTGCATAGGTCATTCCAGATATTAGGAAAGATCAAAATAAATTTAAGAAGCAAATTTTTAGCAGTTTTGGATAAAATTGCTAAGTGAATTTATGCTTTAACAAAATCCTCTATTCAAAACACTTGGCAGCCAAAGATGGAATTTTTTTTAAAAAGAAGGGAAAACCAAAATGATATAGGCTGGTACAAAAATGAGTAAACATATATGTGGATCACAAGTAAAACAGGAACATAAAGTGTGAGCAGGGATGGAGGAGCAGACCTGCCAGATTCCATCTCTGGAAACAGGCCGTGGCAGCTTGGGGGCTACTGCATCAAGACAGAGGGCTGATCTAGCCAAGCTTACAGCTTGAAGCTAGGAACTGAGGTAGGCCCACCATCTTCTGAAATTAGATTGAAAAAAGTTATTGCTGACTCACCGCCTGAAGTCATAGCCTTATGGGACTGTATGGGCCCAGGCAGACAAGCAAACAAAAAACACTGCCTCAACACAAAGAACTGAGCCGACCCATCCAATGATTAGATTTGTGGTATCTCTGATGTCATGATGGAGCATGAGAAAGGATACACTTTTATATCACCTGGATGTTGTCAGTCTCAACAATAGACTGGGAGGGGAGAACCCAGGAAGATAGATGAAAAAAGAAAAGGAGATAGAACAGAAAAATTCTACATTAAAAATAAATATCCAAAACAAGAGAAGAATTCTAATGCTAAACAAAATAATAAATAAAATTATCAAACAGAAGAGGAATTAATTTAATGGTATGCTCAGAAAAAAGACTAAAATGAAAAAGTTTAGAATGTTTAAAGAGATAAATAAAAAGATTATATTCATTAAAAAGAAAAAGATTATGAAACAAAGGAGGCACAATTGAAACGGGTAGAAGATATAAAAAATAGGGATCTTAAAAATAAAAATAAAGCTATTTAAATAAAAGTAAGAATCAATAAATGTAGTAACATCTATAAATGGACAGTTGGTGTTTTAGATAATAATACTAAGTAATAGCCCATGACTCAACACCAAAACTTCAAGAGATAGATGGTACCGTGTCTTTCTTTCTCTGTTGCAGAGAATAGAGAAGGAAGAAAAACTGTAACTTGGTAAAAATATTAAAAGGAGAGTAAAAGGAAGAAATATAGATTAGTCATAGTTGCATGCATTCTAAGTAAAATAATATCAAATTATATCTACTAGTGTATTTTAAAAAAACATAAACAAATAGAGTTTACTTTAGGAATGGAAGACTAATATAATATCGGAAAATTCATTAGCTGATGAAAAGAGAAAAAGAATGTGATTATCTTCATAGATGAAAACAAAAGTGGTAAAACTCTATATTTAAAAATCAAGATCAAAATACAAAACTCAGAGCAAATTAGAAATAAAAGGAAAATTTCTAAACCTGAAGAGTGAATCATGAAAACCTTTCAGCAAACATCATATATATGTGAAGCAGTATTCAGGAGCCTTCCATTTTGATGAGGAAAAAGACAACAATGGATGCCCACCATTGGTACTCTTCAGTATGCTTTACTGGCAGTCCTCGGCAGTACACTAAGACAAGAAAAAGAAATATAAATAAGTATAAATATACACATTGGAAAGGAAAAGACTGATCTGTTCTTATTTTAGGTAATACAATTGTTCTACATAGAAAAATCAAGAAACTCTATTCACAAATCATTAGAACTAACAGGAGATTTTAGAAAGGTTGTTGGATAAAACATCAATATACAAGAACTGAGTAGTGTTTCTCTCTACATGAAATAAATAATTAAAATGTTCCAAATAACAACAAATACTCTAAAGTACCTAGAAATACATTTAACTAAAAAATGAGCAAGATTTGTATGGAGTCTTACAAGGATCTTGAAAGATAAGCAAGAATGCCCCAATAGAAAGATTAACCAAGATCCTCGATAAGAACAATTAAGATTGTAAAGGTATTAATCCCTATCTTCACCATTGATCTATGAATTCAATGCTATTTCTTTTTTTAAAATATTTTATTTATTTGAGAGAGAGAGAGAGAATGAGCAGTGGGGAGGGACAGAAAAAGAGAGAGGGAGAAGTAGACTCCCTGCTGAGGAGGAAGCCCAATGATCCCCATGATCCCTGGGGATCATGGCCTGAGTGGAAGGCAGATGTTTAACTGACTGAGCCATCAAGATGCCCTCAATGCTGTTTCAATAAAAAAATCTCAACACATAATTCTAAAACTACTAAGACAGAAAGAACCAAGAAATATTAGTCTAATTCTGGAGAGTAATATAATAGTAGAACTAGCTCTTATTAGTTCAATAAATATGACTATAGACATTGGTTTACCATGACATTAGATGCTTAAAGAGAGCGATGCTTAAAAATAAATTCCAGGGTGATTAAATACCCAAATGTCAAGGAAACCTAATACCTTCAGGGGAAAAAAAAAAAAAAAGGAATTTATCTTTGTGAGGGCAGACATCTTCCTTAAACAAGATGCAAAAAGCATAAATCACAAAGGAAAAGATTTATAGCAATATTAAAGTGTCAAATTATCATGAATTAAAGAAACCAAAAAAAAGTTTAAAAACAACAAATAAACTACCAAACACTGGGAGAAGATATTTGCAACTCAATTATTAACAATTATTATCCAAGATACAGAATGAAGTCCTACCAATCATTAAAAAGAAATAATTTAATATAAAAATAGGCAAAGGATATGAAAAATCAATTCACAGAGTAAGTAACCCAAAAAGTCAATGTGTATGTGAAAACATGCTAATGTCACCAGGAATTATTGGTATGCCAATTAAAACCAATCAGATAAGTAAGAAACAATTTGGCAAGTAACTGAAGTAACAGGAATTTTTCAGGACTTACCAAAACCACTTTTTTTTTTTTTAAGATTTTATTTATTTATTTGACAGGCAGAGAGAGGGGGGGAAGCAGTCCCCCTGACAAGCAGAGAGCCCGATGCGGGGCTCGATCCCAGGACCCCAAGACAACGACCCAAGCCGAAGGCAGAGGCTTAACCCACTGAGCCACCCAGGCGGCCCCCAAAACCATTTTTGAGAGAAATTTGTCAATATCTAGTCAAGTTGAAGGGAATTTTTACATGTGTATATCACAGAAACCCTCATACTTTTGTACAGAGATATATATACAAGAATGTCAGTGCAACCCTGTATGTCACTATGGTTTGCCACAGGGAGAATGGGTTTTAAAATTTGATATATTTATACAAAAAGAGGCTTTATGGCTCTTAATATGAACGTGCTAGAGTACTGAGCATTTAATAATTAAATTTCAAGAACATTTTAAACAACCAAAGAGATAAGTGTAGACTAATATATACAGTATAATACCATTTATATAAAGTTTGACATCATGAAAATAAGTGTTTTATATATATATATAATTTAAAGACTTTATTTGAGAGAGAGAGCAAGCGAGCATGGGGAGGGGTGGAGAAGGAGAATCATACTCCCTGCTGAGCAGGGAGCCCAGTGTGGGGTTCAATCCCAGGACTCTGGGATCATGACCTGAGACAAAGGCAGATTTTTAACCGACTGAGCCACCCAGGCGTCCCAAGAAGTGTTACATATTGTTGTTGAACATTTATGTGTGGGAGTGATTAGCACTAGATGGGGGATATTCAAGTTATCTGGATTCAAATTAGTGGTCACCTTTGGGGAAGGAAATAGGAAAGTGGGATAGAGAAACAATAATTAGGCTGGCTTCAATATTTTAAAGATTATTTACATTACTTATTGAAAAGGTCAGAAACAAGTGTACAAATTGTTCAGATTTGACAAAGCTGATGGAAGGAAGGGATACATGGGAGTTCCATATTCTCTGTTATTTATCTCTGATGTATTTCATGGAGAAGATGAAGGAGACGGGTAAGATTTTCAGGATGGAGTGATGAATATGGATTTGTGAATGAAGAAAACACTGGAGTTCAAACAGTATTACAGACAACAAGGCTTCTAATAGAGTTGTCGCTCGACTTCATGAGGTGTGTTTTTCCGTGTCTCCCTGTCCATCACCTTCACCCACTTGCAGCTCAATAAACACTTCTGGATTCAGACAAGTGGGGAAGGAGAAAACCAGTATTTCCAGGCACACTCTTTTTAGTGGGCAAGTGTGTGTGACTGGAATTCACTTGACAAGATTACAGAAACAAAAGATATTTTCAGATAGTAATTGTCTGGGGCTTTAGGAGGTCATGGAGTTCTGGACTTTATTGGTCCACAGAGGTAGTTAATAGGGTTGGGGACATAAAGATACATTTCCAATGGGCGAACAGAAATTAAACAGTTGCCCAAACTATGACTACCAAGGCTAAATAATATATCCTTTTTTACCTTTGCATGGAATATATCAGTGACATGTGGTTTTACCAGCTACCTCTCGATGTTAAGGGGCTTTCTTGGGCTCTTATAACAGATGGGAATGTTTGGGCATCTTAGGAAAAAATAATAGTCCAGAAGTTTTGTGGAAAAATTGGGAAATAGAGGTTTGGATCTATGTCCCTGTAAAAAGAGATGCAGAGAGAGTTCACAATTTACTCAGACACGTTCGGTCAGATATAGCAGAGCCTGGCTTAAGCCTGACTCTCCTCATGGGTCTGTTCAAACTTTCTTCCCACTGGCGACCATCCTCTGTCCTGTACTACCTATAGCATTGGGTCAGGCTCTAGTTCAGGTGTTTTGAGGCAAGCTGAGCCAACTCTGGATGCGTAGGCAGTGTGTTGTGTTAGCAAGAACACTGGACTTGAAGTCATCTATCCATTTTGAGTGCTGGAGAGTCTCCTTACTGGCTTCCAGCATTGTCTTCTTCTTGCATAGAATAGAGTTGCACTGAAACTCAGCTGCCCAGGTGGGAATTATTTCCTGGCACCATCCTCTCTGTCCAGGTGCGGTTCATGTCCCTTGTTCTAGCTGTAGAATGACAGTGGAAGTTATGGATGTCATTTCTGAGCCAAGGAGTTTCAACGCATGAGTGCTTATTCCACTCCCTCTTTCCCCATCTGCTTTTGGGATGCAGAAGATTTGAAGTCGAGAGGAAGGTGAAACCCCACATACAAAAATCCTGGATCACTGAGTCCCTCCTTGGATGACTCTGCACCAATCACAGACACCTGTATGGGACTGTAAGATAATAAAAAAATGAGATCTACTGTAGTACGTTGCTGAAATTTTAGTATATGTTTGCTGCAGCTGCTAGCTTTACCCTAACTAGTGTAAGTTTTATGACTTTTAATGTGTCATTCATTTTTCTGTGCATCAGTTTCCTTATCTGAAAAGGGAGTAATAGTCCCTAGATTCATTCAGGATTACTGTAGGTCTCCAATCAGATGTAAGAATAGGTGCTTTGGAAACTGTAAGATGACATTATTACTATCTCTGAAGCAAATTGAGGGCAGCCACTTAGAGCTCCACAATTTAAATATCCTCCTAGCAATTATAGGGAGCAGAATAGGAAATATTCTGCAGCTGCTGACAAAATAGAATTAACTTCAGCATTTAACCACTTCACTATTTCTCTGTAATTCCTTAAACTTCATGCTCACTCCCCATTCGTGACACCTTTTCAATCACAAAATTAATCAATCAAACCAGCAAATAATCTATAGTTACTTAGTACCTGCTATGTTCAGGGTATGCAGTAAAGCTGTTCCTGATTTTTATGCATTTAGTTATAGTGATTAATAATTGATCTTGGTGTCTGTTTTCTCATTTATGGAGAAAAGGATGAAAGGCATACAGAAATAAAATAAAATTAGCCATCATCCCACTTCAGTGATAATCACACATAGGTGAGTATTTTTCAAGCCTTTTGTTATCTATCCATATGTAAATTTTTAACATAATAATGGAGACCGTAGTCCACATACAGCTTTTAAATAAGCCTTTTTCACTTAAAATATCATGGACTTTTATTTGCAAGTCAATAAATACATAACTACATAATCATTTTAGGATTTTACTGTTGGATACTTGATGATTTATTCAACCAACTCTCTACTGATAAATATTTAACTCACTTAATATTTTTCGATATTATAAATGACACTGCGATATTAATTTTTGTACAGTGTGCAGATGTTTGGCATATTTGTTTAATCCTCCAGGGGAGAAAAAAATCCTAACACTTGCATTTCTGCATCAAAATACATGCATGTTTTTAAGATTTTTTTATTCAAGTGCCCGATTACTCCGGAAACAGTTTTATGTTTCTATTTTCCAATAAGGCTAAGTATTTACATTCCGTTTAAAATTCCCTCTGTATGAAAAGTGAAAAGGCAATTAGCATCCTATGTGGTGTTCTTTGTTTTGGCCTTTACAACTTAGGGCATATCCTGCGATTTCCTCACTTCCTCTTCAATGCGCATCTTCAGGGACTGAGCCCTGCGCTACTCCTTTTTTTGCTGATAGACATCTTCATGACCTGGGGCCCCAGACTCTACTCTGGACTCGACACAAAACTGCTCTTTGCATCTTATTCTTCCACTGAAGCTGTAATGCTCATAGTGAGGGTTTAGCTCATGTAATATTTAGTGGGGGACATTCTTTTCAGTAATTCACACTAAATGAATGTCATTTTAAGTGGCTTCTATGGGTTAGCTCTCCCAGCACTTTACCTAAAGATCATTCTGGTGAAAGACAGCTCTCAGTTCCAGATACCAAGTTCTAGCTATACAACAAGGCCTTACTTCTAAGTATTTTGGAATTTATGTTCATGCCATTGGTTGTCTTCCAAATGGCCAATAAAAAAACTGTAGCAGTTCCTTTCTGAGTGGCTAATTACTGTGTTTTATAGGCTAGAACAGGCCTAATCAATAAATAATGAATTAATCACTTGAAACAATTTTCATGATGTGGAAGTTATAATCAAGATGATCATTGTTAATTAATATTGGTCTCCCATTGCGTATGTGGTAGTTATTTATTTTCTGATGAAACAAAGAAAATGCAATCTATCACTCATGAATTTTATAATTCAAATGAAACAACACAGATAATAATGCAGAAAATGGTATAGGAAATACGTATATTCACAATATACATGAAACATCTCAATTGTCATATTTCATTGACTGAACTACATGTTGACTGTTTCTTGGTGTGAAAATGCACCAAGTAAAAATGAGTAAAAAGTAAAAATGATTCAGATTTCTTTGCATTTGTTTTCATCAGTCTCTAGGTAAATACAACTAAATAAGAATATTAGAGGGGATTGTGGTCTTATTTATATTCTGAACATAAATATAATCCATAGTAGGATGTGAGCATTTGTCAGACAAACTTATATGACTTGGCAGAAACATTTAAGCAGCTTTGTTTGCTACCCCCTCCACTGCTCCTTTATTGAGATATAGTTGACATACAACATTATATAAGCGTAAGGTGTATGACATATATTGTGTGTGATATATATTGCAAAGTGATTACTATAGTAAGATTAGTTAACAACTCTGTTACCTCACATAATTACTCTGGGTGTGTATGTGTGCAAACCATGGTGAGAACATTTAAGGTCTATTCTCTCAGCAGCTTTCAATAATATATATATATATATATATATATATATATATATAATAATTATGTTACATATAATTATATTCAATAATATATTAGTAACCATAGTGTACATTAGATCTCCAGAACTTATTCATCTTGAACTGGAAGTTTGTACCCTTTGATCAGCATCTCCCATTTCCCTCACTCCACGTTCCATGGCAACCACCAATCTACTTTTTGTTTCTGTGAGTTTAGCTTTTTAAGATTCCACATATAAGTGAGATTATACAATAGGGATCTTTTTCTACCTGAATTACTAGAAAAATGCCCTCAAGCTTCATCCATGTTGTTCCAAATGGCAGGATTTGCTTCTTTTTTATGGCTGAATAATTGTCCACTTTATTTACATGCACACGCACACCCACACACACACACTGCATTTTCTATATCCAGTCATCCATTGAAGGATGCTTAGATTGTTTCTTTGGTTCTATGTCTTTGCTATTGTGAATAATGGCTGCAGTGAACTTCAGGGCACAGATATTTCTTTGAGACAGTGATTTCCTGTCCTTCATATGTATACCCAGAACTGGGATTGCTGGACCATATGACAGTTCTATTTTTAATTTATCCTCTGTACTGTTTTTCATAGTGGCTGCACCACTTTCCATTCCCACCAACATGGCACAAGAGACCCCTTTTCCCCACTTCCTCACCAGCACTTGTTATCTCATGTCATTTGGATGATAGCCATTACAACCAATGTGAAGTGGTTATCTCGCTGTGGTTTTTGTTTGTGTTTCCCTGGTCATTGTTTACTGATGTTGAGCACCTTTTCATGTACTTGTTGACCATTTGTGTATCTTCTTTGGAAAAATGCCTGTTCAGCTCTTCTGCCAATTTTCTTAAGTGATTATTTGTCTCGTGGGTTTTGTTTTTGTAGTTGTTGTTGTTGTTTGTTTTTGCCCTTGAGTTGTGTCTGTTACTCATGTATTTGGGATATTAACCTTTTATCAGATGTGTGGTTCTCCCATTTCATAGGTTGCCTTTTATTTTGTTGAATGTTTCTTTTGCTCTACAGAAGCTCTTTAGTCTGATTTAGTCCTACCTGTTGACTTTTGCTTTTGCGGTTGTGCTTTTGGTGTCATATACAATAATCACTGCCAAGACCTATGTTAAGAAGCTTTTTCTCTGTTTTCTTCTAAGAGTTTCATGGTTTCAGGTCTCACATATATGTCTTTGCTTGATTTTTAGCTAATTTTTATGAATAATATAAGTTAGGAAGCTAATTTCATTCTTTTGTTTATGAACATCCAGTTTCCTCAACACCATTGAATGAAGAGACTATCTTTTTCCCATTAAATGTTCTTGACTTTCTTGTCACATAGTAGTTGCCTATATATGCATGGGTTTATTTCTGGGCTCTTGATTTTGTTCTGTTGGTCTATGTGTCTGTTTTTATGCCAGTAGCATACCATTTTGATTACCATAGCTTTGCAACATGGTTTGAAATCAGGAAGTGTGATATCTCTAGGTTTGTTCTACTTTCTCAAGATTGCTTTGGCTATTTGAGGTCTTTTGTGGGTTTATGTGATATATATATAGATAGATATAGATATAGATATCTATATATCTATATCTATATCTATATCTATCTATCTATATATAAAATTTCTGTGACAAACACCATTGGAGTTTTGACAGGGATTACATTGGATCTCTGGAATAGTGTGAACATTTTAACAATATTAATTCTTCTGATCCATAAGCAGGATATCTTTCCACCAATTTGTGTCTTTTTTTCTTTTTTCATTTCATTCAGTGATGTCTTTAAACAGTTATGTTCTTAATTATAAAGGAATCCTTCAGGGGACTTAACCTGTTTACAATAGTTGTATGCCTCCTACAGGAAATTTATTACTAAAAATTACTACTAATTTATGATTTTTATGTGAGTTCTGCTATGTCTAGCTGGGTGAGAGATAATTGGAGTTTGGGGTATTAAAATACAATTATGTTGACTTCTTGCATAATGCAAGTAATGAGAGAAGCATACATGGTTTTCATATGTGTGATAAGAAGTTTTGTATTATGTAGGATATTAGTATCACCAATACTATATTTTATGGGAAAAGCAAGTTAGAGATTATGGTAGCAGCCATCAAATACTAATACAGATTTTGGTAATTACCTGAAAGTGGAGTCCTAACCTATTAACTACCTAAAACGTGATAGAAAAAGCCTACATTGCATTGAATGGATTGTAAGTAGATGGATGTTAATGACTCTGTTATTGAGGACTCAGAAGAAAGTGAGAAGTACGGTAGAGAAAACATCTATCACCTTAGAGAATGGAATACCTAATTGTTATGACAGACAGCTGGCAGAATCATGGACAGTAAAGGCATTGAGGGTGAGGGCTCAGGAGGAAATGAGGAACATATTATTAGAGATTGGAGGAAAGGAAATTTTTATTATACAGTAGTAGAAAGCTCAGGAAAATGTGGCCTAGAGTTATGTGGAAAGCAATTGTAAATGATTAACTTAGATACTTGGCTGAAAAGATTTCCAAGCGAAGTGTTGAAGGTGCAGTCTGGTTTCTCTTGTTGCTGAGAATAAGAGGTGGCTCTGAAAGAGATAAACAGAGGGAAGACTGATAAACAAGGAACCATGACTTGATGACTTGAGAAACGTTCAGCCTATCCAGATTGCAAAAGATGCTAATGGTAATAGGTTGGCTACCAGGAAACTGCATTGGAGAAGAAAGTGAGGTGTGAATGGAAAATCTTTGGCTAAAATCTCAGAAAGATTAAAAGGTCAGAATATTCATTCGCACAAAAGGCTCTTTGAAAAGATTAAGTATGTGACTCCGACACCCCCTCAACCAGCTCAACAGAAACCAAAATAGAGCTGGGATTATCCAGGATAGACCTGTGGAGAAGCTTCTGTGTATGAGTGACACACACAGGAGACCACAAAGTTCTTGATAATTTTATATCAGCAGAAACACTGTCAGTGTGTACCGAGAAGGGCAGAGAGAATATAAAATGAAAGAAGGCTGTTGAATCCCTAAAATTCTACAGGCAGGAAGCGGGTTGATAAAACTATTCGGCTATGGATGTGTGCTACTTTTCATGAAAACTCAAGCCTTCCACCTGGTCTCCCTACCTCAGTCAGATTAATTTTGATCACTTGGGATATGACACTCGTCAGCTTAAAATTGAAAATGGATGCCCTCAACCTGAAGAATAATGCCTCCGCCTAGCACCCAAGGTGCTATACAATCTAGCCACAACTTGCATAAACAGCTTCTGGTTCAGAAAAAATAGTTTTCGAAATTCTTCCATGAATATTGCTTATCACAGCTTCCAGACATAGTCTCATGCCATTTACCGCACTGGGAATAAACTTCCCAATCCTCTGTTTCTTCTCTCTAAGTCCACACCCAATAAATCCTTTCTTGAGATAGTAATAGCTCTTTTTGAAATTTTAACATTCTTGTCACTCTAAGGAGATTAACTCCCTGAGGCTGTGTATAATATCTTAACTTATTTTTAAATAGTACTTGATTGAGGGGTAATTTATATACAGTAAAATGTTTAATGCATCTCAGTAATTTTTCACGTATAACCATCTCCCAGATGAAGATAAAGAACATTTCAGTCAGCCCCGAAATTTCCTTGTGCCTTGACAGGCAACCATTATTTTGATTTCTATCTTGTACAGTTGGTCTGTTCTTAAATTTCATGGGAATAAAAATCATACGATAGTGATTAAGAATAAAATGTATTCTTTTGTGTCTGCTTTCTTCTGCTTAATATCATATTTTTTAGATTCATCTGGGTTGATGAGTGTATCAGTAGCTCTTTCACTACCTTTATTAATAGCTTACTATTTAGTAACAAAGGAGAAAGGAGAAAGAAAGGAGAAAGAACTACTGATACATCCGATAACATGGAATGAGGGACTGACATAGTCAATACCAAGATGTCCATGGATATCCACTCTTCTGTTGATGGACATCTCTGATGTTTCTAGTTTGGGGCTGTTATGACTGAACATTCTTTTTCAAGCCTTTTCTGGACATAGGCATTTATCCATCTTGGGTAAATTTCTAAGATGGGACATATGTATATGTTTATCTTTAGAAAATGCCAAGCAGTTTTTCAAAGTGGTTGTACATTCTATTTTACTATCTCACTGAGAATATATGAGAATTCCCATTGATCCATATGCATATCAGCGCTCGGTCAGTCTTTGCCTCTTAGCATTTGAGTAAATTGTAGTAATATCTCTTTGTAGCTTTCATTGTCCATTCCTTGATTACTAGTGATTTGATCTGTCTTTTCATGTGTGTATTTATGGGCTATTCAGATGTCTTCTTCGGTGAAGTGACAGTTCAAGTATTTTGTTCATTAAAAAACTTGGTCAGGGGTGCCTGGGTGGCTCAGTGGGTTAAAGCCTCTGCCTTTGGCTCAGGTCATGATCCCAGTGTCCTGGGATCAAGCCCCACATCAAGCCCCGCATCAGGCTCTCGCTCAGCGGGGAGCCTGCTTCCTCCTCTCTCTCTGCCTGCCTCTCTACCTACTTGTGATCACTGTCTGTCAAATAAATAAATAAAAATCTTAAAAAAAATAAAAATAAAAATAAAAAATTGGTCATTTATATTTTTAGTATTAAGTAATTTTTTAGTAACACTTTATGGGAGTTCTTTATATATTATACTCTGAGTAGGAGTTCTTTGCGAAATATACCTATATAAATATATATTTCTTCTAATCTGTGGCTTGCCTTTACTAGTGTTTTCCAATTTTTTTTAACAGCTTACAACTAAAAAGAACTGTCATAGTATTTAACCTATGAAACAACTCATAACTGTGCATTTTTTTTTATTACCTAATAAGATCCATAGGAAGGAAGATCAACAATGATTTTTCTGGTAGAGGTTGCTCCTGTAGGTTTCCTTCTCCCTAAAGTCTGCTTACGGAACAGTATTCTACATGTTTCTATAAGCCATTTATTTTCTAGATTATCTTAATTCTACCAAATGATCATCGTGAAAGTCTGCTGCCTCTCTGTTTTTGGTTGATTCGTTGTTTGAATCATTTGTGCATCACTTGGGCCTAATGAGGAAAAGGTTATCTCCTCTGGCTCTGGGGCATTTCAGAAATCATGTTTTCAGAATTTTTTCTCAAAGTTTTGAAAAATGGATGCTTGAAAATTGAGCAGGTTTCCCTTCTAAATTCTTCCCTTGCGAATTTGAGAGACATAGTCTGGCGAGGGTCCGTGACAGCAACATGAGTAGCACTACCATGGGGTCCATTGGGAAGCCCTTAACTCCATGAATATCAAGTGGTTAAAAGATACACTAGTGACTTCTGAAACATAGCGATAATTTGCCTGGATGTTTGTTTTGTGATTAACAGAAATGGCATGATCTCATTTCACATTAATAACCCTGGGAATGTTTGTACCTGGGACCGAGTGGAGAGCAGTTAGAGCTGGGAATGTGACCCCATCAGGAAGAAACGCAGTTATTTCAGACTATTGATGCTGCTACTGTACTGTGAACATCCGGTTTTCCTCTCTGGTTATATTGTTTTGGAGTCAGAGGACAATGACAGCCACAGAAACAAGAGTCCCAAAAGGAGGAAGAGGAAGAGGAGGAGACTGTGGGAGAGAATGCAAGCTGTAAGTGCTAATGGTAGCCAACATTTATAAGGATGTTAAATGAATTAAGAGTTCGAATCTGTTGAAGTTATCCAGTTGGCATTTTTGTTAATTTTAGAAATCCATTCTCCATTGAACTTTCAATCACCAAATTATTAGACATGAATTTGGCCTAAGTTAAGTGGCTTGATAAATTTTACAAACTTAACAAATATTTGAGTGTCGGGCAACTATCATTGAGTATCCTGGAGATAGTGTGATTCAAGAGACAGAGATGGGGGCACCTGGGTGGCTCAGTGGGTTAAACCTCTGCCTTTGGCTCAGGTCATGATCTAAGGTCCTGGGATCAAGCCCCACATCGGGCTCTCTGCTCAGCGGGGAGCCTGCTTCCCCCTCTCTCTGCCTGCCTCTCTGCCTACTTGTGATCTCTGTCGGTCAAATAAATAAATAAAATCTTTATATATATAAAAAAGAGACAGACATGTTTCTTGCTCTTGGAACTTGGTCTGTTGGGAAAGGCAAGTAGCATGAACCAGAGCGAGTATTGGAAGGGGCATTTGAGAGCACTGTGGGAGCCTGGGTACTTGGGTACCAATTTAGAAGCGGGGGGTTACAGGGAAGCCCTACCTAAGGCAGACTCACTAAAAGGAGTAGGATTGTAAATAGCACTTAGCCTGGTGAAGGTGGTATGGAGGCAAGGAGGATAGAAGAGCAGGGTGAAAAAAGAATTAGTAAAGAGCGAATGGGGGATACTGAGAGAAAGTTCGACTTTCAGTGTATTCTTATTAAGATTTGACTCAATGGGGTGTTTTAACATTCATGAAAAACTATAAACATAACATAACATAGCATAACATAACATAACATAACATAACATAACATAACATAACATGACATAAACAACCTACGTGACTATGGCAAGGACTTTTCACTCAAAGTTCACAGTCCTGTTAATAAATATTGTTAAATCGATGCCTCCTCATGGAAACTTCCTATCGGGTATTAAAGGACCAGCCACACTTGGGCCTCACTCAGCACACCTCTCACCTGATCTTGTGCGCAGGCACTCTTGCTTACGTATTACTCTCGTGTGTGTGCTTCTTTCCTAATTGTCGGATTTCCGTTAGATTTTCCAGGATAAAGAAATCTTAAGACAGAGCCTTAAATTATCTTTCGTTTGTAAAAACGAAGAATTGAAGATGTTTGCATTAATTCTAACTTTTTTCAGTGCCCTAGAGCTTCTTCCTGCCTTTATAGTTAAAAGAGAAACATAAAGTCACAGAAATCATATAAAGCGATGATTGCCCTAGATGACTCATTATATTGTTGGCCCTTAAACATACGCTGTATTTTATTTTAAATGGCATTATCATAATTAATTTCTTTATCTTTTTTCTAGTCAATAAAACCAACTTTATCTTAAACCTACATGCAGAATTTGTTCCTGAAATGTATCTCCGTGTGTCTCCCTGCATTTATAGCAAATCCATACAATATGCAACAGCCCGTCCCCCTAGAGTGCCCTGGGTTCACCTTCGTTTCTCTGCGGTGACAAATGACTTTCATCTTCCAAAGCACCTCATACTTTTTTTTTTTTTTTTTAAATAGAAGACTTGAAACCAGAGAACTTGTAAGGCTGAGCAGAGAATGAGAAGACTCTGTGAAGGAGGAAGGAGTAAAAAACAATGTCCAAGTTATTTATTTTTTTCAAGACTGTTGGACAGAGTCTTTGGATACTCAAAGTTTGTAAGTCTTCCTTTCCAGAACATAACAGATATGTTTAAAAGAGGTTGGATATAAGAACCCAGGAATATGTTACTGAGTATGGACATAGAGAAAACTTAGAATAAAGGAGAGAATGTAATGTATTTTACTTTTCTCCAGCAATTTCTCTATTATAATGAATATATTTACTTTTTGAAGATTTATTAAAGGTTGCTTTGCTATAACTAGCGATAAAAACAATATGCTGATATTAGATCCATTTAAATAATCTACTTGTAAGAGGAGAACAGAAGTATTAGATAGGCCCCCCAGTATTAGAATGCACATTTCTTTAACTAACTCCTTGGTAATTCTTGGCCTGGGACTAGCCTTCTTCATTCCAGCTGCTGTGTAGTGTGGCCAGGTGAGGGTAGTATATTTTCAGGGCACTTTAAGTCTGGTAACTACAACATCTTGAGGTTACTATACTTCAAAAGTATGTAAAAGTGAAGGAGAGAGAAAAGGCACGTCCTCTGGCGAAGAGAGGGGGTCTGTGTGGAAGACCCTGGAAGAGGTCAGGCAAGGTTCTGTGGGCCTGAAGGGAGGCGTCTTGGGCCAGGAAACAGGAAGACGGACCTGTAGGCATGATAGGAATGTTTGAAAAAGAGGAAGGAATTGTCTTCTCTGTGGCATAATACAGATGTGGGAACTTCGGTCAGACATTGCTGCTGTTCTCGTGGAAGCAATTTTTATTCTAGCTATGAAGGCAAAACACACTGTCCTAGAAACACAGGGAGGTAAATTTGTTAAGACTACATCTCCAGTGTTCTCACCACACACATACGTACACTAACTAGATATGTTAATCATCTTGTGCTAATCATTTCACAATTTATACATACATCAAAACATCCTCTTGTACGCCTTAAATAAATATAATTTTTATTTGTCAGTCATTCCTCAATAAAGCTGGAAGGAAAGAGAAAACAGAGAACTATACGCTAATACAAAAGTGTTCTTAGGAATCCAAGTACGTGAAGAGAAAGAACCTTTTTCCAAAGAAACCAGCTATGTAATTAATAACACAGCACATGCCCACTCTTCCTTTTTGCTCTGCCCTTTGAATGGGGATCAAATTAAGGTGCATCATGGTAATATCTTTCCCCCAGACTCTGTCTAGTTCCAATCCTTTTGACAAAAGCGAGGCAGCCTTCTACAGTCATTATAGCAAATGGCCATTCGAGATAGGAGGGCCTCCTGAGAAGCTTCAGGATCTCGGGCCTCTTGGGGTCTTTTCAAGTCTTTATTCAGTTGCCTGATTGTAGCCTTCTTTGAGGCATTCACCAAAGTTTAAAACAAAGCACAACAAACATAGTTGTTGTCTTCCAGCTGAAATCTTCCGACTGATTTTAAGTATGTTCTCTTTCCATCCGGAAGCAAACCAAGAGGGTTTCAAGAAGCCTATAAGGTTGTGTAAGAAACTAGTTTTCCCTTTTGAAAAATGTTAAATTTTCCTTTGAGAGAATAGATGGTGCTGCATTAGGGTTTGGTTTGAATGGTCAGACTGGGCGGTATTAATCTATTTCATTTTCTAACATCTTCACTGTCCTGAACTTTTTTTTTTTTTAAGGATTTTATTTATTTAGTTGACAGAGATTACAAGTAGGCAAGGCAGAAAGAAAGAGGGAGAAGCAGGCTCCCTACTGAGCAGAGAACCCCATGTGGGGCTCAATCCCAGGACCCTGGGATCATGACCTGAGCCAAAAGCAGCGGCTTTAACCCATTGAGCCACCCAGGCACCCCCAACTCTCCTGAACTTTTGAATTTTGAGGGAGATGTGAAAAAAAAAATAGTCCATAAGAATCTTTTATTACCAGAGCTTTATTATATAAATGATCAGTAATATGTAAATATTACCAATTACATATGTATATATATGATTATATATGTACATGTATATATAATACTGATTATATATGTATATATCCCATGATATATTTATTACTGGTTGTATATATATTAACGATTGGGGATATTTTGTTAGAAAAATAACTATTGTCCTTTTTTAAAAGGCTCTAGCTAGCTTGAATCTAAATCTTTAAGTGGCTTACATTGGGCATCTACTGATAGAGTTCCTTTCATTGGGACTTCTCAGCAAATACTCATTCTTTGTTGCTTGAGAAGTTTTGTAACTTGGTTTTCCTGTAATTCCTATAAAACCAGAAAAAAAGCTCTGAAAGTTGGAGAATAAATTGAATCAATAGCCCAAATCTCTGGTGATATACTCCAAGGAATACTTTTTTCTTTTTTTTTTTTTATTGGAAAGCATGAGTTTTCTAAAAACAGTTTCTGTGTCTGCATATGTATCTACGCATGTGACATATGGCACTTGTGAATATATAGGGTTACCTTCTTACCGTGGGTTACCAGTGGCAACACGTGCACTGAGCTAAATCTTTGCTTCTTGAAATTTAATATTCTGTCTGTAAGTCATGTGCTGGAAGATCAGAACATAATAAAATGGACTAGTCTGGCATAGATAATATGATATTTTCAACGGTCATGTTATATGTATAATGCAAGTAGTGGAAAAAATAGCAAAAGGTCAAGAAAGCACCATATATATGTCAGTTGAAAAAGGAAAAATAAATTAGTGGGCTTAGTGTCTCCCTGTGACCTACTTTCCATTGATTGTGCCTTCGAGGTTTCTCCCCATGACAATCCACCGAACAAGGTGTTTCCAGGTTTCTGTAGATCGAAACATGGCAGAGGGTAAAGAATAAAAACTCTGAGTGGACAAGAATGGGGCTCTTCTCTGTAATGAAAATTTTTTATTTAGGGAAAGTACCACACTAGGTTGATTGTTCCACTTATTAAGGAAAATGTAGCCATTTCTCATTCTTGTGTTTGTGTGGAGTATACGCATTGTATACCCTCATGGCCTGGGGAATAGAACCCTTCTGAATGAAGTATAGGGCCAAGGACGATATCATAGAAAAATAGAAATTATTTCTCTTGGCAATTCGTGTGCACATCGTTATCCATTATTCATGAGCTGCCTCTTTAGTTTTGAGTGATCAGTGTCTTTTCTGTTCCTTATTCTGCCTTCTGTTTCCACCATGTTGGCATTTCACTGCTCATTAATAATTGTGGGAAGAAAAGAGGGGATACATTAATTGATGATTGCATCAATCAATATATGACTTTCCACTGGTATAGAAGTCCTGGTGGCATCTTTTAAACGGTAGATACTGATGGCTGAACTACGGGTGTGACCTGGAGAGTGAGTTTGTGATTATGCTTCCCCATCAGCAGAGAGTATGACAGCATCTGGCTTTCATGAGGCATAATAGATACCCCAAATGAACATTTGTAGGAAATAGAAATCCTCCATCTTTGAAGCTTCTGTTTTGAAAAGAGACATGGCAATAATTTTAGTCGAGGAAAGACAGGATTGAGAGTTTTCAAGTATGTGTTTTGGATCGAGCTCCAGCATGGGGTAACAGAGGTGGGTAATGGGGGGTAGTGGCAGCATAGGGTTAGACGAGACAGTGCCTCACCAGGATATTTGTCTTCAACTGTTCTCCCATTGTCCACGAAGTCTTCTCAGACAGACACAGAGGCCTGTCATGTGAACAAATAGAACTGTCAGTAGGCTCACACTCCCTGCCTCCCTTTGCCCATTTTTTGGGGGATAAACTGCCTAGCCTAATTTAGGAACATTCACACATACGCTTTGAGGGCCATGTGCTTTTGCCCTTGCAAAAGAGCAAGAATCCATACAATGCTTACTACATGTCATACCATGTGCTGGAAGCATAACGATGTGGAAAGTATCTGGAAGAGCATATGATCAAGTTAGAGTAAAATACATCTAATACATATAAGAAAGCGAAGTTACAAGCAAGCCACACACCAAGGAAAATGTCCAGCCATTACATGGTAGTGGAATTCAAAAAGAAGGGGGACGTCCCTGAGACCTGGAGGGTTCAAGGAAGGGCTTTAGAGAAGAGAGAGTATTTGAGTTAGGTCTGAAAGGAATGGGAAGGAGGAGGGAGCATTCAGGTAAGGAGAACAGCAGCCCCAGTGGTCTCGATGTGGGAAGGGATGTGGATTTTGGGGGAAAGAGGGACCCCCTAGGCTGAGTCAAGTGTAGAGCTAACAGGAGTGATAGGGAGAGGTATGAGGGCGGAAGGTCTTGAACACCAGGCTAAGGTGTTGGGCTTTGCCCAATAGACAGTATCTTTACAAGCAATTACAACTGATTCTGATTTTGTAGTCTTTTTTTTTTTTTTTTTTTTTTTTCCCCAAAATCAGCAAAAGATACCCTTTGGGTCAAAGAATGTGGTAGTGGTTCCTGAGAAATGTACCAATTGACTGGTTGTGACTGTTCCCTGTACTAGAACTTAAATCAGATCTGTGGAGCATCATTTATGGGTCTATCAGGCCCAAGGACGTAGAGCCCAGAGTCACACTCTGGTCTGCTGCTTCTAGAGCTTAAGCCTTACCATCACATAGTACCGATGTTTGAGTGGAAGGCACTATGCAGCAGGGATTACATTATAGGACAAATGGCATTTCATTTTCTTCGTTATTATTCATAACCATACTGATTGTCTTGCTACCTTCCTTGTGGGCTTGATAGTCTTCAACACATTTTCAAGTACATTCTATCTCTTGATGCTTACAACAGCTCTGTTAAGTAGACAAGAATTTTAAATTATAAAGTTATTTCTGGGCTCCCAATTATCTGTGCAATTAATCCTGGTTACATATGCAGTACTCTCATTTGTATTGTCGTAAAAATTATAATGAACAGTTTGCCCTTCTTTTTTTCCAAAATAGTTTAAAATTCAGGACAGGTTGTTGAAATTCTCTCCAAAAGAGTACGCTTATTTTAGCATTGCATTTTTTTCCCCTCAGATTAAGAACCTCCGTTCCGCATCAAAATAAAAGCTTGGATGCCACGAAGAATCATTTAGAACAAGGCACTACATCTTTAACACTCCTTAATTACAACTGGATAAGGTGACTCACTTGGAAATCCTCGGAGAGTAGGCAGGTGATCTGCTACATGTGTTTATTTATCTAAAACAATTTAGCAATTTACAACCGTATCAACTCTGGTTTGCCTGTCATGGGGCATTTTCCAGGACTCTTTGATTTGGTCTACGTCAGATTTTCTTTTCACATCAGCTTATCCTCCAAGCTGTATACTTTTGTTGTTATTCCTGAGCCAAAACTTGCCCATACCCCTTGAGTAAACTAATGATAATGCTGTAAAAATACATGTTTAAAATTCCAGTCTGCTATGGACTAACTTCATTGGTATGAAACTCATACCCTCTCTTATTAAACACTGTTAAATATTCTCTTCATTTTCAAGACAAATATGAACAGAAACACAACCAAACATGTACTGTATTAAAATCATTGATTCACAATATTTAAATTTTCAGCTAGCCTCCAATTAGCAGGCTTTCCAATATTTGAACAGAAGACCATTTTAATGTAATTACAAACACATTTTAGGCATCTAAATTTTTTGCATAATTAGTTCCCTATTAAACTATTTATGTAGCCCTTTTTCCATCAGAAACAGAGAAAGCAGAACAATTTTATTCCTTACTGTTACAATAATTAACTATGCAAGTAGAACAGCATATTAATAGAGTATAATTTGTTTACATTTAAAAGAAAATTGTGTTAGATTAGCATAGCAAAAGACTATTTCCATATCCAGGCAGTAATATGCAGGCCTAATAGCAATTTACAGTGTAGTTAAAGAATATTATTAATAAAGTAATACAGTGTAATTCTGTTTGCCCCACCATATTTCACAATGTCCTTAATTACAGCTAATTCCATCGCGACTAATTTGGGTGTTATTAAGCAGTAGACATAGGAATCTTAAATACAACCTTCGCTAATAATGAATTTAGAAGTTACCATAGAACTTGTTCTTGTAAAACACAGGTAGAAGATGAGTATTTGGATTTTCTCCCTGGGGTGAAACCTATAAACGTACACACATATGTGATTCATAGCTAAAAACAAGCTTTTCTGGATCCAGGGTTCTGTTAACTGCTCAATGAGAGGTTTATTATAAATAAATATAGTTCAGGTGAGATAGATTGTGCATGACAATTAGGTAACAACTTCGATTGGTGATTCTTTTGGTGAAAATTTTTATTTATTAATGGCTTGATTTTTTTCAACTGAAGCAATGATTGCTTTATGGGTATGTTAGTGTTTTTCCCTCAAGGCAAATTAATAACAATACTTCCCACTTATTAAATACCCGCATTCTACTGGACACTGTATCCGATGCTATATGTAGATTACCATCGGTCTTCAAATTAACCCTGTAGAGTAGGTAATAGTTCATCCATTTCCCAGATGAAGAAACTGAGTCTCAGAGATTTTAAGGGATCCACTAGAAGCCACACAATTAGGAAAGGGTTAATGAAGGTTCTGAGCAAGATACAGTGTAGCTTCAAAGCTCAGACTTTATAGGTCTCGTGTGGTTTCTTTTTTAGGATATACACCTTTGATCTATTCAAAATCAAAGTTGGAAAAAAAAATTTGCTAGGCTTTGTTGCCTTTTTTGTAAGCTTCAGTTTATTTTCCTAGTTTTGAATTAAGTATAGATATGGAAGTAAATAATAAGTCTTTCTGTAACAACTGTGTAAAAATCAGTACAGATGAAAGTGTGATAATGTTCATATTTTTCCTGTAATACATTTGTTTATTAATACTTTTTTTTTCTTTTTTTAACCACTGAGCCACCCAGGCGCCCCTATTTATTTATTTTTTTTTTACAGATTTTTATTTATTTGACAGACAGATCACAAGTAGACAGAGAGGCAGGCAGAGAGAGAGAGAGGAGGAGGAGGCAGGCCCTCCGCTGAGCAGAGAGCCCCATGTGAGGCTCGATCCAGGACCCTGAGATCATGACCCAAGCCGAAGGCAGAGGCTTTAAACTTTTTTTTTTCTTTTTTTAAAAAAAATGTGGGATAATGAGTGTGGGTAAAATTGCCCTGGTTAGAATTCCAAGTGGTAGGCATTCTTGTCCTGCTTTTGCTTCTTTTTGGCTGGCTCTGGACTCAGACTTGGTCTTTGAAAAATAGAGCCCTGCCACTAATGATATTTGAAAATTCTTTGGTGTTTAAAAGGCACAGAACATTAAAGACTTAACTTTCAGTTTACTAGTAGACATGCTTGAGATTTTGTTCTTTGCTCAGACCTTGCTTGTCTGCTCTATCACCTGGTATTCCAGGACATTCTGTAAACTAGAATGGGGCTGCCTCATCATGCATCCTTCAAGGCAATATTAAAATGGGTTTGCATTTCTTTAGTGAAAATAGCTAATTAAAGAACAAGGGAACTATAGGCTAGGTGGTAAAAAGAAGCTGTCCTGGGATGGGGCCACTGGGACCTAAGTTCAGAAGACCAAGATCCTGGTTCTCCCACCTACTAGCTGTGTGAAATTGGGCAAGTCACAGTCTTCTGGGGCTGGCCGTCCAATGGAATGTTCTGCAATGGTGGAAATGTTCCATACCTGTGCTATTCCGTTTTGTAGCCACTACCCACACATGGGTATTGAATACTTGAAGTGTAGCTAGGGAGACCAGGAAACAAAAATTTACACTTTATTTTATTTTAATGCATTTAAATTTCAATAGCTACATGTGGTTAATACCTAACTTATGAGAGAATGCAGTCTTTTTAAAAATTATATTTATTTATTTGACAGAGATCGCAAGTAGGCAGAGAGGCAGAGAGAGAGAGAGAGAGGAGGAAGCAGGTTCCCTGCTGACGTGGGGCTCCATCCCAGGACCCTGGGATCATACCCCGAGCCGAAGGCAGAGGCTTTAACACACTGAGCCACCCAGGCTCCCCTGAGAGAATGCAGTCTTAGAGCATCAGTCACCATGCTCATAAAATGATGGTAAAAACAAGTATTTCTCATATTTCAGAATATAGCTGTGGACTTAAATAAGACAATATGTACGTAATATGATTCATAAACTCTAAGGCATCCCTCAAATATAGGTTATTAATAATAATCATGACAACAACAAAAGCAGTAATAATACCAGCAGCTGTTACTGTTTGGACATGACTCATCTGGTAGAAAATCTCAAGTTCTGAGCTTGGACTTCATCAGTGTCCTCTACTCTTCTCTTTTCCATGGTTGTGTTGATCCGTGATTCCACACTTCCTAGGGGCAGATGGCAATCATTGCAAGCTTAATTATATATACTATGGGGACCGAAGTAGATAAAAAGCAGGGAGTCCAGAGAATTAGATTCTAATTGTAATTCTGCCATTGACTGACTGTATAATCCTGGCTTCTGCTAAAACTCCGGGAGCCAATTTTCTATAAGCTTTGACCAAGGAAGTTCTCTTAATAGTTTATAGGCTCATAAAATGTTAGTGAGAAAAGGGACATAAGAGATCATTTTGGCCAGTCCCTTTCTTTTCTAGATGAGGACACCGAAGGCTAGAGCTGGTAAATGACTTGCCCAGGAAGGTTTGACTAGTTAGTGGCAGAATCAAGCCTAGGTTACAGGTCTTTGTTCCCACTGTACTCCATACTGCCACTGTATGATAACTCAAGGGAGGGGGAGTCACTGTTTAATGCCATTGAAGATAGATAGCAAATTGGTGATCACGTATACCCACAGGACTTAATCACAATTCTATAAAAGCTATATAAACCCTACTGTAATTAGCTTAGCACCATGAGGTAGATTCGTTCACAGAGCACACATTCCATTAACTAGCTGTGCAACTCAACTTACACGTTTGTAAAAAAAATTGGGGTTGGATGCCTCGATCTCCAAGGTCCCATCCTGCTCTGAAAGTCTGTAATGCTAAGACTCATGCACTGATTTAAAAAAAAAATTGTAAATGAATTCCTATTTTACTTATGATAGTGGTTCCCACAGATATTTCAGGTGCAATGATACATGTATCTGCAAGTTCTGTTATTCTGTCTGTAGATACAAGTAGGTGTGCATATATGGATCTGCAGGATCCCTGTGGCTATTCCATAGTTCTGGAAGGGCCTGGAATCTCCAGGTTAGGATTGCTGGTCTAGGGAGGCCTTTTCTCTTGGGACTAAGATGGAATCAATCAATATTTTATGTTTTTGTATTATCGGGCACATTTTTGTCTTTTTTTAATCAAGTGGGTTGTTAGGGCTATTTGTCACCATTTTACAATTTTAATTAAAAATTTTTAAATAACTACTACATATACAATACAATATTCAGAGTTATAGTAGGGTATGCAATGGAGTGATCCTGTCCCAGGCACTGCTGTTAACAATAAGATCACCAACCATAGCATTTGTCCAGGACTGAGGGGTTCTTTGGGGCATGGGAATTTCAAGGCCCAAACTGCGAAGGTTCTGAGCAAACTAGTACAAGTTCATCACCCTGCTAGGTTTCTTGATACATCCAATTTCTGATGCGCTGGCACCAACCTTTGTAGTTGCCACTGATATGGAATTCCAGTGGGCATGGGGCATTATGTATTTAGCATTTTTCTCTAGATGACATCTTGAAATAAATAAAACTTATCACTCACAGAGGAATGTCTGAAGGTCTTTGGATAATTCTTATCCTTGAAGTTTTAGAGCAAAAAGGGTGGGGCTGAAAACCAAAGCAACTTATTCAAGGAAAACAGAATGAAAGTGCAAACCTCCATTGTGCAACTGGTGACCTCTTAAACACTGGGAAGATTTTACTCACAAGCAGAATAAATTATTACTTGCTGATGAAACCAGCCTCCTAAAAAAAAAAAAAATCACTTGAGTCATTTAATATCCATTTGTGAAAAGACTTGAAAATAGACCAAAACTGACTTCTGCTTCTAGTCGTGGTAAGGAACAGAATGAAGTCAAGATCTGGAGTTGACAGAGCGAAAACCAAGATGATCTAATAGTTCCTTTACACTTTTAATTTTGATGGATTTATGTTTGGGAGTAATGGTAATGCTTTCCATTTCTGAAGGGTGAGCTGTTCATTCCAGAATATGAATTATGTACATTCATTAAGATTTTCCCCTAAAACGAGTTTTTCCATCTACTCTTTTTTGAATGCATATTTTATGAATGTATAAGCTGTTGTGGAGCATGACGGCTTTCAAACTCTACCTCTTTTTTTTATTGAAACGACAGAAAATTGTGTTTTTCCTTCTTGTTGAATTTTACATTTCCATCTTATTCAAATCAGTGTGTATTTATGGAGAAGCTGTTATGGCTAAGGCACTACTCAGAGTCCTGGAGGGAATACCAATAATGAGTGAGAGATGTTCTGCCCTCAAGGAGCTTAAGCTTAGGTACGATGTGATAAGTGCACAACAGCTAAGAGTAGGCAATATAAAATAATTGCCATAAGGAATGTTTCCTAAAGAAGAGATATTACATTACTAAAAGGAACCTCTTTGTAAGGTGAAATAACATTTGAAATGACTCTCAATGATGGGTAATGAGTTTGAGTGCAATCACAAAATCCAAGTCCAGGTTTCGGGAACTGTGGTAACTATCGTTGGATGGAATGTCTAGTGTAGAGGGCGGCTCCAAAATAAATTCGAGCTGTAGGGCACAGACCCATGTAAACAGTAACGGAGAGTTAGCTATCTCATTCCTTTGGCAACAGGGACTCAGGGCAGATTTCAAAGCACGGGCATGATATACTCAGATGTGCATTTTAAGAGGTCACTCTAGCACTGGTTTATAGCATAAATGGAAATGAAAATAGCAAAGAGACAGGAGATGGGGAGACAAGATGAGAAGAGACAAGATCCTCAATAAAGGTTGTAAGAACAAAAACGGAGGGTGCACCCTTAGGAACGTGGTTAAAAATCTTCATGACTTGGAAGTTAAGAATAACGAGAAGTCCAAGGTGACTCTGGGCTTGAGCCTTGGTAAGAAGGAGTTAGTTGGTGTCAGAAAGCAGAGGTGGGTGGGGGGTGAGTAGGGAAAGGCAAGGAGTTGAATCCCCTTGAATGTTATTCCCATTTGTATTGCTTAATATTGATATTTCCCTTTACATATTTTCTAACTGATGTTATTTTATCTTTAATCTTTAAGAGCTTTTTTAAAAAATTCCTAATAGCCCATCGAAGATAGGATTTTATTGCGACTCCTCTTAGCACTTTGCTGTCCGGACACCGGGCAAGACAAGACACTAAGCAGAGAGTGAACATTTGCATGACACTAGATTGCACTAACTCACAGGCTTATACTCACTCCGTCTTTCTTTTACTCCACTCGAAATACCCAGTTGCTCCTCAGAATGTCAGTTGTCAGGGGAGGGATAGCCGTCACGCACTCTCATATGACAAAATTATCGTTATGGCCCATACTTTGTTCAACGGGAAGTACATTTACACCCAGGGGTGCTTTGGATGGGGTTACTGTCAGCTTTATTGATGCTGGGCTATCTACTGAGCTGTGAGCCATGGCCAACGAAACCCTATAATTCAAATCAAAATGTGGAAAGACTCTGGGGAGTACAAATCATTTTCTTTCCCTCCTCTTTTAGACTGATAAAATATTCCATCCATTTGATAGCAAAAACGCTGTCCCCAATAAAGGTGGGGGCTCTCCCCTGACTGCAGCTATTAGCCTGAAATCTTATCAGTCGCAGGGGTGACAGGAGTAGACCTACCAGCTCTCATCCTGAGTTAATCAAAGGGTCTGTCGTTGTTTCCCTCTCTAGCAGGAAATTAAGTTTCACTGAAGCATTTGGGTCACACCCTTAGTATCTAAGAATGATCTCCCTGTAAGATAAGTTTACAGTGTTCAGTTGCTTTGGGGCATTGCCTTTTGATTACTTTTTTTTTCCCTTTCCTTTTTTTTTTTTTTTTTGGTAGAAGGACCATGTTTAAGGCCGCTTTAATACTTTACCCAGCTGTTCCACTTTCAGGATCAGGATCAGTGTGGTCACGTGGTAACCCTGGCAGAGTCTCCCCTAATGTCAGAGGAGAATCTGGAAAAAATTGTAGAAATGTTTTCTCATATGCAATCAGTTTTATTTTTTCAAGTGGGTATTGTTTTAACTGTAAAATAGTATCCAGCTCTGACAGCAGTTAAGTCGTAGTGGCAGCCTAATCTCAAATGAAAACAAGATTAATCTGCCTCCAGAATGATTGCTTTCTACAAACGTGTTTTTCTCATTCCCTTTTTCTCCCCCCACCCCCAACCCCCGTTCCTTTCCAGCTGCTGCACAGGTCTCACACCCTGCTTGCCTGTTTTCCCTTTTCCAAAGCTTTTGAATGTAGGAGGCTCATAGCTTCCGGTAGGTAGCACATTCCCGAAACAAGTTAGATGCTCCTGGTATGTTCTGGGACATTTAAAACATGAAGAAGAGCCTTCGTTCCACAATTTCCATGTGGCACAGACTTGGAATGTTTCCTTTGAAATTTCTGCTGTGTCTCCTTAAGAGAAATGATTTTAGAAGAAATCACACATGAGGGGCGTCTGGGTAGCTCAGTGGGTTAAAGCCTCTGCCTTCGGCTCAGGTCATGATTCCAGGGTCCTGGGATCGAGCCCTGCTTCGGGCTCTCTGCTCAGCAGGGAGCCTGCCCCCCTCCACCCCCACTGCCTGCCTCTCTGCCTACTTGTGATTTCTGTCAAATAGAAGAAATCACACATGGATTGAAGAACTAGCAAATCACTTGACCAACTTTGCCCAAGTTTATATTCTTCCTCTCACACCTGAACTCCACATGGTTTTCATGGCATTTGATATGAAATTTAGAAAATTGCTCCCAACCCCCACCAAAACAAAACAAAAGACCAAAAAAACACCTACCAGAAGAGAGTTATCAGTACCCTGTTCTACCATTCATCCATTTATTTCCTTTTTTGTTGACCTTATAAGAAAGAAGCTATGAGAGCGTGTACTTTGCATTTTAGAATTAAAATTCAAAATATGATGTAATTATCTCTGTGTTGCATTAATGCACGCGCCTGAAGCTTTTCGGGTTATGGGTCACCCAGATTTGACAATTGCGATCAATCCTGAAAATATCCATGCGGAACACTTCTCTGTTTATTTCTTATATTTTTGACTTCCTGAAAAAGAGGCAGTCGTTATAGTGGACGCCCCAGAGAAGCATGAGAAATTCCTAAGCTCCTGGAAACCTACCACCCTGAGGACTGCTGGCAAGTCTGTACTTCCATTTTTATTTATTTATTTTTTTACACTCTGCACTTTTCAGTTCAGTCCAAAGTTGCCTAGTCAAATGTAATCTTTGTGCTTTCAAATCAATTCAAACAGCTTGCTACTGTTTGTCACAATTTTCATTTGGGCCCTTAGAATCTTGTTTTCTTTTTGTAAAAGCCACATTTTACATTCATAAGCCATCGCGTGTTGCTCATTTAACCCTGTTCCCACGCTCCACTCCAAATGCATTACGGAGTGACCCCGCATGTCAGCACTATAGCATTGTACAGTAAATAGAGTGTTTTGCTTCATAAATCAAGCATAGAACTTATAGCCAACTTCAGCATAAAAAAAGTCACTGAAATAATATGGCCCAGCTGCAGGAGATAGACATTGTATTCATAAAGCTAGCCTTAAATTACTGACATTTAAATCCAGATTTGACAAAGCTAAGACTATTTTGGAGGATTCTGAGTAATCCTCATGAAATTCCAAATTTCTCTTTTGTTGTTTTGAAGGGGATTCATTTTTAAAAGGGAAGGGTTAGATTTTTGTCCCCTCCACGGTATCTTTGATGGGATCAGAAAAGGACACGCGGGTGGCCAGTTCACCTAATTATGCAAGTCACTTTGCAAATCATCTATTTTTGTTTTGGAAACCTGTTTTCTGGGGGCAGAGCTCTCTTATTTTATAGCATCAATAAGCAGTAAAATGCAAAGGTGATTTGGAAAATTCAGGTTTGGATTTCTCCCCCCATATAAACCAGACTGAACACAAACATCTCATTGAGGGTGTCCAAAGATAGAAACTAATTTTATTTCAAACAGCAATTTGTACTTCTCTGTTGGAGGAAAAAAAAAAAAAAAAAAAAAAAAAAAGACAGCCTAAAAGCCCCACAATTGGCCAGACTTCCAGCTTTCACCGTTCTCTGTTCATTTATAGGTAGCAATCTCTTTATAGGTAGCACTTTTAGCATTCAAATTTTTTAAATATGCCAGAAGACTGTATATTTACAGTGTTGTCTCTGGAAGCATGCTTTGAAAATCACCTATGATGGGTACACCTTGTCAGCGGAGACTTGTCAGCGTACCAGATCGCATAGGCCATAATCTCTCCAGCCAACACAATTGACTGGAATAAATTGAATTTATTTTATTTTCCCGTTAAATTTTACTCTCCCCTCTTCAAGAAAATCTGCTTTTATTTAAAAGCCCAAAACTAAATGCTTATAACAAATGTAATTATAATAGTATGAGGATTAATGAGAGATGGGGAAAGGTAATGTCTGTATTTTTTCTTTCATGCAAATAGATTAAAAGCCATTACCACTATGTTAAAAGCATTTCTCTGGTAACTGTAAAATGAGTTAGATTAGATTTTTCAAAGTTCTAATGTCCTTCCTACAGGAAATTTCTTTGTTCACCTAAGATAGAAGAGTCTAACTGAATTATATTCTGGCTTCAGTTGCCTTCTAGAATTCAACTACTTCTTTTGGGAAGTAGCAGTATCTTCAAATTAACCTTAGTTAACACGAATGGACTAAAAAAATTGTTCAAAAATTTATGTAGTTCAAAAATTGTCAGATTTGTTGAAATGAATAATGTGTTTGGATTTTTGGAAGACCTTTACAAATTTTGAACCTCCTGCAGTTCCATTTGGTGTAAAGAATTATACTATAAACAAGGGGCTCCATCTGTACTTTTGAAATAACTATTCAGTTTTCCATTTCAGTGCTCAGACAAATTGACACGACAAACTGAAAAGCAGAAGTTAGTGTTCAAAGAAGTTCAAGAGTAAACATTTAGTCAGTTCGTCTGTCGGATGGAGAGAGATTCAGTGCACCAGAGTCCAGGATTCTGAACACAGCTTTTAGGTTGGTGATGAAGATGTTCTGCACTTCCTTTCCCCGTTGCCTCAGGTCACATGCAGAGTGTGCGTCTACTCACTGTTTCTGGGTGTTTTGTACACCTGTTCTACATTTATGAATGAGGAAGAGGTTTACATGAAAATTTCACTTAGTCACTGTGGTGTTGTTTCTGATCCTTTTCGCTCATGACTTAGGCAAGTATTTGGTCTTTCAGTTTGGCCAAGGGTATGAGAGATCACATGTCTAGGACGAGGAATGAAATGATAATGGCTGCTGGAAACTGGATAGGGCTCATCCAGACAAGTTATAGAATGCTGTTCTAGTCAAATTACTCTTCAGTTCTGCTCGGCGGGAAATGACGGATCACCAGTATACAAGGTTTTGTGAGAGGTGCTCTGTGATCTGCTCTTGGCAGGAGCGATCATATTTAAGCTAAAATTTAAGGTAAACATGATTGGGGGAGGGGCAACAATAAATCCATACCCATCGAAAACATTTGGCACATGTCATTCTCCAGATCTCCAGTACTTTCTCCCCTAGTACTTTCTCTCTGCGCTTTGTTGTTCAAGGATCCAAGGATTCACGGCCTGGCCCCAGTCACTCTCGTTATGCCTGGGGTAATGCATGCCCCAGTCAGATGTGCCTTCTCAGTATTGTCTGCGTGAAACTTTACACATCCCCACATAAGCCCACTCTCCAACTGCTCGCCTTTTCTTTTCCTTTGCCATTCTTTACATGGGATTGCTCATTCTTGGCCCTAATGTAAAGTTCCCGTTGTTCGTGCAGCCCGAGCCCACTGTGCTGTGTGGTGAGGCTGTGCTCTCCTTGACCTCCTACCGCCAGCGAGGTCTTGATCATTCATCTGGACCACATTATGCTCAGGCCAGCATTGTGGGCTAGCTCGTAATCTGTATATTTTCCTCCCCAGTGAGATTATGCATTCTCTGAGAAATTATGATGCCTCTTTGTACTTTCTGGCCTTAGTACCTAGCGGCTTTCAATGGCAGCTGGCTGACTTAGTGATGAAGTGTCGGATGGATTCTGTGAAATTGAGGTGAGTTGACATGGTGTATTCCCATGGCAGTTAATCTGTGCAGACTCGTGTTGAATCAAAGGCCTCATCAGGCTTCGATAAGATAAGACCCTTTTAGCTACCAAATGATGCAGCACTAATTTTTTAGAGGAAAAGACAACTAACTGTAAACCTCTCTGAAGTATGGAATGCAGTGAAAAGCAACTCAAATTCTGATAGAGGTTATTTATTATAGAAATGCCATTCAGTGTCTCAGGTCCTTCCTTTCATGGGGAACATTATAGTGTGACTACAGCATATGCATTTCAGGCCATCTAGAAAGTTGTCATTTTGCAAATCCCTTGAACAGTTGGATTAGCATCACTCAATGTCCTTAAACAATAGCAAGGAAACTCAGGATGAGGCTGATTGGAGGAAATGAGCATTTGTTGAATCCAGCCTCTTTGGCATTTAATTCTTTATGGTAACTTTACAAGGTGGATAGAATTATGTTCATTGTTCACATGAGAAACTAGATACTTAGAGGTGTGGAATTAATGGTCCAGGATCATATAAGATAACTCAGGCCTCTCTGTTTTATGTCTCTTGTCTTCTCTCACTGCTGTCTCAATAAGGAAGACTCCGCTCCTCTGATAACGAGTCAACATCTTAATAAAACTGCCCCTTTAGTTTTGGTCAGAACATTGCCAGCACTTTTCTCATGTGTGGTGCTGTGCCATTTGTACAGATTTGGGAGTTTAGAGTGATTCTGCTTCAAGCAAATCTGGTTTGATTCATCTAGTAGGATGAACTCCTCAGGCAAGAGGCCTTAATGTCTTTTCCAGTGATGTTTTCCCTCTTGATCAGAGTGCGCTGCTCCTCTGTTCTGAGGAAGTTGAGAGGTTTCCTGGTGATGTTTGAGGGCCCCTAAAGGCATGTACTACCAAGACAGGCATCCTTGAGGGGGTCAGGGTGGTCATTCATAAAGAGCTTTCATGTAGAGCTTCAGTAGACAAAACTGGGCCAGATGTACAATTTTGTAATTTTTTTTTTTAAGTTGAACCTGCCAATGGCTGTCCGTCAGACCTCTTGCAGATAGCTGCGTTCCTTCGGATTGGCTGGTGGTCATCTTCATGGTTTTTGGTTGTTTTGATGATGTTTTGCTTTCCTAGGTCTCCGGCCGGTTGAATCTTCTCCACCTCCCTCTCTTTTCTCCTTTTTATGATGATTACAAAGCAAATTCTGAGTTACTTTTCACTTTTCATTTGTCAATTCTGCTGCTGGTCAGTCAACTCTACCAGACTTGCTGTGTTAGTCTCTACAGCTGGCTGCCTCAACTACCCCTCTCCCTCTGTGTACCTGCCATTCCTCTAATATCAAGGTAAAGCCTAGCTCCCTTCCTCTTAAATCTGGGCTGGCCATGTGACTGGCTTTGGCTGGTAGAATATGAAAGAAGGAAGAAGTGATACAGTGTTAGTTCTAAGTCTAGTCTTTAAAGGTCTGGAAGCTTCCACCTTCTCTCTAGGAAGCCAGTGTCCGATAAAAAGTTCAACTACGCTGAGACTATGAGGTTGTAAGAAAGCCCAGGCTAGCCACAGGGAGATAACTCTGTGGGATGAGAAAAAGATACTCAGCCAGCCCCCAGCTGTTTCAGCCATGATAGCTGGGGCAAAACATGAGAGAGTGAAGGAGCCATTTTGGATCTCCGTGTCCCAGGAAACACCACGTAGAGCAGAACAACCACACAGCTTAGACAGCCAAGATTACAAAAGTATGAGAAACAGTTTATTAGTGCTCATATAATCCACCAAGTTTTGGGGTGTTGTATGGCAATCAATAATTGAAACATTGAAATACTTGCTTAAAACTTATATCCACAATCCACTGTGATATTCTAGAGCTGTGTGTTACAATATGGTATTAGCCAAAGGTGGTTGCTTAATTTTAATTAAAATTAAACAAAGGTAAAAATTCAGTGTCTCCATTTTACTCGCCACATCTGAGAGGCTCACAGCCACTGCTTTGGATAGCACATGTAGGACATTTCCAAAATCAGAGAAAGTTCTGTGGTATCTTAGTTATCTTCATGTTTTCTGGAATCTTATGTTACCTATTTGTCAAAAGATGTCAATCCCAGCAAAGCGGTAAAAGCATTATAGAGAGTTGTGCTGGCACATGTATCATGTAACTGGGCTAGGTGGGGGCCTGTTCTAATGTCAGGCCAAGATGGTCTGCCCGCGTTCTCTAGAGAGTAGGGTGCCATTAAAGGTTTTGAGATGAGAGAAATGACCAAAAGTTATTTGGAAAGATGAATCTTATGCAAAATCTGAACTCAAAATGAGTTCAGCTGAATTGTACATTGAAAGAGCCCCTATCAATCTTATTAGTTACTTGTTTCTCCAGAGATAACTTATTTTCACCTGTTTTCTGTTTCTTCATTTATAATTTTAACTTACCTTCCTGGGGTAAAGGCAGGAGTAGAATCAAACCCATTTTCTGCTAATGGAATCATTCAGCCTTGATTATGGTAATTCATTGTACCTTAGCCTAAAAGAACTGGCATAAAACACAACAAAAATTGTAATGTAGTTGAAAATATTATAAACTTCTAACCTATGACTGATAATGACTGATAACAGTGCATTATTTACATTCTTCCTGACTATACCAAAAGAAATAGACATCTTCTAAAACTCCTTAGTCGTGTGCTTCAGTCAGTGTTTTTAACATGAGGTAAAGTTCCCTATCTGGGTTGAAATTAAATCACAAACAGCGTGTTACGATATATTCCAAAGTACATTGTAAAATAATTACATTGAATATATATAGTTGTAATGACAGGAAATTATATTTGATTAATTCTCCTTTTGTAAAATAAATAAATAAATATGGGTAACAAAAAGAATCAGATTATCTCAATTAAAACTCAATAGAATTCTAGTAGTGTAAATAGTAGACTTAGTTCAATTTATCTACTTATTATTTAAAGATTTATTTATTTGAGGGAGGGCCTGAGGGAGAGAATCCTCAAACAGACTCCCTACTGAGTGCACAGCCCAGTGAAGGGCTTGATCTCAAGAACCATGAGCTGGAACCAAGAGTTGGACACTCAACTGACTGAGCCACCCAGTGGTGCCCCTCTATTTATTATTTAACGGTAATAGTATATTAAGGGATCTGGGAAGCTTTTGAAGTCTTCACTTGGGAGTTTGCAGATCCAGATCCCAGTTTTGGCTTGGCTATCATTGAGTTCTGTCGCCTTGGACAAGCTGATTACCTACTAGACACATCTACAGTGGAGGTCTGAGTCTACCCTTCTTTGTAAGTTCTTCCACCTTGGGCCACTGAACAAAAGGTTCTTTTGACTCAAGGTGTTACTAAAGTACAAAAAATACACCGCAATTCTATTCTTGTGAGGTCCTGATCTCTCTCTCCTCAAATAAGGGCCAAAAAAAAAAAAAAAAAAAAGAGAATTGAGTGTGAAGATCCACCTTATGCTAAAATGTGCCACACTGTGGTTTGTTTTGGGTGGTTAAAAGGAAAGAAAAATAGGAAATTTCTGTCCTAAAACAAGTTTTCCTGTCTTTGGCCCTCTGCCCTGATTTTAAAGTGCTGGGGGCTAGGTCGTTTTGTTTTGTTTTGTTTTGCGGATCATCACGAGTACCCATGTGTATCTGCAGAGAATTCTCTCCCGTGTAGATAAGTTTTTGTTGAAGTAACCGTCTGGATACTTCTCCTTTCTGTCATTCTGGCCTTGGGACTTTTCCTTACGTGCATGTATCCTTGCTGTCTTCATTCCTTCATTCCTTCCTCCACTCTCAGTCCATAAAACACACATGATTACATATCTGTTCTGTTCATGGTACTGCTCTAGGGACATGAGAAATTAGAAGGTGACCCAGAAGTATCTCTCTCAAAGGGCCTTCGCTGAAGAGTAGAGATTGTTTTGTCTTAGAGAGGAGTCCAAGAATAGCCCTTTATAGACACTGTCCTTCAGCTGAGTAGACTAACGCTGGATGAATAGGACAGCGACGAGGCAGAGTAAATCTCTGCTTTACTCCTACCTCTTTGTACCTTGTCCTTATTTCCATAGACAGTAGCATCCTTTTTTACTTTGCCACTTTTCCCTTTATCCTGCTTCATCTATGGCTATTAGAGAAACATTCATCCTTCATTGTTCCTTGATGAAGGGGTAGGTTTGACTCTATGTGTGCAATGCATAACTTATATGTAAGGAATATCTTTGGTGAAGGTAGGATGCGCACAGATTTACGAACATGAGTAAATATGACACATTAGAGTATTTTCTTTGCAGTATCTAGTATATCACAGTGATCTCAAATACTCGGCGAAGAGCTTTGTTAAGTCTGATTAGCAGCTTGAATGTGGGAATCTCTTTTCTAGGAAATCAAATTAAACGTTAAAATTGTTAATAGGTAGAATGGACTGAGCACTTATTACATGCCAGCTATTGCTCTAAAAGCATTGCAGGTATTAACGTACTTAATCCTCTCTGCAGCCCTGGGAGAAAGGTGTCATTATCATGCACATGTTTCAAAGGGGGAAATTGCTACTTGGTAACATGGCTAAAAAGAGGCTGAGCCATTTCTCAAATGTAGGCAAGGTGGCCCTGGAATTTCTCTCCTAGCTATCCTGTTTCCTTGGTGCATGATTATAAAACAAACAAAGAAAAGCCAGCAAAACCCAAAACACAACTTCTCTGTCATCTCCTGCTCTCCACCCACAAGGAGCCATGTTAAGACTGGGGATTGTCAAGGAATAACCCAGTAACTGTGTCTGTGACTAAAAGAATGGTTATGTTTGGCAGCATAGGGTGTCTTAATTCTGTCTGTAATGTTGCTAGAACAAGTCTTCTGTGGGCGATAGGAGACCTTGTTTTTGATGGAGGCTCAACCACCTATAAGCTGGGCGACCAGCGCGGAGCTAGCGGGCTGCCTGGTTGCTTTTGTTTCTCCTTTCATCCGTCCACAGGGCTCTCTGTTCTTCCTTTTTTTCTGCTCACTCTTTGAAAAAGCGATGACTTTAGATAAGCTCTTCATTCTCATAGATTTTCCCTGTCTGTTATGACTCTAACAGCCTCTTGTGAGGTCTGCAACAGCATCTAGTGTTAGGTAGTTGGACTGAGCTATATTATCTCAAGTTCGCTATTATCTTTTATTTTATCCTTCAGTACTTCTTAGAAGCATATCTCCTTCTCAAACAAAGAATTTGGTGCCAAACAACAATAATTAGTAGATGTCCATTAAGAGTCAAAGAGATAATCCAGAAGCTAAGAAAAAATGAGAGTGGTCAAGAAAGTGCCAGGAAAGGAGACCAAGGCCAAGTGACCAGGTCACTCCATGAGGGTAGACTGATGTTGGGATGGAGGATGTGGGTGGGAGCATGGCCAGGGTTACCCTACAAATTTATGCAGAGGGACAGGTGTTCATGCTTCTGTTTAGAAACATTTATTTACCACCCCTTATCTGTCAACCACTGATATACAAGGATAATTAAGACACATCCCTGTTTTCTGAGGACTTATATCTGATAGGAGAGAGAAATATTGAAACAAGTTAGATCAACAGTGTAAAGTGTATCCAGATTACCCAAAGACACAGATGGAGTGATTAGTTTCATGGGGTTGGTCAGCAAAGCCTTCATTTCAGCAAGGAGGGATTTGAAGTGGTGCCTGGATGTGGGCCGGGAGTCCATTCCTGGGAAGGCATGACAGCGGGCAGCAGGCACACACCACACAGGCACTAGACAGCCCGGATTTGTAGAACCCATCTCAGCAGGAGTACAAGGTGCCTTTGGAATGCAGAGGCATGAAAATGGTGTTGGAGGTATTGATGGACAGAGCTCTCTGTGAAGGACCTTGCTTGGTTTTAGCCTGAGCGAAGGTGGAGCCTTGGAGCCAAGTGTCAATCCAGAAGGCAGCAAGGATGGGAAGAAATGGAGGCTCTCCCAAAAATGACCCAGAGACTCCTTAGTTGTGTCAGACCCTGTGGCTTTTTTTTTTTTTTCAGTAATTTCACTTTTAAATTTTAATAACAATAAACATTCATGGACCATGTGCTGTGTGTCTGACGCTATTCTTAACTCTTCACAACCGGTTAAGGGTTGTGTTTAAACCAACTGTATATTTAGAAACTGGGGAGGATTCAAAGGAGACATTACTTTCTAAACTCAAGGACTTAGTAATCTACATAGGAAGATAAGAAAACATACAAAAAATAACTAGATAGTGCTATGCGAACGTACAGGGTTAATTGCTGGGACATCCTGAAAGTAGCAGCTTAACACAGTGGTCCTCTCTAAACACTACGCTGTTCTCTGGGGCTCAAAGCAAGATGGAGATTTGCTTAATGAACACGCTGCAGACACCGGAGGTAAATACCATTGATTTCATGCTATTATGTTTACTCCTCTCTCCTCTGTAAGCCAGAGGGTTCAAGGATGGATGAGGTCTAGAAACTGATAGGAAATAAATAGTTAACAGTCAAACCCTGGGCCCACTCTGAACCTTTCGAGGCAGCCGGTAAATTGAACGCAGCAGTGAGAAAACAGAGCCACTTCTGCTCACCCATGGAAACAGTCAAGCTGCCACAACTTGCTCAAGGTGCAAGTAACAGATCAGCCTTTCGGAGGACCCTGCACACGCTGCACATTGTGGCAGTCTCACCTCGGTTGCAGAGCCTCTGCCTCACAGCTGGCTGAAGGAATTAGCTTGCACACCAGAATATTAATGTCAGCATCTTTTATCACACGGGTTGCTGAGGATTTGCAACCATTTGAAAACACCCCCAACTCTGCTTGTGAATATCTGTGATTTAGAGAAAGGAGCAAAGTTACCATTTAAAAAAAAAAATCTGCCTATCATCAAACACATGGATGACACTCCCCGTGTAAATACGTGTGTGTGTGTATGTGTGTATATATATATATGTGTGTGTGTGTGTGTGTGTTAAAATATTTGGAATGCTTTCTTATTTATAAGCAATCATGACAATGTAAAAGCAAAACAAAACCAAAAACACTTTCAGAAGGTGCTTTAGAAAGAGAATGAAAGGAATGCTTCCCCACTTCTACCCGTCCTCTAAATCTACCTTGCAATGAATTGCATAATCCAGACAGAGAATTCTCATAAAATGCCTTTGGATGACGGGCTGCTATAGGTATATCTCCTAACACCCCCATTTATGCCTATCTGCTGGTCCCCCACCTTTCCCTGAGGCTCTCTGTTTGGACTGTTACCCAGTCCTAACACCCTGGGCAAGATAGACCACATCCCAACACCAAAGAACTTTCTCTTCATGCTTGGCAGATCCTGTCAAGGGGCTGCCTCAAAATTAGTAAGATTGCTTTCTCAACCAATCCATTGTGGTATCAAAAAATCAACCAAACGTCTCCTCTGCCCTCAAGCAGCGACCATTCTAAGCAGCACCATATTCACATCAGACACTCTGTGGCAATAACGTTACATTCCGGTGAAACCCATTGCAACACAACTTTTAATCCATTTTTTTAAAAAAAAGATCTCAAAATGAAATTCTAATAAAACTTGTCTCATATGAATACTCTTTTTAAATTGAGATCTTAATCTAGGTAAATCATTCCCTTTCATGTTTCAAAAATGCAGTATTTTTATTTTATCCTTCAGTACTTCTTAGAAGCATATCTCCTTCTCAAAGAATTGTGGTTGTCATAATGTATGTTGTAACTGCATCTGGTCTTGCTAATACCTACTGAATCTGCCAGCTGCCTTTTTAGGAATCTTCACTTGCTTTTTCCTTACTCACTTTCCTTGATCTCTTGGTCTCTTAAAAACTCCTGTTCATAGATGCATGTTTTTTTGTGCTCATAGATGCATATTTTTAAATTTTATTTATATATTTTTATATATTTACATATTATTTTTATATATTTATTATATAATTCATTTTAAATGAATTATATAGATTCATTTTAAAGATGAGTTAATGACTTCCATAAGCAGTTACAGAATCATAACCTAGCAGTGATATAGTAAACAGCATGAAATGTGAGGTTCAATGCTGGATTAACCATTTAGTAGCTGAATGATCTTAGGAAGTGCACTTATATTTTCCAGGCTTTAGTTTCCTCATCTGTAAAATGGGTTAATGACAGTTTCTCAAAGTAGGTAATGAGAATCAACTAAATAATAGACATAAACAAGCTCTACATCTCTTTCACAAAGTGAGTTCCCAGTAAATGCCAGTCCCTACCACTTGGGTTTCAGAAAATAATGGTTGATATGGATTAAATTAAGGGCTTATTCTGGCCAAAGTTTCATATTGTTTATGACATTTTCTGGATTAAGATAAGAATGTGGAATGATAAGAGACCAGTATATAATCTAGTATATAATTAATCAATTACTATATCTTAGAGTAAAGTTTCTTGTCCGAGGATGGTTCTTCTGTAGAAGAAGACAGAATGAATGATTGAAGCACATTATCATTTCGTTGGAAATATTAGTTTCACCTCACTCAAAACCGCAGGTCCCAGCGGTGGCACATTAAATCTCTAGCTTCAGACCCTGTAAATTCCAGGCAGGTAGAGTCATTCGGGGACAATGGATGCTTTGAAAGTCCAGATGAAGAGGAGACGTCTACCGCTATTTCCAGGGACAATAACAATATTTCCAAAAGCCTGCCATAAGCTCTCATTTACAAAGTCTCATCAATTTGGGACTTTATCCTTGGCATGAAAGTAGACTCTTGTCCTCTCCGCTGACATACTAAACAAATCATCAGCAGGGCCACCTGAAAAGGTAGCATATTTACCATCTTCACAAAACACCTGAGTTTTAAGCAAGGGGAGTTGTAGATATTTTCATAAGACGACATACTCGCAAAGCTAGCACAGGAAGACGTTCTTCAGACTGAATCTCAATTTCCTTTCATTACTGCCTTAATCCCTTCTGGGCAGTACATGGTTAAGCACATTCCAGTTACCGCAGGATTTTAAAATTTAAGAGCAAGAAAGCAAACAAGTTAGACAGGGATATAAAGAAATAGTCTATAAGTCAGCCTTTCTTCTCTGTACAGCATCTCTCCCATCTAATCACCTAAATTATTTGGGATTTGGTCAAAGATGGACAACAAGATTTATTGAGTCCTCCTGTGAATTTGAGAAGTATGTAGTATTTCTAGTATTAGGATTTTACTGTATTGAATCTTAGGGCTTCCGTTGTCCACTGATTTGGCCCATAATCAGCCAAAAAAGAAATGATGGACACTAGCACTGTAGTTTCTGTAAAAAGAAATTTCTTAGGAACATACTGAATCTTAACAAGTAATTCACAAAACATCACTAGGGAGTAAAACTAATGAGCCACTATGTTTCTATGTTTCACTTAAAAAGTGAAGAGTACCTTATCATTTGGTATATATTTCATGAATGAATGCCTATAACCAGAGGCAAATGACCTCTCTACTCTCTCACTGTTCTTAATAAAATTACTGTAATTCTTCCCTTTACAAAGATCTTAGACTGTAGGCTTCAGGGACAAATTTTACACCAACCAGGGGCTTTATTATATTGTGTTTCTTGCCTCCTCATTTGCACCATTTAATTTTTTATGGAAATTAAAGTCCTCTTCTTTTACACATGTATGCTTGTCTTCCCATTAGAGTATTAACTCTTCAGAAGACAACAGACAGTATCTACACTCTTATCAACTTTCATCTAGGGCAGTGACATGCCCTGCAAAAAGCAAGCATTCCATAAAATTGATTCCGTTTCCTGTCTTCTCCATCTACATTGGAAATATCTTTGTTTTCACTCCTTATTTCTGGAGCCAAGTGGAAAGTCGTCCTGACATGGGTCTATCTCTACAAGTATAGGAGGAAGGTATTTCTGAGAGCTGTAGAGGGTACTGCTCTCTCCTGTTCCCACCTGGCCTCCAGTACCACTTCCCCAATAGGACACATGTGACATCCCAGAATCCTTGAGGAAAAGTCAAAAAGTATAAAGACCAGATATATGATAGAACACAAAACATGGTGATATGCAGAATGAGCTGCACAAACTGAGAAATTTAAATCACAGTCTGTTGTTCCATGAAAGTGCAAGAATTGCAAATTTTTCTTCAAGATGGGAACTACAAATAGAGGAAAAACTCTTTAGACCATCTTGTGGCGAGTCCACCACAACCGCGTTAGACTATGTTTCCTTGCCCACTCCCAGCCATTCTAACCATGCTCTCTCTCTGTTTGGGTACATAATATTATAGTTATTACAAGAATTTTAAAAAATTTACTAGTAAAAAGGGTCTATCCTTTCCATTTCTTGATTGAGCAGGCAGTGCATAACTTACCGAAAGATGATTTCAATGAGAGACGACCACTCTGTAGTAAGAATAAAAAAAAAAAAAAAAGAGAGAGAGAGAGAGAGAGATTTTTCTTTTAATGATTGGGTCTCACTGAATTCACCAACTGGAGTCAAATATCCGGGAAGCTTTCTTGCTTACTTTATCATTTATTGCACACAGTTCATAGAATTGTAGAGCTGGAAGAGAACTCCAGAAGTATAGGAGAGCCCTGTGGCCTCAGGGAAAACACTCTGAAACACTGACCAGCAAGGTTGTTGATTGACTCCATGTGGACTAAAATGACAAGAACGCAATACTCTCGGCCTGGGGCCATCTCATAGATATCTATTCTTTTCTCCCCTATCTAATGTACATTCCAAACTATTTTAGAAGGAAATTCATTTCGTTTGGCATGAATTCCTCTTTTGAAAACTTGTTTTGGGAGTTTCAATACATTTTTGCCTTCCAGATAAAAGAGATTCATCATTTTAGAAATTATAGGACCTATTTAGATGTCTTCCTGCAACCTTTCTCTTAAATATGAATGCTATCTGTATCTGTACTTATCTATGCAGATACAGTTTTTTGGGGTTGGTTTGTTTTATGGTTTTTATTGGCTTGGTCCTTCAGTGAGTTATTTAAAAAGATACTGATTTTAAAATATTAGCTCTATTCTTTACAAAAACATTAAATTAACAAAAGTATGCAGTCACGTTGAGGAAGGCATGGCAAATGGAGAGAATGTAATTGGCAAGAATCCCACCATGCCCATACAATCTCTGCTGTTAGTCCAGTGTATTTCTTTCCAGTCTTTTTACTGATACTAAATTTTGATCGCCCATTGTTACCATAGAAGTTTCTTTCTTCCTCTTTTTCCGTCAATATTATAGGAAGAGCATTTCCTAGGTTATTGTATAGTCTTTATAATCATCACGTTTGCAATCATATTTCATTAAATGGATCCATTATTCTTCTATTTTAAGACATTTGGGGGTTGCTCTGCATTTTGATTATAGGTAATGCTGTAATGAATATTTTTGCTTGTATACTTGAGATTATTTTCTTAAAATCAATTTTCTGAAGAGGCTAAAATGTATAAACACTTGAGAATTTTGATATGCATTGTCAAATTTCTTTGCAAAAGAGTGGTGTTAGTTCAGAGTACCATCAGCAGCATTTGAAAGTGTCCATTTCTTCTAATCCTCACCATCAGTGGGAATTATACACTTCTAAAATATGAACAGAACACAAAATGCATCATTAAAAAAATAGATTTATTTCTAGTGAAAAAGAATATTTTTCTTTATATTTCTTCTCCTTTGTAAATTAGCGCTTCCATTTACTTGTCCATTTATCTGTTAACTACCCATATTAGACTTTAAAAAATATTCACTTCCAGCCTTTTCAAACCAACAGCAATATACAACTCATTTTTTTATAACTTGAATGTATCTGTTTTCTCTATCTTCTCTTCTGCCATTTCCCCCAGTTTTAGTTCTACTTAATTGAAAATATTCACTCTGATGGCCAAGACAGTACAATTTTCTTGTCTCTTTTGGGGGGAGCTGTCCCTCCTTCATGATTTCATTTTGTGGATTTGTTCTCATGTGGTGACTTTGGTTTTTGGCATTATTCTTCACAATCTTGGCTTGCCATAGACTATCTGCAGTTCTCATTCATAGGACAGCACCTGCTCAAGTACAGGATTGCCTCCTAATTATTTTACCGCATGCTGTTAATCCAACGTAACCCGTCAGCCCAGTTACTGACCCCGGGCATTAGTGGAAAGGCCTAAGTCTGTAGCAGATAAAAAATCTTGTCATTTAGCAAGTTTTCCCTTCATTCCACGACACATTGCCCTGACTGGGGAGATGAGAATGTAACGGGAAGAGCACAATGATGGTGGATGTGATTTTGTTTTTTTGGCCACAGACTTTTCATTCCCAAGGTATAACACTCATGTTTGTTAGCTAAGCTCAGGAAAGGAATAATGAGAAACAGGTGATGGCCTTGAAAGCATCATGGAATCAGTTCCCTGAGCAATTGACTGCTCTCCAAAATGATGCCCTGAGCATGTGCAAGGGAAATTTAAAAGATTATAAATGCAGCAAACCGATCCAAGTCATGTCCGGAGTGAATGATATCACAATGGGACACAGAATAGCCGTTAGGGTGGGCAAGAGAACAGGATCTGTGATTTCAAGAACTACAAACCATATCAATGTGAGAGCCTGACAACCTCTTAAGATAGGATTATATTACTCTTCCTCTCTCCTCTGGTCCCTCTCTTCAGTCTCCTAAGAGACGGTCACTGTTATCTTTCATTTGCCTTAAACGTATAAGAGGAAGCAGGGTTGAGGAGAGGATGTGGCCTTTGAGACCAAACATGTCTCTTTGTATATTCGTGGGCAAAAGATTTAATCTCTCCAAGACTCAATGTTCTGAACAATGGTAAGATGAAAACAGTAGAAACCTACCTGACCGGGTTGTTGTGAGCTTTCTTGAGGCCATGTCTTAAAATTCCACACTCGGATCTTTGCAAACGGTGGACTCCAGTGAATGGTATTCTGGTTGCTGTTGCTGCTTTTATGAACATACAGGGTTAGCTCGTGAGATGTGACCTTGCTATGCATCGTAAATTACCATGTGGAGAACAGAGCTTGGATTCAAGTGTGTACAACCTGTTAATTCATATTGTGGCGTTTGAGACTGAGAGTGGAAAATAAATACATCGTTCCCATATCCATGCTTTCATTAAGGAAAAAGAGTTTCTTTTTATGTGTATTTTCATTGCATTATATTTTGCAGGATATTCTGTGTTGTCTGCGTGGGAAAGGAGAAAGAGAAATGCTGCTGATTAGCCATTTGGGGGGTCAAGCAGGCAGAGTGATGTGCTCATTAACTTTTGAACCTCCTTGGAAATCATGGCAGTGCTTTCAATAATTATTTTTCTCACTCAGAAAGTGATACACAGTACTGCTTAGCTACAGGAAACATCTACTTATATATCTACAAACTCAATCTGCCCAAAAGATCAAAATTTTACTTCCTAAATTAGAAGGTAGATGTGGAAGAGTACTTAAATCTGTGATCAAATTGCCCTTCTTACTCCTTGGGTTAATTTTTTAAATAAACTGAATGCACTAGGAAGATGGCAAGAAAGAAAAGACATGGATCAAGTATTTCGGCTTGATAATGCAGGTCCCCATGAAAAAGGAACCTTCAGAATTCCCTTGCCATCACCTCTAACGATGTTAAGCACTGACAAGAAATTCGAGCCAACAGTGACTGAAAATGGGTTGGCAATCATAAATTAAAATTAAGGAATTTAAATGTGATATAAAATCATTTAATCTTGATGATTTATGCTGGTTCTCTGAGGCAATTATTTACTAACACTTATGTTTATTGCTCTTTTGACTTTTTTAATTACAGTAAACCCCAAATTCAATTATACACTCTAGTATATATTTCAAGCAATAGTATTGTAAATAAAAGGGGAACCAATTAATAATGTGCTTAGTCTAGCAAAGCTGAATCAAGGATAATACAAAACATAGGGCAACTTGATCCAGGTTTGAAAGCTGTGGAAAACGGCCCATCTGGTTAAGTTGGAAAATCTGAAGGTCGGAAATGATGATTCCTTTTTTCTTTTTTTAAAAATAGAAGTGTTCTTTAATAAGTGACTTCTGGCAGGTAATATAAATTGTAACTTTCTAAGTTTAGACGCAATTAAAAAAATATAAATCTGGAAGCTTCTTATCAATAATCAGGGATGTGATTTTTAGGCCAAAACTATAGTTCCGTGGGTTTATCTCTGTATTGTCTTCACTGGCATATGCTTTTGGAATGATATAGGCTGATCCAGCTGTGTTTTGGGTTCCTTAAACATTTCACACTATTCCTCAAATGTTTGGGGTTTGACAAAACCCCAAATGCATTTGGCCAAGCACGTTTTTCCTTGATTTTTAAACACATGTGGGTTTTATGGGAAATTTAATCCATGTGTTTTTGATTCCTTTACACTTAACTCATCAAAATGTTGTTGTGTAAGGTCTCTTTGATGTCCAAGAAGCTTTTGGAGGTTTTTTTTTTTTTTTTCCCTTTATGGGACACTTTAATCCTTTTTTCTTAGAAACAGGAAGTTACATGATGCCAAGAAAAAATAAACTCCCACACTAGGATGGTGATATTTGATTGAACATTTTAGAACCTTAGGGTTCAACTTGGCTCAGAATTTGACTGAAATAATTCTCCTCGTCATTAATTTCTCACTAAATTTGTTGCTTCTTGGTGGTTTTTGAATGAGTAAAATGTTATATTATTCTTCAGGTGAAAATACAAAAGTTGTAAAAAAAAATCATAAAAGGTTTTTAAATTAATAGTGACATCTTGTGTTGGCATTTAACATATATATATATATATATATACACACACACACACACACACACACACACATATACATATATATATACACACACATTCATACATATATACATATATATATATATATATATACATATATATATATATATATGGATACATTAAAAGAAGCTCTATAAATGAAAGATAAATTATGTCCTTCTCCACAAGCCACAAAAGAGCCTGGAGAAAAGGTGTATGATTGGAAATCACAGTGAGAGGGAAAACCCACTCAAGACATTTTGGGAAACACATGCATGGGTTTTATTAGCATTTTATGTTTAAATGTGTCACGAAGAAATTAGGAAAATGTCATGCATCCTCCTATAAAGGAGGGGCTTATATGATGAGAAGTGTGTTGACGGAGGAAGGCAGCCTAGTGAATTTTATAGTCTGTGAAGTAAGAATAATGATAGGACTTACATCCTAGACTTGCTGCAAAGTTTAAATTAGTTAATACCTAGAAGACACTGTACTGGCTTGCTGTAGGAGCTCAGCAGGTGTAGCTAATTTTATTGTTTACATCTGGATTTGAAGCCCAGCTCTAGAGATCACTGCAACCCTGAGAAAGGCCCTCCCTTCCTCAACCTCTAATGTCCTCATCTCTTGGAGGTCCTGTAAACACCATGTCATGTAGACATAGCACCCAGGGATCTTCTGCATGTTAATCCATGAAATATCATGTGTTTTACAGATGAACAAGTCACTTGTTCGAAATCACAAAGCTGTGAGTAATAGAGTAAGAATTTGAACTCAGTTTCTCTGACTAAATAGAAAGAACTCATGTTCTTTCCACTGTTTTTTAAGAGGACAGTGAATGTTAAGAATTAAAACAAAGAACAAGAAAGAAACAGATGGTTTTGTCAGGATTGTCAGGGGCCAATACCTTCATCAAAGAACTGGTATTTCTTCTTTCTTTGAGAATGTTCCATCTACAAAGTGAAAGTCTTTCCAGAATCGAGAAATTAAAGCATGTTAAAGCAAAGCAAAGGGTTGTAATAATGAAAGAAAATATTCTGATGCCATGATCTTTACTTTCCCAGTTCTGAGCTCAGACAAGCCAATACAGAAAGCCCATGGAACTATTCCTCTGTTCTACCCTCCATAAAGCCCACATCTGCAGTTAGATGGCAGATGGTAATGCTGGAGGCAGGATGGACAGGCAGACCTTACTATTGGAGAGCGGTTGTTCTCTTTCTAGAGTGCTATGAAACTGAGGGAGTCTGTCTCCTATGACATCATTAGCTTTGCTCCATTCCATCAACATCAGCAGAATTAACCTGCCATTTGAAATGGCAAAACTTTTCTCTTATATAATGCCTGGACAATGATCACTTATACCATCAGTGACTCCATTACATTGATCCAGGGGTCTGGAATGGTATTGGCAGTGGACAAATGCTGTAGAACATTAGCCACCTGATCAGGAAACTAAACAGCAGGAAATACCAAAATTTTCAGTTTCAAGAATAATGCCTAATTTGAGATCAAGCAGATATGAAATTAACAATATCAATTAATGGGAATTTTTTTTCACGAACTACAAGATTATTATTTTGCACTCTACTTTCAGAAACAACTTTTGGGCAAGGTGAAAGGCCTGTATGGTACATGTAGGAATTAGGAATGTAGGTGTATGTTACTTTTTTGCTCATACTTGTACAAATCAGCAGATAAAATGATACTCTTATTTAAATTACAGGTTCCAAGAACTATAATGTGGGAGAATAACTTAAATTATTGATCAGCAATAATAGATGGTACTTATTCAGCATAACTCTTACCCTGTTAACGTTATTTGCTATTTACATATTTATTTAAATAATAATAATAATAACATTTATTGAGTGCTTACCAGGTACCAGAAAACTTACTTAAAATATAAGTTATCTGAAAGGGTCACTCATTCCATGATTTCTGTATCATAAACATAGTTTTTCTCGTTCACAAGAGCTGACCCTTGGAAGACATATTCTGTACTCTGGCTGGTTCTCTGAGGTATGTGTGTCTGATTGATCTTTGCATCCCCAAAAGGCTAAGCACGTGCCCTACTTATGGCTGTTACTTGCTGTAACCAAATCTGACTTTCTTTTATATCAAATGAAAACTTGTCTCTATATTCAGAAAATCTAACCATAGAGAGTTCACCATTAGGAATGTGATATGCACAGTTTTTAATAAGTCTGTGGATCAAAACTCCTGGCCAGTGTAGGCCCTGTGAGGGAGGGAGCAAAGAAGTCTTTTGACATCTGTGCTCAGGGAAGCCTAAGACCAATCCCAGAAATGGCTGAAGGAACTGATCCCAGTACCCCGAATTATGTGACGTTGGAACTTCTCATGGTGTTTTCCCTCATGCCCCCACCCAAGCAAATCAAGGATATGAGTCCTCTCCTGGAAGTCTTAGTATGGAAAATCAAGCTCCAGACATGGTAAAAGCAAGGAGTAAGAAAGAAAACTAAGGCAACAGGGACACAAGGTCACTGTCATGCTTCATGACACAGGAAGTTATTACAGAAGTTATGTAAAAGTTAATTTTTTGGAATAGTTTTAGGAAAGCTGCAAGGAGGTAGAGTTCCTAGATACTTTCCATCCAGTTTCTCCAGGACTAAAATCTTGACATAACTGTGGTACATTTGTCAAAACTAAGCTATGAACACTGGCACAATCCTCTGAACTAAACTACCAACTTAACTTGTACTTCACCGGGTTTTCCATTAATAGTTTTTTTTTTTTTTTTAATTTTCCAGGATCTAATATGGGAGACCACACTGCGTACAGTCATCTTGTCTTCTAGACTTCTCTAATCTGTGACAGATTCTCCATCCTTCCTCATTTTTCATTAGCGGTTAACTTTTTTTTTTTTTTAAGATTTTATTTATTTATTGGACAGTGAGAGAGAGCACAAGTAGGCAGAGCTGTAGGCAGAGGGAGGGGGGAAGTTGCTGAGCTGAAGGCAGATGCTTAACTGACTGAGCCACATGGGCTCCCCAACTTTTTTTTTTAAGCCATTAACTTTTAAAAGGAGAGAGAGAGTTCTTTATATGTATTGAACCACTGTGTGTGTATGTGTGTGCGCGCACACGCACACGTGAATACAGAATGGTCAGGCAATGTTCTCTGGAGGTGACAGTTGCACAGAGACCAAAATTTAAAAGACGAGAAGAATCAAGGGACCAAAAAGTCTTAGGAAAGAGAATTCTGGGTAGAGAGAGTTACACAGGGAAAGGCCATGAGGGAGGAAGACAGGAAGAAGTTTCATGTATTCAAGGAGGCATGGATAGCTAGAATGGTTGGAGTAAAGAGTCAAGCCAGATCACACCTGGCTTGGAGACCATGGTTGTTAAATGCAATATCTTCCCTGGAAGATTTCCTCTGTGTCTTTCACAACATAAAACATAATTTTCAGAAATCGTTCTGGGTGGAATTAAGCTATCACTACTTCTATCCAGACACCACCTCTCTGACCATCAGAATCAATCCATGCTTGTTCTTCAGAAACCGGCGTATACTATCTGCTGGGACAGACCAATGATATCCATATGAGGTCCTAGCAAAACCAGCTAAAAGGAATTGCCAGTTTTTCGAGGCGCTCGTTGTTGGATCTTTCCTTCCCTCTGGAAACTATTACCCTAGTTTCATCTACCCCACCCTGTTGCTCTATCAATTAAATCTATGCAAGATGACAAATCTGACAACATTAAAACAAAGGAGATAATTATTTTGATGGTCTGAAAGGAAGATTGTATCTGTTGTAAGAGGAGAGCAGGAAAGTATGTGTCCTCAGACTGTTTATTTTCTCTCCAAATTCCCTTCCTTGAAGTAGTTTGTTCAATCTCTTGATTATCTGGTGTTGAGCTCTATAGTTCATGATCTGAACACCTCTCCAGTATCTTATATGTGATATCCAAGAAAAAAAAGCATGGTTTGTGAGCTGTCCATGCTGCTTCTTCTGCAAAAAGCTGTCATATATATAAAATTGGAGAGTTTCAAAAGCAATAAGTAAAACTTCAACCACTTCTCTCAATAGAGCTCTTCAAATCTCTGTCATCCACAAAAATAAAGCATATAAATTGAAATTGATTTTTATAAAACCTTCATAAAAATAAATCTAAACATTTGGAAACATCTGTTGGATGGCTCAGGAATTTTATTTTTATCGTCTTTGAATGAGTCCAGCTTTGAAGAGCTATAACCAATTAAATCCGGCACTATACAGAATCAATCAGATGTATAGATATACACAATAGAAAGAGACCATTATAACCTTGGTTCTCCTGTTGATCATATCCAATATCAGCCTTCAACTGTGTAGCATAATAGGCATGATCAGGGGCTTTGGAGATAGGTAGTTGTGGTTTTTTAATTTCTGGATCTGCCACCTATCAGCCCTGTGACCTTGGACAAGTTCCTGAAACATTTCCAATCTTTAGTTTATAGATCTTAAAATAGAGATAACAATATTTCTGCTATCTAGGGTAACTGTCAGGCTTAAATGAGAGAATTTACAATAAGGGCTGAACAATGCCCTGCCCATTTTGAATGATCAATAAAAGTTAAGTATTTATATAATTACTATAGTTAATAATAAGGTCAAGTGTTTGTTACCCTTATTACGTGCAAGGTACTATTCCAAGCACTGCAGGGACTCAAGAAGGAATTGAACATGGTTCCTTTTTGGAGAACCAGGACCTATTCACCTGGAAGGTTAACTATCAGTAGAAGATCTAAGAACAAAAATAAAAGGAATTTGGAGATAAAGTAAATAATTAATTGTCAAAGAAGCACGCAGTGGAAAGGAAGAGCCTCTGAGAGTGGAGATATGCTGGGTACAAAAAGGCCAGGAGAAAGAAGTATTCTATTATCATGTTTCGAGATGATGCAATAGCAAATTATATATTAAAGATTGCATCAATAGAAAATGTAGTTATTGTTGAATGAATAGCTATAGTTAATCAAAGTAAGATATGGATGTGAAAATAATATGGAGATGGTTAACAACAGTTAACTAGATTAATTAATGTCAATTAAACCTACTGAATTCATTAGAGCCCTTACATAAATCAGAACTTCCCTTTTCATGAGAAATTCTTGTAATGGGTTGGGATGATTTTGTTGGACTTTGATTGCAGCTTTCACTCAGCGACTCTGATCTTGTTGAGCAGTTGTGATAAGACTAGCCGCCTCCAAAATGAGCATGTATCAGTATTGTAACACCTTTAGGTCTATCACCCCTACAAAACCCTTGTCACTTTAGTTTAATTGCAAATTCCCCGGAGAGCCTCCTCTAATGACCCATTTACATTAAAGCTTTTAAATTAGATTTCAATCTTAATTTCACTTGAAATGTTACCCTGGAGTAATCATTCCATTATAAATCATTTTATTTGATTTTATGGAATTGCTCAATTACAAGAGAAGTATTGAAATAAAATGCAGCTATATTGAGAAAAGCAGAGAGACAAAAGAGAGGCCTGTTTGACTTTGGGAAAATGTTATCAGTCAGGGCAAAACTTAGTCATTTATAAGCCACACAATGTCTTACAGTACTGAACTGTGGTATATTTTATGCCAGAGATAATTGGAGGACTGTGACAGTTTGAATTGATATTAAGGCTTTAAACTTGGGAAGGAAGCTTTAGGAGAAGGCCAAGACCATTCCAGATCAAGGTAGGATGCTTCTTTCCCTTCTGGAGAAATTGCTGACCCCCAGAGGCCATCTTTAATGCCTGAATGGCATTTCAGAAATTATCTTCTTTCAGTCTGTGTTCCATTTACACAGTGTATGTGCTCTGGAGTCTGGGCTGACAGCTCCTCACTGTGTGGTATGTTTTATTTAGGTTTTCCCTCTACTTGGCGACATCCCTATATGCTCAATGTGAGAACTTTTTGACAGTGTCTCTCCAACCTACTTGGAAAGGGTCAGGATGCATTTTATTATTTAGAAATAAGCCACATTACATTCTTTGATTAACAAATTTAGGGAGATAGAGAAAGAAATATAGACAAGACTTAGGTATTTGTAAGCAGTAAATATTAAGTCTTAGAATTGGAAGGGACTATAGATACAAATGGCCCGACCTCCAAATTCTGCAAAAGCGGCACTGAAGCTCTGAATTTAGTGCCTTGCTTCAACTGGGCCCAGTCAGAATTCTAATTATTGACCGAGTGGGAGCTACTGAGTAAGAACTGCAACATATTCGTGGTCTATAATGCCAATACTTACCTCGCTAGAAATACAGATTTCTTAAAAAAAAAAATCTGAAGGGGTTGATTTGCATTTTCTGTCAAGAAATGAGATGATGTGGGCTCCTGGGTGGCTCGGTTGGTTAAGCCACTGCCTTTTGCTTGAGTCATGATCCTGGAGTCCTGGGATCGCGTCCCGCATCGGGCTCCCAGCTCCGTGGGGAGTCTGCTTCTCCCTCTGACTTTCTCCCTTCTCATGCTCTCTCTCATTCTCTCTCTCTCAAATAAATAAAGAAAATCTTTAAAAAAAGAAAAAGAAATTAGATGATGCTTATAAAGATCAACTAACTCTATGTTAGTGGTTGTCATAGGATGCAGGTTCCATCGTTTGTAGTATTTTTCAAAGTTTCCATATGGCTTAGTACTTGGTCAGTTTTATACATGTGTTACACATACTTAAAAACGAATATTTTCTATTTGTTGGGTACAGAGTTTCACATATTCATCTATTTTATTCATTATGATTGTGGATATATTATATTCTGCTTAGAATTCTGTCAATTTTTGCTTTAATTTTTAAAACTTACATTTTAGGTGAAGACAAGCATGTGATTGTTGTAGGTAACCAGTGAACTGTGCCTTTTATTTATTTTTGTTTTTTAAAGACTATTCGAGAGAGAGAGAGAGAGTGCGAGCATGCACATGCTAGATCATGTGTGAGCTTTGGGGAGGGGCCGAGGGTGCGAATCCAGAGACAGACTCCCCAGTGTGTGCAGAGCTTGTTTTGGGGCTCAATCCCAGGATGCTAAGATCATGACTTGGGTGGAAACCAAGAATCAGACACTTAACCATCTGAGCCATCCAAAAACCTCTGTACCTTTTATTTATTTGTTTGTTTGTTTATAGTGTTATGTTAGTTACCATACAGCACATCATTAGTTTTTGATGTAGTGTTCCATGATTCATTGTAGACCTTTTATTTTTAAGAACATCCCTGTCTTGGTGCCTTTTTTGCCATAGTTATATCTTGTCTGATATCAATATGCAGTTTTCTTTTGAGTTGTGTGAAATATCTCTTAATCATCTTTTATCTTTAAATTTTGTGTTGTTTTATTTGAAAAGTATTTCTTTTAAACAATACACAGTTATTTTTTGTTTGTTTTCTGTTTTAATTCAAACACATAAAAATTCATCAGTCTCATGTTTTCCCTGGTCACCCCCATACTTTACATACCCATTTCCTTCTCTAATCTGTGTTTAGTTTTCTTTAGACAAATAGTGTCTTGAGATTTCTCTTTTTTTTTTAATGTTAATTGTTGGATGCTACATTGATTTCTAAATTTATTTCCTTGTTTTGGGAAGCTGTCTCTTCTAGTAGCTTCTTCTAATAGTCATGTGAGAGGTAAGCTGTTTGATACTTTATAGATTTGCCTTTATTTTGACTTCATGTTGGATTGGTTGGTTGGGTATAGAAATCATTTTCTCTTGGAGGTTTGAATTGCTCCACTATCTTCTAGCTTCTGATATTGTTCCCGAAAATCAGATGCCATCTGATTCCTAATTCTTTTTTTTAGAAGGTATTAGTATTGTGAAATATCTGGAAGCATTTCAGTGTCTTTTTACTCTACCCCTAAGACTTTATTCATTTTATTGCTAGGTTATGTTACCACTATCCTATTTTTAATTTTCAAATTCTTTCATGTTCCTCTTCATTTCTGAAATAGAGCATCCTATTATTGTTTCCCGTGTGCATTATCTTCCTTTATCACATCAAGTAGGTTATATCAAGTATGTCAGAAATAGCTTGTTGGTGTTTTCTTCTGCTTCCCCCACTGTTTGTCTCTAAGGTCCTCTTTGTTCTTTATTTTTGGTTTTGTCTTTTATGTTGCTGACCATCTTCAAAGTTCTTGTGGTCTTTGGCTATATCATTTTGTATTTGAGTGGTAGAAGTGGTAGATTTTACGGTAGTGTTATCTGAGGGTAGAATAGCTTTGTTTTTTGTTGGGGGATGACCAACAGAAGGTTTTCCCCTCTGAGGCTTTTAGCTTCTCAGAAGAACCTTCCAGTCTCCTACCTGGTAGCTCAAGTTCTGGGATAAGGAGCTGGGGTGATGGCCTTACTATTCAGTTCAGGCAGTGATTCACTGCCCTCTACTGAGCTTTGGGTCTCCAAGTCTGAGGCCTTTCAAGTTTGTTATCTGCCCCCCCCCCCCAATGAATAAATCCCTAATGTGGCAATGGAGTCATTGTCTAGCTTGGGGAGGGGACTGTTAGATATATACATTTTTAACCAATCCACTTGTTTTTAGGCCTTTCCTCATTCCTTTCTTCCCATGTTCCATCAGATCAGGTGTTTATATTTCTTGATGCCTTCTAGGTTTCTGTCTGACAAATGCACTTGCTTTGCGTGTTATCACAGTGTTGCGTTTATATTGTAATTGTCTCCTCTGCGCTGTCCATTCTCACCATCCTACGTGCTTCCTATCTTCTATCATTTGGTGACACTTTTTGTTTCTGTTTTGAATCTTCTCCTGTTCAACTTCCATTTAAGCGTTTATATAATTTTATCCTTTTATTTTGATGAAATTTGGGGGAGGACTGACACTAAATGCCCACGTGTTCATTATGCTGTATTTAAGCAGAGGTCATGTGGCCAGATTTTAACCATTTACTTTTGTTGTTGCTGAGGTCTTAGGCAGAATTTCTATGAGCTGGGGAAGATGGTGTTTGTGTGAGTGCGTATGTGTGTTGAGGGGAGGTTAGGGTGTGTTCTTCCACATCAGTCTGGTTTGGCGTATTTATTCTTTATATTTATTTCTTATTAAAGCCTTCATAGTAGATATCATATCTCTGTTTTACAGATAGGGAAACTGAAACCCAAGGTTAATAAGTCACTAACTCAAGACCACAAAATCATTGTCAAGTTGCAAGGCCAGTATCTGACTCCGAAGCAAATGGATAATATAAACTGTATTTATGGTGAATGATTAACAATTTAAGAAGACAACAGTTGTGTCTACTAATAATAAACTAGTTTTATCTGCCAATGGCCTGATTTGTGAAGTGTCCCTGTCACTGTTTATAGTTTACTTAGACTCACCTTTCTACCATCTATTACTCAGATTCCCACCATGAGTACCAAGATTTTTATAACAATAGATTTTACCTGCTTGGCTACTGAAGCAACCATGCATTCCAGAAGGCAGTTTTTAATGACAGCACAGTTAAATCTGATCTAATTGGTTTACTGTGGCTGGGCTCCATCATCAATCTATATAATTAACAATTAGATATATCTGAAGGAGTCATGTGGCCATTTGATAGAGAAGCATGGTGCAGACCTATTCAGGGAACCACTGCGAGCCTGTTCTTCCTCATGAAGACAACTCATAATCTTTGGACACTCACATTTTGCGTATAGTCTTCATACTCTCCCTTTTAGTCTTACCCTTCCTTCTCCCTTCTTCCTTTCTTCTGTCTCCTTACCTCTTCCCCACCTTTTTATTTAATAATTCCTCAAAAATTGTGCTCAGGGTAGATAAGTTGGAAAAAATAATTCAGAAACATTTGGGTCATTATAAGAATGTAACCATAAGCACTGGGCCTGGGTGGCAAATACACGTTTTCTGCGTGAATGAATTAAGTGACTGAGTCTGTTCATATTCACTGGTGCCTTCCATGATGGACACAACATGCTGTCTAGCTTCTGGGCAATGCGAGTCATCCGTGCGGTGGTTTATTTTGTTACTTCCCTATCTTTTCGCAAGTGACTTCAATTCTTAAAGATTATTTATTGAGCCAGGCTACAAACATTCATTAAAAACAAATGAATAAAAATACTACACTTCTGAGTTGGTCAAGGTATCGGGTGCTATAAATACTTCATCTGAGAAGATATTATAATTACAGAGAATGGTGGGGCCTGTGGGAAACTATCACAGGTGTCAAACATTGAAATATGGAGAGTAAATATGTGAAAGTACATGACATGTACCTGTAAGAAAGGCTTTGGCAACCCAATTTCGATGTACGTGTGTGTGTGTGTGTGTGTGTGTGTGTGTGTGTGTGTGGTGGGGTGATTCCCTCACACTGCCACATGATTCTCCAGTGCTAGCTGGGTATGCTGCAATTCAGCTCATTTCCTACACTGTCTGCCCAGAGGTAGCGTCGGATTCCGTAGGCTAAGGGCTCAGTCCCACAAGACTGCCTTCTACTTCAGATGCAGGTCTCAAGTCCAGGTTGTTACCTATGCTTCTGAATCAGGGGTTATAAATCAGAGGTTCCCATGACCTCTCCTTGTGTTTGATTAATTTGCCAGAGGGAGGATTACAGAACTCAGGAAACCCATCTACTCATTAGACGATTCGTTTATTACGAAGGATACTAAAGGATACAAATCGACAGCCAGATGAAGAGATACATAAGGCAAAGTCCTGAATGAAAGAGCTATTGTCCCCATGGATTTTGGGGGCTGGCTGGTGACATCTGGAAGTGTTCTTCTTCCCCAAACAGGAAGCTCTCTGAACCCCCTCTTTATGGTTTTTTATGGAGCTTCATTTCATAGGTGTAATTAATTGACTTTAGCCATTGGTCTCTGATCCAGCCTCCAGCCCTCTCCCCTACCAGGAAATCAGGGGGTGGGATGGAAAGTTTCAAACCTCTATTCATGGTCAGTTTCCCTGACAACGAGTCTCCATCCTTAGGTGCTTTCCAACAGTCACCTCATTAACATACATCTAGTTCTGATGGAAAGGGGCTTGTTATGAATAACAAGACAGTCATTTCACCATTATGGCCCTGAAGAGATTTTAGGAACTGAGGACAAGAGACCACACATTATAATAAAAGATGCTCGCATAGCTCTTATCACTTGGAAAATTTCATGAGCTTTAGGAACTCTGTGCCAAAAATAGTGATGAAGATCAAAATACATTTCTTATTATAAATCACAATATCACAGCCTAGTATGAGCGGTCCCTCTGAATGTTGGCCTGTAGGAATATAAGCTCAGGGTTGCCATATCTGCTATTCCAAAATAAACCAGAAATTAGGGGAATTTGGTTAATGCTCTCAATTTTTTAAGGTTGGAAATTTATGAGTTGCATAGGCGCAGAAGAGAGAATCTGTGCTATAGTCTGTGTGTCTGCGCTTCCCCCAATTCATATGCTGAAATCCTAACCCCTGAAGGTGATACTAGGAGGTGGGTCCTTAGGGTGGGTCTTGAGGGCAGAGCCCTCAGAATGGGATAACAGCTTTTATAAAAAGGGCCAGGAATAGCTTGCTTGCAGACAGAGCAATAAATCGGTGGTCTGTAACCAGGAAAAGGGTCTTCACCAGAACCTGTCCATGTTGGCACCCTTAGCTTGAACTTCCAGTCTTCAGAATTGTGAGAAATAAATTTCAATTGTTTATAAACTGCCTAGTCAGTGATATTTTGTTACAGCCTAAGCAGATTAAGAATTCAGTCTTAGAGATTACACAGACAAAGATAGCATCCAGAATATACTGCAGAGCTAGCCTAGTGAAGAGCCTACTATAGTTACCTTTGGGCATAGGCGCTAAAACTCACACCAACCATTTTAACTACTAGACGGGAATTTCTGCCACTTCTCTTGTCAACCCCAGATAGACAGGATTCCTTTCAGTGCCTATTTCTGAAGTGAAGTTCCACTTTAGTGTATTTGACTAGGAGAACCCATAGTGTTGCTTCAAGGAAGCCTGGGGAAAAGAGTATCAGTCTTCTCTCTGGAAGAGTTAAAGACTTATAAAGCAGAAAGAAAAAAAGAGAGAGAGAGAGAGGAAGAAAGAAAGAGAGCGAAAGAGAGGAGTGAGAGAGGGGAAGGAAGGAGGGTGGGAAGGAAGGAAAGGAAAGAAAGGGGGGGGGGGGGGGGGGGGGACGCAGGAGAAAGAGAGAGAGGGAGGGAGAAGAGAAAAGAAAAGAAAAGAAAAAAGAAAGGAAAAAGAAAAGAAAAGGAAAGATTAAGAGGAGTATTCAAAGGAAATGGGTGACCAAAAAGTGTGATGAAAATCCACTAAAACAATCAATTCAAATTTAAAAAGATAAATACCTTGGTGACCATCAAAACATGACTCGGTATGGATTTGCCTGTCAGTCAAAGGCCACTAGTTTGTGGCCTCTGGTCTAGTAGAATGTTTCACCACATATATAAAAGTAGAGTAATGCCATTAACAAGGAAAAATAATTGAGACCTCCAGCCTGCCCTTAAAAAAATGGCAGAAAATAGGCTCCAATAGCTCTATGCTCACTCTGCCAGTAGCTAGAGTCACTTCTAATATAATTTAATCAGATCTGCCAGCAGTATCATACACATCATCATGGCTTGTCATATATGTGTTATGTAGTTGTGTAAGAAAACTGTACTAGAAGATGAATGGAATAATGACTAAAATTTCTAAAAGATGTTGGTTAGGTCTTAGAAAAATTTTACTTGAGCAGAAAGCAAAGATGGAATTAATAAACTTCTTAGAGTCAAAACATCCCTCTCATATTCAATAGCATATCCTAGCCCTTTCTTCCATCTCTCCTAGACTTTCAAGAGTTGAGTTTTGAACCTGACCCTTGCTCCATGGGAAACCTGAATACCCTTCTAGAAACTACATCCTTTTTAGAGATTCTCTTTTGAAGTTATAGCCCAGTAAATATACATTGTCTCCATATTTATAATTTCCACACTGTAAAATTAGTACCAGGAAGTTAGTGCGTAGCCATCTTGTCCTCATTTACATTTTATTACTGAAACATCTTTGAGACTATGATTTAATTATTCTGGTATGGTAAGTTGGGCCTCCCTTCTTGTGGTTAAATTAGTCCTATGGTTACCCAGGAGGAAACTGAGAGTTTTCTATCTTTCAGAATTGAGGGCTTCTTCTGTTTTTCAGACATTACTCTCATGTTTATGAAGTAAATGGGTTTTGAAAGGAGAGCCTGATGTCATCATTATGGTGAAGTTCCTTAGCCATAAGACAGGAAACATATTAGAACTTCTGAGTGACTCTAATGGTGGATTGCTTTTGAGGGTAGCTATGAATACATCTTGATTTTTCTCTAGCCATTGGTTTTTTATTCTATTCAAAATTCAAATGGGGAGAAAAGATGATATATAAATAATGTGAATTATCTTGGAAATGGCAAATGGGATTAGGTTAGACTGAGATATCCTTCAGCTTGCAATGCATACTTTTCCTTAGTCTAATTTTCTTACCCATTAATAAATTATTAGTTAAAATTTTTGAAGTCTGCCCCTTCATCTTGGTGTCTTCCTCTTGATGAAAGCCTGAGACCATCCTGTTACACTCAGTCCCTTCCCTAGTAGAATTGCTGGCTATGTACAACATAGGCAACATACAAATAATTATATAGCTATTACTTGAGATATCCAAACTCAAAATGTTAGCATTTTCTGGCTGTGGGCTAGAAGAGAAACTGAGTGCAAGAAATGAGAGTATATGAGCTATGGAGCAACCACTCGGGCTGGGCAATTTTCACAAGGTCAGAGCTGATAGCTGGGAGTCTCCCAATGTCACACCATAGGAGAAGTCAGATCTATTGAGTCAAGAACACATGACTAGAGAAAGAACAGCAAGCTGATAATTGCCCCCCTATAACTCCTTTTTCTTCCTTTTAGAAGTTGAATTTTTGGGTGTCTGGAGACCTATCTCAGCCTCCTTGCAGCTGTGTATGTTCATGAGACTAAAGTCACCGGATGTGTGTTTGCTCTCTGTTTCCTCTTACCATGAGCAAGAAGGGGTACCTATGAGCTAGCTTGACTCATACAGATGTGGAAATCAGTCTAGACAGTAAAGCAGCAAGATAGTGGTCTAGGTACCTGATGACTTCGTGGAACAGAGCTGCCATTACCAGTCTTAGAAGACCTTTTTTTCCTACTGCTCAGTGAGAGAGAAATGAATGTCTATCTTATTTATGCTTTTTAAAGTTGATTTATTTACTTTTAGTTGGGGGCAGGGAGAGGGAGAGGGAGTCTTAAGGAGACTCCATGCTGAGTATGGAGCCTGACACAGGGCTCAGTCTCAAACCTTGTGATCACTACCTGATCTGAAACCAAGAGTTGGACATGCTCCCCGGGCACCCCATATCTTATTTATGCTTTTAAAGGTTTCTGTCACGTTTGAAATAGTTATGGGAACTTAGTCTATAGCCCAATTAATATAGCATGGAACTTGAAAAAATATTCTTTGCTTACTTTCCACTACTTCTTCAATTACTGAAGGGCTGAATACCACAGTGGAAAGATCATGACATATTAAGTTAGACACATTTGGGTTTAAATCCAAGTCCTAACTAATGCATGATCTTAAAGCATTTTCTTTTTTTCTTTTAAAGATCCTATTTATTCATTTGACTGAGAGGGAGAGAGAGATCACAAGTAGAGGCAGAGAAGCAGACAGAGCGGGAGGGGGAAGCAGGCTCCCCACTGAGCAGGGAGCCCGATGCGGGGCTCGATCCCAGGATCCTGAGACCATGACCTGGGCCGAGGGCAGAGGCTTAACCCACTGAGCCACCCAGGTGCCCCACTAATGCATGATCTTAAACATGTTATTAGTGTTCTTTCTCCTCAAGTTCTTTATTTTGAAGAGGGCATTTCAATATCCATCTTATAGAGCTCCCATGAGTTCGACAGCATCATTAAAATTTGTGCCACATAGTGGGTATGTAATATATTATAACTATCATGCTTGAATTATCTATTAGAATATTGTGATAATGTGATAATGTAAAAATGACATAGTGGTATTTTATTAAAGGAGTCCTTATTATTTAAAGACACATACTAAAATGTTTACAGATAAAGTTAAAAAAATAAAGAAAAACAACAAAGGATTTGTCATAATTGATTGCTTAGCTTCCGTTCTCTGTCTCGGCCAGGCTTATCTTCAAGCTTCTAGATTTAGCCTCCTAAAGGGCTGGTTTCTAATTTTTAAAAACTGCTTTATTATTTCTGAGTTTGGAGACTTCTTCACAGATTCTAGATATGTATCTATTATCAGGTATGAAATTTGCAAATATTTTCCCCAGTATGTGATTTGTCTTTTCATTCTCTTAACAGTATCATTCAAAGAGCAGGTGTTCTTAGTTTCAATAAAGTCCAATTTATTATTTTTTACTTTTATGTATTGTATTTTTCATGTGTGTGTATAAAAAATTTATACTCAAGTCACAAAGATTTCTCCTATAGTTTCTCCTAGCAGTTTATATTTCAGAATTCAGATTTATTTCTGTGATCCATTTTGAGTTCATTTTTACCTATGATACACATACATATTCAATTGTTATAGCACCCGTTGTTGAAAAACTATTATTTCTCCATTGAAGTATTTTTGCACCTTTGCCAAAAATTAATTTCCAGCAAACATGTGGGTCTATTTCTGGACTCTGTATTATGTTCCGCTGATCAACTTATGTATAATTATGCCAGTTCCACCCTGTCTTGAAAACACTAAGTTTATAAATATGCCTTGGGATGAGCTAGTGTAAGTCCTTCAAATTTGTTCCTTTTTAGAGTCATTTTGCCTATTTTAGGCCTTTTACATTTCATATAGAATATAGAATCAGCTTTTTCAATTTCCGCAAAAAAAAAAAAAAAAAAAAAGCCTGCTATGAATTTGATTTGTGTTGCATTAAATCTATATGTCAATTTGGGGACAATTGAAATCATAATAGTATTAAATCTTCAGATCCATGGCAATGGTATCTCTTTCCATTTATTTAAGTTTTCTTTTATTTCTTTCAAATTTGGTTGTCTTGGTACATAAGTCTTACATATTACTTGTCAGATTTACCCCTAAGTATCTCAGGTTTTTTGATGCCATTGTAAATTTTTAAAATTTCAATTTCTGATTTTTCATTGCCAGTACACAGAAATGCAGTTGACTTTATACATGTATCTTGTTGTCTGCAACCTTGCTAGACTCATGTATTATATCTAGTAGTTTTCTTACAGATGCTATAGAATTTTCTGCACAATGGTTCATATCATCTATGAATAAAGATAGCTTTACTTCTTTCTTTATAATCTGAATTTCCATTTCTTTTTCTTACCTTATTGTACTGAGTAGGCCTCCATTTAATGTTGAATAAGAAGTGGTAAGAGATCTCTGTCATGATCCTGATCTTTGGGGAAAGCACTCAGTCCTTCGACATTGACTATTTTGCTAACCATAGCTTTTTGTGGATACCCTTTATTAGGTTGAGAAAATTCACTACTACTGCTAATTAGCTGAGAGGCTTAATGAGGAACAGATACTGGATTTTCTTAAACACTACCAAAAAACATAAAAGAGTTAAAAAAAAAAGGCAAAAAACATTTTCCCCTGTAGAAAACTCAATGCCAAAAATATGCTAATTTTCAAAAGTATGCTAATTTTCATAGGTTTATCTGTATATTTACCTCAGTCTCTATAAATATGCAAGCGGGCTTTATTTTAGAGCTAAATGTAACAAGCTAAAATTTATATAAAAAATGAATTGGCAAGAATAGCTGGGAAAAGAATAGTTGAGTAATTAAGGAAAACTGGGTTTACCAGTCACCAGTACAATGGAGTGATCAATTATGATTAAAATGGCATGGTACTGGCACACGAGTAACAGTGAGGCTCTCTTGTGGGGAAAGAAGCATCTAAACTGTTAGTGGGCGTATAAACGCTACAACGTTCATGGATGAAATATAACAAAATCAGTTAAAATTTAGAAGTTTGTAACCAGTGATCAAGCAACTCTACTTCTAGATATTTCTTTTACAGATATTCTTCCACAGGTATGAAATAATTTGTAATCGAGAGTAATCACTATCACATTTTTTATGGCAATTAGAAGCAATATGACTCTCAATGATAGCAAACAGGTGTTAAAAGATAAACTGAGACACATTTAAAAACTTAAGAGTCTATCTGAACAAAACTCTATTTTTTTTTAGGTTTTATTTATTCATTTGACAGAGAGAGATCACAAGTAGGCAGAGAGGCAGGCAGAGAGAGAGGAAAGGAAGCAGTTTCCCTGCCGGGCAGAGAGCCTGATGTGCAGGTGGATCCCAGGACCCTGGGATCATGACCTGAGCCAAAGGCAGAGGCTTTAACCCACTGAGCCACCCAGGAGCCCCTGAACAAAACTCTATTTGAACAGGATAGTGCCAACCCAAAAGCTGTTATAAGCCCTCTAACAACAGGAGCTGGGGGAGAGATTTTTAGAGAGAAAAGGCAGAAGCAAAGTAAGGAAATTCTTGATTGACCATAGCTTATAGCCCAGTTGGCTGTTTATGATTGGTTGCCCTTAAGTTTCAATTTTGTAACCGTGAGGCATTTACAGGCTTAGATTTTGGTTTACTTAGGTAGGCATTAGAGCAACTTCAGTGTAATGGTTTCCTTGTTTAATTAATTTAATAGAGTAAGTATATTGTGGTAAATCCATGCAATGGAATTCAAAGAAGCCATTAAAAATGAGTTTTTATTTCAGGTGTGCCTGAGTAACTCATTTTGTTAAGCATTGGGCTCTTGGTTTCAGCTCAGGTCATGATCTCAGGGTCATGAGGTTGAACCCCAAGATGGGCTCCACGCTCAACTTGGGATTCTTTCCCTTTCCCTCTCCCTCCTGAGTACATTCCCGCATTCTCTTTCTCTCAAAAATAAAATCTTTAAAAAAAAATGACTTTATTACATGTGTATGCAATAGCTACGAAACACTGTCAAATGAAAAAAAATAAGGGAGCAGCAGCATGTATACTATGCTGTGACTTGTGAGAAACAAAAGAATATGTGTGCTTACACACTTCTACGTGTGCAGATTATCCCCAGAAGAGTAAAGGAGAGAGACTAGCATTACAGTGGCTGAGCAACTTCAGCCAGAGATTAATTTATCACCGAATATTTGTCTGCCTCTCCTCAACTTTGTGTCATATGTGTGCATTATCTAAGTAAATAAAAAGAAATCATCATTTGAAGTAAGAGGCTAAAGAGTAAGTAAGATTCACTTTAGGCTAAATTATATTTGCTTCTCATTTATTGTGTATCCTAGAATATCAGAAAACTCTGGTGATATTTTATTGATTGATTTTTAGTATAAATTATTATCTCATGCTCTATCCGGGATGTTTAAGTTGACCTTCACTCTCCAAAGGGCATCTGAACCTGCGTTCCCCCCATGACTTCATTAAACTTATTGAAACCGCCTAAGAGTGGGATATGGAAACAAGCACTTCAGCTGGTTTCTTAGGACAGACCTCAATGACCTGAACTCTTAAATGGAAGTCAACCATCGTTCAGCTCCAGATTTTTAATATTAAACGTGTATACTATGATGTAAGGCAAATTAAAATCACGAAGTCCTTTCACGCTCTTTCCATCCTCAAACACAGTGTATTCCTGTGAGATACGGACTGTCCCCATTTGCGGTTAGAGGAGTGTGGCTTTCAGAGGAGAGCCTGTTGGACCTGGAAGCCATGGAGCTCCTCAGAATCAGAGGGAGATTGATTTCCACAGTGGCAAAGTGTAAACAAAATTCTTTGCTCCCCTGAGAGAAGCCCCCAAAAGGAAGTAATTCATGGAAAACGTAATTACCAATTAAATAGTAAACGTGCTACTTGGCCTGTAAGAAGAATTAAAACATATTTACACTTCAAAAAGAGGCAATTAGTAATAGTTGATTCACTAAGGAAAGTGCCAGACCAGGACAGAGGAAAGTGTGTAAATAGATAAAGACAGAGAGATTTATTATTAAATTAAAGTCCCTTAATTACTGCAAATGTTAAATATGCAGTTTTCTGACATTTAAATGATGCTTTTTGCCAAAATGAAAATGAATTGTCCACCTTGGATTCCCACTTCTTAGGCAGGATGTAAATGTCAGTCCTAAATTAAAGTTAACTAGTTTCTGCTATACATTAAAAATTTTTAAATTAGAATCAATAAATCATTTAAGAAATTGAAGTCAGAGTGATCTAGTCTAAACATTCAGCCTTCTCACCAAAAGGAAGGAAATGGTGGAAGATTCCCCAAGGTTTGGGTATTAAGGAGAGACCTCTGCTTCCAAGGCACAATGAGCCAAGAGCTGGTTGGACAAGTGCCCCCTCTTCCTTGGACTGTCAGTGTTTCCAAGTGATTACAGAGTTACTCCCTGAATTAGAAACATATTTCTCTTTAGAATATAATATTGCTACCTTTTATGGATCATATACTGCTTACATATATTTTTCTGATTTCAGCCTCCTCAGAGCCCTCCAGAGTAAGTTCTATGATCATTATTCTACACAACTCAGATTGGGTTTCTGTCCATTGAGGATGGAAAGAGCTGACTTTCCCAGGTCAAGGGGCTTAGGCAGAGCTGGGATTCAAACCCAGGTCTCTCTGCATGATACCATACTTCCACTGTTTTTTAAAAAAAAGTGTTAAAAGAGCACAATAATAATAAACTTCAAAAAATGTTTGTAATCACAGCTATAGAGAGCATTGTTGTCATTCTAGGGTGTTTCTGGCTATGTAGTCTCCAAACTTTTATCCCAGAGATGCTGGTAGCTACTTATTATCCTTAAAAAAGTTTCTTTTCTGCTTAAATTTAACAAGGTTGGTTTCTGTTGTTTGCCACTTAGCATCCCAGAAGCATGGTTCAGGTCCTCTACTTCCTGTTTTAATTGTCCTATGTGTTCATTGAACTCTGAAAGGGCTTACAAAAGCTCTCCACGTATTTGTTTACTGAGTGCATGGTACTGTGCTGTCCACAAGGAGATAATAAACTTCTTTTTTTTTTTTTTAAGATTTTATTTATTTATTTATTTGTCAGAGAGAGAGAGAGAGAGAGCGAGCGCACGGGAGAGCACAAGCAGGCAGAGGCAGAGAAAGAAGCAGACTCCCCACTGAGCAAGGATCCCGATGCGGGACTCCATCCCAGGACCCTGGGATCATGACCTGAGCCGAAGGCAGCGGCTTAACCAACAGAGCCACCCAGGCGTCCCGATAATAAACTTCTTAACATGAGTCTTTCCAACTGTTCTCCTAAACTGGATATTAATTAAGAAATAGCGTACAGTGATCAAATCCTTTGACAATACTGGACAAATCTTTGTTCACCAGGTTTCTTTTTCTGCAGTACTTTTCAGAGCCTTTATGTATTAATATGCCCCGTGAATCTTAAAAAAAGAGATAATACATAGGAATTTCATATTCATATGAAATTTATATGATGTGGAAGTTTTTTTGAGAATTCTCCTATGTGAGTAATGTCTAATTAAACATAAAAGGGAATGCAGCAATAACAACAGAGGCTATGAATGAAAGGAAAGGGAGGAATAATTTGACAAAGTTTGATTAAGGCAGTAGGATTTTAAATAGGCATGAGGAAAGAGTAAAAGGCTGAAGGCCGTGGTGAAGGCAGATCAGTAAAGCCAGCATTTTTTTAAAATGTTGACTTCAAATTACTGTCATATGCAATTTGTAGCAAAAACCCCTCAAAAAGAAATCTTATAGCGTATCCTCAAATCATAGCATATCCAGGATCTCAGTATGCCTCATTAAAAAAAAAAAAAAAGATTTATTTATTTACATTGAGAGGGAGAGAAAGAGCACGTGGTCATGGGAAGGGGCAGAGGGAGAGAGAGAATCTCAAGCAGACTCTTTACTGAATGCGGAGCCTGACTCTACTTGGGGCTTGATCTCAGGACCCTGAGATTGTGACCTGAGCCTGAACCAAAAGTCAGACGCTCAACTGGCTGAGCCACCCAGGAAGCTCCCGTATGCTTCCTTTTTAGTACAAGATTTCAATAAAACAAAAGTGAGATGCAGCTGTAAGTTACAGACTAGAGTGCAAGGTAGAAGTCCACTTCCCTCCTGTGTTTACACCAGGAAGGTCCACAAGGTGCCGGTCATCATCAGAAACAAAGCAGCAATTCTTGTCTGTGGATGTGTAGTGTGTCCACGGTTGAAATAGATCAGGGGCTGCTCTGATCTGTCTACTTCAAGAAAGAAATAAAAAGCTGGAGAAGACGGAAAAGAAAGTAATTAGAGTTGTCGAAAGTTTAGAGCAACTTTGTATGAGGTACGAATGTAGAAAATATTTAAATATTTAGAGGAAAAAAAATGAAAGGACTGAAGTTTATATGTCAGTATTTATAAAGTACTTGTTATATGCAGGCCTTGCACTAAAATAAAATCCTTAAAATACGGATAATGGAACATCAATTTTCACATTAAATCCTAGAATAGTAAACTGACTTTCTCCTCTTTTTTCTAGGAGCTTTAAACTTGAAGAAATTGTTTTAAGGTTTAGGGAAAATAAAAAGAAATCCTTATTTACACAAAACAATATATATGAGGGGAAAACACTCATTTTCTTAAAGGATTTCTCAAAGTGTGTTCCATGGTATTAACAGGTCTAAAAACAAAAGGGCTACCTGAGTCACCCAGGGTTTTTTTCCTGAGGGATTTTGATGTGCTACAGAGTATCTTATATCCCTCTAAGAATATGTAGTATTTTGCAAACTTATCTGATCATACAGTGTTATTTTAAACCATATATAATGCTGTATAAATGTTGATTCAAAGAATACATTTTGGAAAATGCTCTTAGAGATGATGAATACAGAGCTCAAAGGAGAATTTGTGAGGTCTTACTCGATCATTAGCCTGTGAGTCTGATAACCTAAAGGAAAACTACCTTTCTTTGATTTTTCTGTTTGCTTCTAAATGTTCCCAATGGATTAGAAAGTAGGTATATATTTATATTCTTTTATGTACTACTGAAATCTAAGGGGTTAAGTACCCCTTTTAAATATTTTTAAAATATTAACTGCTCACCTAGTGTCTGTACGTGCACTCTACCACTTAGTATTCTCACAGCGTATTATTAGAGAATGATTCAGAGATGGCCAGTTAGTTTCCCAAGATTATGCAATTTGTAAGTGGTGAGGCCCAAACCTAATTCCATGACCTCTGATTCTACCCTTTGTTTTCCTTCCTTAGAGTCTTTGTAAGATTAGGGAATGCATGGCTTTATTTAGACCAGAACTAGTCCTGAAATCTTATGTATTGCAGTTTCTTGACATATGTAAGAGAAACCCATATCTTCCTATGGTCGGTTTAGATACTCCTTAAATCCTGCCTTAAACATATTACAGAATTCCATTCTCGGCTTTACCCCAAGGAGTCTTATAGAATTTGAACTATAAGTGATTATTACTGGAACACTTAATACATTGATACATTCATGGGAGGAAACACAGACCTGCCTCCTTTTATTGGGTTTAACAAAACCCAAAATGACTTTCATAAAGCAAGTTTTTCCCTTTTAACTTTTAAACCCATGTGCACTTTAAAGGAAATTTAATCCACATGTTTCTAAATCATTTGCACTTAATTCATCAAATGTTTGGTAAGAGCTATTTGATTTCCTAGAAGCTTTTGTTTATAGGATTTTAAAGCCCTTCCTTCCTTGAACTAAGAAGTCTCATCTCATAAGGTTCTCCACTGAATTAAGCCACAATGACTCAAATGCAGGATCCCTAATCATGGATTTCCCAGGGAACATCTCCCAGATGGTCTTTTAAACCTTGGCTTCCATTCTATTACACTGGAAAACCTAGTGCAACATCACAAAAATGGAACTTGATCTGTACCTTCAGACTGTTATCATTTTTTCTGTGGATACAAAACAATCTCTATGAAATCTAGGCCTCCTTACCTTTGTGGAATTAACCACAAAACATCTTGTCCTGGACATAAAATTTTTATTTCTTCAGCATTCTTGTAAGTTTTATTTCAAAAGTTTCCTGAAAAAAGCTACTTGGGTCTATAGCCAAGGTGATTGGCCATAGATATATCAGTTTTTTCTAACACTTTCATTCTTATTTTTGAGCCAACAATAAAATACCCTAAAAGGAGGAAAGAAATAGAAAACCATGTAATTTTGCTACTTACTATAAAGATGACAACCAAATTTTTTATTAGAGAATTGGGAGTTTGATGTCCTTCATGATCAAGTATGATCAGAAGGTCTATGGCAGGGGCACCTGGGTGGCTCAGTCGGTTAATCATCTGCCTTCAGCTCAGGTCATGATCCAGACTCAGGGGATGAAGTCCCACACTGAGCTCTTTGCTCAGCAGGAAGCCTGCTTTCCCCTCTGCCAGCTGCTCCCCCTACTTGTGCTCACTCACTCTCTCTCTCTCTATCTCTCTGACAAATAAGTAAAATCTTAAAAAAAAAAAAAATGTCAAAGGTCAAGGGCAAAATGCCTTAGGATATGGCAGTAGTAATTAATATTTCTGCTAAAGATGACTATTAGTTTAATTTGAGTTGCGGGTATAGGATGCTAGTAATTAGTAAGGATCCTTTGTATGCCACTTTTATAAGACCCTTTGCCCAAATTCTTTAGACAGTTCTTCAAGATTACAATAATCATTAATAATACTGACATTAAATAATATTAAAATTAATAAAAACTAATATTTATTTGCTATGTGCTAGTACTTTGTACTCATGATTGAAGTATGAGGTGGATGATATTATTATGCCTCTGCATTACTGTGGCCAGGAATTCCACTAGAATACCTACTGTTGGTCAGTAACAGAAAAATATCTTTCAGTAAGAGACTAGTCCCAAGCTTAGAAGTTACTTCTCCAAGGCAGCAACTTTAAGTAATTTTAAAGAAGATACTTCTTTAAAATTGTTAAAAGACTCAACTAGAGGAATTGTTGACAGATTTCTCAAAATATTTGCTGTGGTTCAGGAAAATTTGCAATAAGAAGACAGAATAGGCTAGAAGTTGAAAAGAAGAAACGATGAAGTAACTTGAAGAGATAAGTAATGTACTATCTAATTAGCTTTCAGCATGTTATTGGTCATTAATTAATCCATTATCTGTGGTCAGCTCAGACCTCTCCCAATTTCTGCTCCTTTACCCCGGCACATTCTAGTGTACTGCAGAAAATGAGATCATCCTTGCTTGGCTAATTTGCCAACTTGGTTTGAATGGGGTTTGCAAGCTGAGGGGAGGACCTGAATTGTGGAGACAACAGTGGTGTACTTTTTAGAGGATGTGTTGAAAGCGAGGTGTACGAGGTGAGAAATTGATGGAGAAAATGATATTTGATGGGAAGACCAGAGATTTTCTAATCAAGTGCAAGAATATCGTGTTCTGGACAGGGTTTGGTGTGAATATTTTTCCCACCTCTGCATGAGATGTTAAAACCATTTCGCTGATATACTATGGAGTTGGAGCTCTAGAGTGCACCCATGAGCTGAATTCTGCTTCAAACCAAGTACCGAGTAAGAACAGAAGTTGCTCAGATTGGGCTCTACGCACAGGAGTTACAGATTCATTCAGCGCATTCCATCAAGTGCTGATTCTGTATCATGTGCTAGTCCCTGGGGATAATATGTGAATAAGAGAGTGTTTTTGTCCCCAAGAAATCTACAGTCACGTGTACAACGCGGGCATATAGACAAATTTAACAGAGCATAGGAAGATTTAAAAGGTACACATGGGGTTGTTAGCAACATCTGTGGAGGGTTCCACTGTCCTAGTAATAGGTAATGTGAACTGATGGCAGGAAGATGAGAGAGACTCTCTAGCCCTCCATTGGAACCCTCTCTGAAAACTAAGTAGTTGGTGATGGATTTTGGAGGCTGTGGAGATTGAAGTTTTAGAAGTTTCATCTTGGAGAATAACTAGAGACAGATGTGAAAATTGCCACCAGCCCAAAAGGAAGGCCTAGCTACTATGTGGCACAAACCTGCAATCTTTTCAGACATTTTTAGCAGCATTTAGAAATCACCAAGTGGATTTTCAAAATAATGTCCCTCCCCCCTGTTAGTTAAAACATGCTTTTAATAGAGAAGCCTTTTCCATGTATCAAGAAAGCCTATGTGGATGGATTTGGCCATGAGTTAGGGGTGGGAAAGGCTGGTTTATTTTCCCGTGGTGGTGACTGTGAGGATTTTAGGCTGTTTGCCCCATTAAAGATGAGTCCTGAAAGCCGATTCATCTTCTCCTTGGTCTACAATCCAATGCAAAAAAATCACATGATTTAACACGGACCAGAAAGAAAAATATCTGCTCTTAGTGTTTGTAAAGATCATCACTTCCCGTCTTACTCAGTTTGGGGTGCTATAACAATGACCACAGACTTGGGGGGCTTAATAATAAATAATAGATATTTATTTACCACAGTTCTGAGGGCTTGGTAAGCACAGATCAGGTGTCTGGAGAGGGCCCACTTCTTAGCTTGTAGATGGCTCTCTCCTCATTGTGTCCTCACATAGTGAGAACAGAGAGAAGCAAGCTCCCTTAGGACCCTTACAAGGTCACTAATCCCACTCATGAAGGCTCCACTCTCAAGACCACGTCTAATTTTAATTACCTTCCAAGATCCCCATCTCTTAATATCATTACATGGGGTGGAAGAGAAATAGGGCTTCAACGTATGAATTTGGGGGGACACAAACATTCAGTCTGTAACTCTTTCCTTGACCTTGGGTGTTGCAGGTAAATGAGACTACCATGAAGTCTGATGTAAAGGGTTTGGCAGATTCATATGTTTGAACTGGAAGCATAACTCTGTCATCACTTTATTTATTTATTTAAAGATTTTATTTATTTATTTGACAGAGATCACAAGTAGGCAGAGAAGCGGGCAGAGAGAGGTGGAAGCAGGTTCCCTGCTGAGCAGAGAGCCCAAGGCAGGCCTTGATCCCAGGACCCTGAGATCATGACCTGAGCTGGTGGCAGAGGCTTAATCCACTGAGCCACCCAGGCGCTCCTCATCACTTTATTTTAATTAAAAAAATTTCAGTCTCTTTTTTTGTAAGATGCAATTGCGTAAGGCTGCAATACACAGCACAACTTCATGAAAATGAGCTTGCGAAACCCTTTAGTACTGTGTGGCACGTGGCTCAGCCTGTCATCAACACAACATTGCCCCTGACTCCCCAAGCCTGAAAGAGAGACAAAACATTCTGTAATTGGAGATTGCTTTGAATTAGTTTTAATTTGATTAGTAATATCCCACAAGGCTACCCTAGTATATAGAGATTATGGACAATTAAAGCTGTGATCAATTAGATCTAAATTGTTAGTCCATTAAGAGGCACTAACAAGAACTCTGATTTTCAAAGTCTTTTTCCCTAATCCTCCCGCCCTAGCATTCCTCATGATGAGGAAGCTTTTCTATTACTCCTGTATTCTTCCACACAGTTAGTCAAATCCACTTGTTTGCATTACTTAAGAGCATGGGACCAGATATCCTAGGTATAAATAATGTTTTAAAAATCTTTGCAAATACAGCACACTTCCTTTTTATCACCATCATCATAAAACCAATAAAAATAATCATCAGAATGGCTTTAGCAATCCAGAATATGCAGACCATGTGTGCAGTACAAGGACCTATCATCTCTGGATAAATTAGGTACAAATGTCCTCAGATTAGTTCGTAAAAGCTTTAGAGCAATGTCTTCAAAGGGCACTTGAACTTTAAAGATATGAAGTGAGAAATAGCAATGTAGAAAAATCCTGACTTCAAAACTACACTTTATCCTTTTTCTTTTTCTATATTTAGTAATAAACCCAGAAAAAAAAAATATATCTGCTAGCGGAATTTTCAGGAACACATTTCAGTTGGCCTCTGTTCAGGCCTTATATCTTCATCCAGGTCAAAAATATCTCTTTTATATTTCCCAGTGAAATCCTCCCAAGCCTCCAAGGCACAGCTCGCATGCTACCTTCTCCAAGAAGCTGTCCATGTTCAACCCAGAAAATGGACCCCTAAACTCCCATAGACATTTATCTGTGGGGCCCCTTATTGTTACATTGTGATGTTCTAGGTACAGTCTATATACTTGACATAGTATCCTGGGCCCAGAAGGCACAGATAAATATTTGCTGAATTTATCAGTCACTTACTAAATTCAAATTACTAAACAAGTTTAGTCTTACAGCCTTTGGAAGGTGACATATATCTTCTCTCTCTCTTTTTTTTTTTTATTACTAAGAAACAGTCCAAATTTGAGTTTCATAGAGATTTATTAGTATGCCTGTGACCTTGATATATTTGCAAAAATATCTGGTTGTCAACTTAAGAAGGTTAGTAGAGGAGATGAGCCACACCCTAGAATGACAAAGATGTTCTCAAGCTGTGATTAGGAGTAGATAATGCTACACAGCCTTATAAGATGACATTTGGAGGAATTTACCTACAACCTCTTGATAATTTATGGAATCTTATGTTCAGAGGACAAAGCCTATATATGTGTGAGTTTTATATATATTTTGTGTGTAACAAAAAGCAAAAGATTTCAGACAATGGTTTTTATTTGATTATGCATTTCATAAGAGAACATCTATTTTTTTCAAGGCGACTGTACCCAGATAATGCAAACAGCAAAGGGATTGAAGGTGATACAAGAGAGGAAGGTTGTCTGACTGTGGCTGTGAAGATATCCAAAATGACTGCTTTCCAAGTTCAAGACTCTAACCACATTTAATAATGAATGCTTCATAAGTGTTAACAATAATCATTTGAATTTCTGGTTGGAGCCACTGACAGAGGATGAAAGAGTAATATCTTAGGTAGGGGATCATAAGATTCGGGTTTTTTGTTTTTTTTTTTTAAAGATTTTATTTATTTATTTGACACAGAGATCACAAGTAGACAGAGAGGCAGGCAGAGATAGAGGCGGAAGCAGGCTCCCCGCCGAGCAGAGAGCCCGATGCGGGACTCGATCCCAGGACCCTGAGATCATGACCTGAGCTGAAGGCAGCGGCTTAACCCACTGAGCCACCCAGGCGCCCCAAGATTCGGGTTTTAATTCTACCACCCTTTTACTGGAATTTTTGTTTATTGTATTTGTAAAATAAAATATCTCCTTTTTTAGTTTGACATGTTTATAGAAATCTAAAGGCCTACTATCATTGCAATTCAGTGGGGAACAGGGAGTACAAGAAGTGACCTTAGTGCACCCAGGCAGGAAAGGTGACTGGTGAGGAGCAGAGGTCACATGGAAAGATGTCCCTGTAGAGATAAGAAAGACAGAAAGCTGGGAGGACACGGAAATTGGCCTGCATTCCTTCCCTGGCTTTGCCATGTCCCTTTGTTGACATTGCTTCACTTGTTTTAGAGTCTGTGCCCATAATTCTTGAAGCCTAAAGATCAGAGGAAGAAAAGGAGTTAAAATTAAGTTAGTGGGAAGAAATTATGAAGGATTTGAGTTGGCAAGAACCTTAGTAATTGTATAGGGGTCAGCAAACTTTTTCTTCAAAGAGCCAGATGGTAAATATTTCTGGCTTTTCAGGCCCTATGATCTCAGTTATAATTACTCAGCTCTGCCATGTTAGCTCAACAGCAGCCATAGACAATACAGAAATGAATGGGTGTGGTTGTGTTGCAATGAAACTTTATTTATCACACTGAAATTTGAATTTATTATAATTTGCACGTCACAACATATTCTTCTCCTTTTGATCTTTTATCAATGACTTAGAAATATAAAAGCTGTTTTCAAATCATACAGAAGCAAGCAGCAGGCCAGATTTGCCTGTAGAGGGTAGTTTGCCAACTCCTCGTCTCATCCCACCTGCTTATTTACAAATACACAACAGAGGCCCAGTGGCGGGGGAAGGGGGTGGGGAGATGACTTGCCTGAGGTCACACGGCCAGTGTCACAGACACTTTTCTTCTGACCAGAATTGCTCCTTTCATTTCATTTTGAGAAAGAAAGAAAGGAAACACTATTGACAGTGCTAGATGCTGGATTTGTTGAAAACTAAAATTTTGGATTTCAGAACATAATGGTACATTGTAGGGTATCTCTGTGATTGTGGACATTCCAGAGACCAATTGGGCATTGATCTGATGGGTAAATGTTCATGGTTGTGGGAATACTGTTATCTGCTACGACTAGAAACTTGACAAGACTTAGAGACTTACATAGCTTAGAGACTGTGTAAATCTTTTAGCAGAAAAAAAGATACATATTTTTAAATGGTGCCAAGAACATACAAAATGTGATACTGCCCCAAAGTAAACTCCTATATTTGCCCCTGAAAATAAGATTCCATAAATTATCAAATAGTTTTATGTAATTTCTTTCAATTTTTTTTTTAAACTCTGTATTAATTCCTAAGTGTGTTGTTAACTATCTACTCTTGGTCACACTTTCGATAACGTTATTGTCATTTACTGCTTTAAATAGGATATTTCTTTAATTTCTAATCTTTTTGAGAAACTAGAAGTAAAAGGCTATATTAAAAAGATAACTATATTAAAAGGCTATAGTTAAAGGTCTGGGTGGCTCAGTCAGTTAAGCATCTATCTGCCTTTGGTTCAGGTCATGATCCCAGGGTCCCGGGTTTAAGCCCTGCATCAGACTCTGCTCAGTGGGAAGCCGCCTTCTCCCTTTGCCTGCTGTTCTGCCTACTTGTGCTCTCTCTCTCTCTGTCAAATAAATAAATAAAATTTTAAAAAATAAAAATAAATAAAAGGCTAACTAGTACTTTGATAAGCACTGTGTTGTCTGACATTGGATTAAAGATTCCTTTAAGGATTCTTCCCATCTTCAAACATTACTGCTGTGGCCAACCCAGGCCCAACAGAGGCTGTTCCTCCAAGGTACCTTGAAGCTATGTAGCTCTTACATAGCTCTTTCACATGTTGTCATATATCTGGATGCAGTTCTCATGGCCAAGGACATATGATGTTATTACCACCACTGTACAGATGAGGAAATTGAAGTTCAAGCAGCTGAAGCAAAACCCATAGCTAGTTAGTGCTACACTTGGGAAGAAACGCCATAAGAAGACTTTAATTCCCACACGCACAAGAAGTTAATGTTGTAGCTCCCTGATGGCATTGAATTTCATTAATTTGGTGTTAATATTTCCAGTGTGAAGCATTCTAATGAAGTGTTTATTCAGTGAGAGGAGGAGTAGGGTTGATCTTCCGTGTTTTAACCACCACAGCAAGACATTCCGAATTTCTTCTATTTAATGATTTGTGGGACATCCTGCACTGCTGGAATATACAGATGTCTCTGTAAGAAATACCAATTCAAGGGAACAAAGTTTCATCTTAGAAGTGATTATTTGTGCTGCAAGAGGATTCTTAACAAAAGACTTGCATTCTGTTTCCCCTAAATAGTGAGTTAATTAAGCACATTCATAATATGATTTTCTCTATGAAAATATTTAATTGACAAAATTAACAAATAGATCCATTGATTGGTTGTTATGAGATAAATGATAGATTGATAGATAGATAGATAAATAGATAAATAGAAGAAGAGTGAATTGAACCAAAGACTGAAGACTGAATGGAACCAAATGGACAGACCAATGCGTGATAGAAGTTAGAAAAATAGAGATTCTTTGAAGGTAGTACCTCCTTCCTCCCAAGCCAAGCCATTGAAGCACAAAAACCAGTCTTTGCTGAAATAAGTCATAATGGGAAAACCAAATCTTTGATCTTTGGAAATATTCATATTTTGGTGAAATTTACTTTTCTGATATCTCCACCCCATCTTTGTCCTATTCTAGGAAACAACAAAGAACAGGTTGCCCCATTCCTCAAATTATCCTGATAATTACATGAAGACAACTTACAATTTAAAAAATTCATAACCACTTCCTTTGTTTCTTGCAAAACATGATTTTCAAACTCCCCTCTCCCTGCCGCTTGTCCTCTTCTGGGCAATTCCATTCTAATTTGTCACTGTCCCTCTTACATCTGGGGAACCAGCACTGAAAACAAACTTAATAAATGTGTTCCGAAGACCCTCAAGCAGGATCTGGACAATCTACTTGCTTTAATGCAGCCTAAGGAAAGAGTTCTTTGAGTTGTAAGTCTCTGCTCCTGCAAAAGGTCATTGATTTACTTTTGACAGTTTTGAGCCAACATTATAATACTTGGTCCACATCTGCCAGTACTGTTTTCAATGAGTGACTGTTATGAAACATTTAATTTTAAAGCATTTTCTTGTACATTTGGTATTAATTCAAAAGAAAATAGGGGTCACGATAAATCAACTCCATGAATGTTTACATGTACATTACAACAGAGCTGTACATGTTTCCCGTACATGTACGGGAACTCTAATTCATTGAGGGGAACTAGCTTGGGGGCATTTGCCCATGGAAAGACCTTGGACTAAAGCAGATACCAGTGCATTGTTTCAATGTTGTTAACTGAAGTGGAAATTCTGGTGACGAGAGACTTCTGTTCATGTGAAATTAGTCTGTGAAAAATGTGATTTCAAGATGGCTTTCGGTGGAAACCTGCTGTTTCCATGCCACTGGCTTATTACTCACATTTTAAAATGTACTCCATACTAGGCAAGACCTATGCATGTTCAATCACTTAAAAATTATTACGGCTGTCTTTTCATTAAAATGTTTCAATAGCTATATGAAACTCATGAAATTAAAAACATGAAAAATATCTGGGTGACAAACTTGTATACAAAATTTCGAAGAAGCAGGATGACCTGGGCTTCCATGACAAAGGCCTTAAAAAAATTCATGTCAAATGATGTTTAGTTCAGTTCAATAAATGGAAAGAGCCTGTGTATGCCGGGGATGGGTGGGATGGTGGTGGTGGAAAAAGTAGGCAATCCACAGTTGTTTTAACAGTCTTGGTTTTGTTGTTCGACTGTATCAAAGACAGAGAGGAGACACAATACTAATCGATACCCATGGGTCTTCTACGGGCATAACATCTCTGTGAAAAACAGTATTATATTGTCCTTTTTTCCTTATTTACTTTATTACCACTTGCCTGTATGCTGGCCTGCCTTTTTAATACCATGTGAGCCCCTAATTTCTGGACAAAGGATGACATAAACATGTGGCTCTTAAATTGGGCCCATGGCAAAGCTCAGGGATCATCCTTGACCAGTATTATTCCCATTGATCCTGAATACAAGATCATACTCACTCTCAACATGAGGTTCTTGGCAGCCAATATACACAACTGGTCTAAGAATTTGCCATTCTCATTCAATCTCTTTCAGGGAGTCCATTTCCTTTTAGTAGTCTCATGCCTCCATCTTTGTTCTCTTTAAGCCAAGACTTCTAAGGAATCTTTATTCATCCTGGACTAGTGCATTCCTGTTGACTCCAATCCAAGGGCTGAAAGACTAGATAAATTAGAGTAATAGTTGAAATATCAAGAAACAGTGGGCAGCCAGGGAATGAAGGCAACCTGAAGGAATCTTAAGTAATCCCCAATATCCTCCATTTTGTCATTTTATTTTGCAATAGCTGGGTCATATGTTTGCCAGTGAGTGTCCTAAAAAAAGCAAATAGTTGGAATAGGGAGATCTAGTCCCATTCAGGAAAAGTCTTTTCTATGTTTTAGTGGAGTAAAAACACTAAAGCATGGCTCATTCTTGCAAAACTGTAGCCCAGCAAATGCCAGTGTGATGGGTATCAGTGCACCTTAATTAGCAGGAGATGATATCAGTTAGTCTTTCTTTCTATTCTTTTTAAATTTTTATCAAACAATTTTATCTTTAGGGTCAGTTATCTTTTGCAATTCTTGCCGGCTTGCACTTCCTCTTTCCCTCCCTTCCTCCTTCCTTTCTTTTCCTATTTACTTGAGAATTTTCTCCCACCCATGAACATTTGGGAGAAGTTAAGCCAATTCAGGGATGACATTTCATGAAAATTACACCTAGTAAGATAAAACATATTTTGTCCCCTTTTTGGATGCTTGAATTAGAACTAAGCAAATAAACACAGGTGGGAGGTGTCACTCATGCAACAGAAATTACTGTACACTGACATCTACCTCAATATACCATAGCTATTATTCCCTACATTGGAAAAGGCCTTGGACACTCACCATTGCTGTGGGTGGCATCATCATTATAATAGCTAATGTGTATTGAACGCTCACATTATACCAGGCATGTTATATGCATTACCTCACTTAATCCCTAACAAACCTCTAAAGTAGAAACTTTTCAAATGTCTAGTTTAGTGATGGGGATACTGAAGCTTAGAATGGTTAAAAGTCTTGTCCCAGCATGGAGCACTGGGTGTTACAAGCAAACAATGAATCATCGAACACTACATCAAAAACTAATGATATACTGTATGGTGACTAACATAATAAAAATTAAAAAAAAAAAAAAAGTCTTGTCCCAGTGTCACTGTTACCAAGTGGTGGAGAAGGATTTTAAACCAAGTCTGCTTGCCCTGGATCCAGAGCGTGTAATCACTGTGCTTAGTACCTCCACGGATATCGCAGGAGGAAGGATTTCTCTTCCACCTCTGTCATAAATACGCTTTTGTCTATGAGTTTATTATTCCTACCTGTAAGATATGAGATACATAATGAGATGAATAAATTAACTCAAATACATTTGACTCCAAATTAAGAAGTGCAAAGCATTGTTGATAAACTACTAGCTAACCATCCTAACTCCACATTTCCTGAGAAGTGAAAGGAAGTTACAACCTCTCTTAAATCTCTGGATGTGCAAGATGATAATTTCCCAATAAACTAAATCCTGCTACTATCGGAAGATTTGAAATTTTCTAACGATTATTACAGATGCGTCTAAACAACATGGGTTGGAGACAACCAATCAAAACCTCGTCTGGGTTATGCTTCAGTTTTATTTCCAAAAGGTAACTTAGCAGAAAGGGAGTAACCGTTTATTATTTTCTGTCATTTTTATATCATTTTTTGCCATGCATATTGTGCAGTAATTGCAGGAAATTAAATTTGAATCTTGTGACACAAGCATGTTGTGAATATCATAAAAAACACATATGTTCATAAATGGCAAAAAAAAAAAAAGAAAAGAAAGGTGATAAAAATTACATTTAGAAAACTTTTACAGTCTTTCAGAATGATGGAAAGAGAATGTTTAAAGGTTCTTTGTTCAGGCCGAATCCTACGCTGAAGGGCTTTCAGGAGGCTTGACGGCCATTAAATGGTATCAGATGAGCAAGAGGACATTTGAAATTCCACAGAGAGGACTGGTTTGAGAAGAAGTCCCAGCCATGTGCAGTAGATCCGGGCCTGTGGATGAAGCCATTTTTCATTTGCTACACAGAAGTGATAAGAGACAGAAAATCATCAAAACTCTTTGGCTTCTGCTTTTGTTATGTCTTCTCTCCTTTGTGACACCTGCTACCATTTTCCGGCTGGCTCTTCCCTTCTCTCCATTCCTTCTACAGCTATTGTGGAAACATTCATGAAGCCAAATGCTCACATCCTACTGTCTGGTTTGACCTGGGGTCAACCTCAGCACTTGACATGATGGAAAAGCAAGTGACCAGCTCCTGAATGCTGGCGTGAATACCATCTTACTTCTAGCGGTCATTTTCTGATTTCTCGGCATCCATGGGAGGCTCTCTGGGGTTTGGAGGAATCTCCCTTGACATTTTCCTATACTGATGGCAGAAGATGAATTCATCCTGACATACTTGCAAAATTATAAACCACTAGCTTTTACCAAATTAATGCCATCTGGGGTTGGCTGGTTATGTAAGCACCCAACTCTCTTCTGGCCCAAATCCCCTATCCACCATCCAGACGGTACTGACAGTCCTGACGGGTTCTAAGCTTTCCATGAAGGGCTCTCTGAGGATTTTAGTTCACGGCAGTTCCTCTCTTTGAAGTTCTTAGTGATTGAGTTATTCATTTCAGTTTAACTGTTAAGCATTAATGATTAGGATTTTTTTGGTAAAAATTTCAAATCTTTTTGAGTAAGAACTAAGTCTTAATTATCCGTTAGCCCCTGCAGGATCTTTAAGCAATCTCTTCATCTTCATCGAAATACAAACTTAGCATATTTACCTTCCCACACCAGCCCTGCTGCTTTCCTTGCTATTGTTGCTGCTGCTACTACTGTTCCAAGGACTCAGTCCCAAATCTTACAAGAGAGGTCTCAATTTCCCTGTGTCCATCATGTCCCATAGCTAATAAGTCACAAGGTTCTGTAGATTGGCAGTTTTTAATTTTTTAAAGATTTAATTTAGTTATCTGCCTCTAGAACCCCTTTGTCCGAAGAAATTTTACAAGAAAACCCAATCTGTAAGAAAAGCAGGGATGGTGAGAAGAGGCTGAACAGAGAGCCTTGAGACTAGGAGAGCATCCCTTCTAGAACCAGTGAGGCTGAACACCGTTTGAAAGCTCGCAGTTGTAGAACTGATCTCCAAGTTGCCAAAAAGCAGGATGGGATGGTCAAAAGAACCTTGGCATAAATCAAAGGATCTGAACTGAGCCTACTTACTCACATCACCTGTATTCCTACTTGATCACCTGATGGTTATAAGGATGAGATCCTGTGTGTGAAAGCACATTGTAAACTGGCAAAGGCCATGTCGATTTAGGGAACCATTCATTCTTTCCTGATCCCCAGGGCCCCATTCTCCTCATCCTATCCACTATTTATTCTCACCACTCTTTCCATATTCATCCTCCTCAAGCACATCTGTTTTTATATCCTTGACTCAGAAATATCTGACAACCACCAGTGGCTAACTAACTTAAGAACAAGCATCCCAGCTTAGGTTTTAAACCCCTTCATGGTGACGTTGATTTCCCTTGCCATTATTAGCTGCTACCATTCTTCCACATTAACCTACTGCTTTAGCAAAATCACCCAACCACTCTCTTTCCCACTCTCTTTCCACTACCTCTTTCCCATCTCTCAGCCTGTGCCCTGTCCCTTTGGGCACTATGCCTGAAATGCAATCCATGGTTCAAGTCCTGTCCTCAGTACTTCATACCCTGTGAAGCCCTTCCTGATCCCAGCCCCGCTGCTCTCACCTCCACACGCCTATCAGAAGTCAGGATAAATCCTCACATATCCCTGAAACACAGAAAAATGTAGGATTTCAGTCACTGTAGAGAAATAATAACAATTCATGAAATTTTCTCATCAGAGCTTAAGAAATTAAAGGGAACAAATATATTTGTGAAAACCATCTCTCTTTTTTAAGATAGGTAGAACCTTTATTTGAGGATAATTTTTCTCAGTTTGTAATCTTCTCCTTTCTGCTGAAAGACTGAAATGCAAGTCAGAGAATGCTGTTTCCGCAAATGAGCCCTGCCGCTGTGGGCTCGGTGAACGTTTTCTTTTCTGAAAACTTCTATTTCCTAAATGAAAGAGTGCTGGTATCTGCACACAAAAAGATTTCATTTTTTAAAAATGCTGCCCATTTATCAATATATAATTTAGACTTAAAGAAGAGAAAAGCAGGCTGAATTGGAGAATATATTTAACAGGAAAAAATTGTCACTTCAAGGTATAAAAGAGAACAGGGCCATCTGCCACAGATAGCAGTTCTTATCTATGTTTGATGTGGTAACTAAAAGAATCTGTGGAAAACTAGTGATGAGACAGAATAACTCGAATAAGCTTTAAAAAATCTCGTTCATTTAACTATTTCATAGAGATCTTAAGTAACTTATTTAACTAAATAGACAGTGCTTGTTTTTAAATGATCAAACCTTTTGTACATACTTATCTGCCTATGTTAAAAGTAGTTTTTTTTTTAATAAAAATATACTTTAAATCTTTTCTTGTTGCCATCCTTTACACTGTATCCTTGTTCTTTTTTTTTTTCCTAATGAAGACAGAGTCAACTGAGTAAAGACAAACTTAGTCTATTATCATTTATGTGATTTCTCTTATCAGTTAGAGGGTCTGAATCAATAATGTCCTACTCCAGGACACCTGAAAACATATTACCTGGAAACTCCCTGAAACTTTCTATTTTCTTCTGTCAGTTAGAGAAAATGCTTATATTTTTACAGCTCTGCCATTCACTTAGGTAACCTTGGAGACCCAATGGTGAATTGGAAGGTCCAAACCATTATTTTGGAGATGTGCTAAGGACCAGAACTCTCCGTTATCTCCCAGGAAATCAATTATAGGTGCTGCTGGGAGAAGAGGCAAATTGAAAAATAACAACAACACTTCTGGCTAAGGCGAAATAACAGAGATCGGATTTATCTTCCTGCCTGAAACAACAAGACAAGAACAAGAACAAAAACAAACAAAAACCAACATCAATACCAATAAATTATGTGAAACAATGGTTTTCAAACACTGACCAACAAGCTATTAAAGAAAGGTTAAACCAAATTAAGTAAGCCAGCTATATAATTATCCCGAGTTACCACTCGGAGAGAATTTCTAGGTTACAGTATGGGGGAGGGGAGCTCAGACTGAACCTAGTGGAATCTCTGAGTTGAGGAGGCAGAGCTGAGAAAGATCAAGAGGGCTGGATCATACAGGGCAGAGTATGGGTAAGAGAGAACTGCACAGAGAAGGAGCTCTGGACATTTACAGAGAATTTCCTCAAATATTTAGCTGAGTGCTGACCAGATCATGTATGTAAAGAAATTACTCCAGGCCAGGAAAAGACTCACCTGAAATGATTAGTGGTGCTAATGCTTCACATTCACACAGAGTTGAAAATACTACCTGTTTCCATTAGCCAGATTACAGAGTCCCTTGATTCACAAGGTGCTGGGGAGAGTATACAGATGGATCTTGCTTCAGTAGCAGAGAATAATTAGCCCTCCCACACATACTGCTATAATTTTGCCCAACAAATCTTAAAAGTAAGACTGGAAAGGATGAGATTGTTAATAAGTAACTTATGTTGCAGAATAAAACTCAGGACTATAAGAATATAAATATTCAGTACTCAAAAATGTAAAATTAATCTGGTTTATCCAATAAAAAATTACTGGGCATGACAAAGGAAGGAAAACATAACCACTGATGAGGAGGAAAAAAAATCAATTAATTGAAAAAGGACCAAAACTGACCTAAACATAAAACTTAACTGACAAGGGCAGTAAAATAGTTATTATAATTGTATTCCATATGTTTACTAAGTTAAGTAGAAAAAAATGAACTAGTGACATGGATTCAGATTACATACATACATACACACTAAAATGTATTTAAGGTGAAAAATATACTGGGTTAGACATCACAAAAAAAGATTAGTGAACCTGAAGACACAGTGATAGAGGAAAGGGAACAGAGAGAAAAGAGAATCTGAAAATGAAGAGAGCATCATTGAACTGTGGAACAATTTTAAGTTGTCTAATATAGGTTTAAGTGGAGTTCCCAAAAGAGGGGAGGGATATTTGAAGACACCCTGGCTGTTATTTTTCCAAATTTGATGAAAACTATAATTCAAAAGAGCTAAGAGCCTCCATGTGCCCTAAGCTCAAGAAATACAGAGAAAACCACACCACAGAATATCATAATCAGATTACTGAAAAACCATGATAATGAGAAAATCTTCAAAGTAGCCAGAGATGGAGAAAAACACTTTACATTCTGAGGAACAAAGATAAGAATGACCATACATTTCTCATTTAAAACAATGCAAGTGAAAAGATGAGGCATAATTTTAAAGTACTGAAAGACAAAAATGTTCAACCTAGATTTCTATACCCAGTAAAAATGTCTTTCAAAATCAAAGGCAAACTAAACACATTTTGACCACCTGACTTGCACTACAAGAAATGTTAAAGCCCTTCAGACAGAACAAAAATAACACCAGGTAGAAATACACATTTATTTATTTATTCTTTTTTAAAATTATTTTTATTAACATATAATGTATTATTTGCTCTATGGGTACAGGTCTGTGACTCATCAGGCTTATGCATTTCACAGCACTCACCATAGCACATACCCTCCCCAATGTCCATAACTTAACCACCCTATCCCTACCCCCTTACCCCCCTAAAACCCCTCAGTTTGTTTTGTGAGATTAAGAGTCTCTTTAGGTTTGTCTCCCTCCCAATCCCATCTTGTTTCATTTTTTCCTACCCTACCTGCAACAACCTCCCACCCTTCCTCTCAAATTCTTCGTATCAGAGAGATCATATGATAATTGTCTTTATCTAATTGACTTATTTCGCTCAGCTTAATACCCTCTAGTTCCATCCATGTTGTTGCAAATGGCAAGATTTTATTTATTTTGATGGCTGCATAGTATTCCATCTCATGAGCCGGAATACTATGCTATATATGAGATTATATATATGAGATATATATACTATATATGACATATATATATCTCATACTATATATCTCATTTTCCTTATCCATTCATAAAATACAAATTTAAACAAAGTAATGGAGAGGAGGGGACCTGAAATGGTATCTACAATGGTAAATATATAAATGGTTTAAGTAATATTTGAATTACATTAAAATGTAACATTTAAAGAAATGTAATAAAAATTTACTGTGGGTCGGGAGAGGGGGGTGGGGTTATGGACACTGGGGAGGGTATGTGCTATGGTGAGTGCTGTGAAGTGTGTAAACCTGGCAATTCACAGACCTGTACCCCTGGGGCTAATAATACATTATATGTTTATAAAAAATTTTTTAAAAACTATAAAAAAATTTACTGTGGGTATTATATCTAAAAATGAAATGTCTGAGATCAGTGGCACAAAGTTTGACAGAGGAGAAATGGTAGGATACCACTGCAAAGTTCTAGTACTAAAAATGAGTGATATACTATCATTTGAATATATGAAGTTATGTAACATTACCTAATAAGTTAGAAATGTATAATGTAACCCTAAAGCAATCACTAAAGTAACAAAATAGTAAGTTTTACTTATGAGAAGTATTGTTAATCCACAGGAAGTCAAACAAAAAGAGGGAAAAGAGAACAAAAAACACATGGGATAAACTGAAAACAAATGATACATTGATAGATATAAATTCAACCATATGAATGAATAGGCATATTAAATATAAGTGGTCTAAATGTCTCAGCTACAATGCAGATGTATAATTAGATTAAAAAATGAAGACACAACTTTATGTTGCCTATAAAGACAGCTTTATTTATTTATTTATTTATTTATTTTAATGTTTTGAGTATTCTTGATACACAATGCTACATAGTTTCAGTTGTACAACATAGTGATTCAGCAAATCTGTATGATATGCTTTGCTCACCACAAGTGTAGCATTTGTTGCCATACAATGCTAGTGTAATATCATTGTCTGTATTCCCTGTGCTGTGCCTTTTATTTCCGTGATTTATCTATTCCGCGATTGGAAGTCAGTATCTCCCTCTCCCCTTTACCCATTTTGCCCGTCCCCTCACCCCCTTTCCATCTGACATCCATTAGTTCATTCTCTGTATTTATAGGCCTGATTCTGGTTTTTAGTTTTGTTTGTTTTAAAGATTTTATTTATTTATTTGAGAGAGAGAGAATGAGAGACAGAAAGCATGAGCAGGGGAGGGTCAGAGGGAGAATCAGACTCCCGCTGAGCAGGGAGCCCAATGCAGGACTCAATCCCAGGACTCCAGGATCACAACCCAAGTTGAAGAAGGCAGATGCTTAACCAGTTGAGCCACCCAGGTGCCCCTATTCATTTGTTTTGTTTGTTTTGTTTTAGATTTCACATATGAGTAAAATCATACAGTATTTATCTTTCTCAGTCTGACTTATTTCACTTAGCATAATACCCTCTAGAGCCATCTGCATTATATCAAATGGCAAGATCTCATCCTTTTTTATGGTTGCATAGTGCTCCATTTTATATATCTATCTATATAATATATATACATATAATATATATATACATAAAAGATAAAATATGTAATATATATTAAATTATATATCATAAGAAATATATAGAAATAAAATATATAAAATATATATTTATATATAATGCATACACACATATATATATGCAAACAACACAAATATATATATAATATCTTTCTTATCTATACATCTATAGATGGACACTTAGGTTGCTTCCATATCTTGGTTACTGTAAAGAATTCTGCAATATATACAAGGGTGCATATATCTTTTTGATTAGTGTTTTTGTTTTCTTTGAGTAAATACCCAATAGTAGAATTATTGAATCATCTTTATTTCTATTTTTAATTTTTTGAGGGGCCTCCATACTGTTTTCCTAGTGATTGTACCAATTTACATTCCCACTAACAGTACATTGGTTTCTTTTTTACCACATCCTTGCCCATACCTGCTATTTCTTGCCGTTTTTATTTTAGTCATTCTGACTGGTGTAAGGTGATATCTCATTGTGGTTTATATTTGCATTTCCCTGATGATTAGTGATGTTGAGCATCTTTTTATGTGTCTGGTGGCCATCTGTATGTCTTCTTTGGAGAAAGGTCTATTCAAGTCATCTGCAGATTCAAACCAATTAAAAATTGGATTATTTGTTTGTTTGGTGTTGAGTTGTCTAAATTATTTATTTGGATATTAACCCCTTATTAGATGTATCATTTACAAATATCTTCTCCCATTCAGTATGTTACCTTTGTGTTTTGTTGATAGTTTCTTTCACTGTGCATAAGCTTTTTATTTTGATGTAGTCCTAATAGTTTATTTTTGCTTTTGTTTCCTTTCCCTTAGGAGGTACATCTAGAAAAGTGTTGCTACAGCCAACGTCAGAGAGATCACCGCCTATGTTCTCTTCTAGGATATTTACACTTTCATGTCTTACATTTAGGTCTTTAATCCATTTTGAGTTTATTTTTGTGTATGGTAACCCATACAGGAAGTGTTTAAGAAAGTGATTCCGCTTCATCTTTTTGCTTATAGCTGTCCAGCTTTCACGACACCATTTAATAAATTGAGTGTCTTTTTCCCATTGCTTATTTTTGTCCCCTTCATCATAGATTAATTGACTATATGAGTGTGGATTTATTTCGGGGCTCTCTGGTCTGTTCTATTCATGTATGTGTCTATTGTTGTACCAGTACCATACTATTTTGATGATCACAGCTTTGTAGTGTATCTTAAAATCTGGAATTGTGATATCTTTGGGCTTGTTTTTCTTTCTTAAGATTGACTCAGTCAAAGTTTTTTGCATTTCCATAGACATTTTAGTGTTATTTGCTCTTTTTCTGTAAAAATGCTACTGGTGTTTTGATAGAGATTACATTGAATCAGTAGATTGCTTTGGGTAGTATAGAAATTTTAATAATTAGAGATCACCTTTTAAGTGTAAAGTCACAAATGAGATAATAGTAAAAGGATAGAAATGATATGCCTCTCTATGAATTATCAGAAAAAAACTGGAATTTACCTATCAAAAGACAAAGTAGATTTCAAAGCAACTACTACAAGGGATAAAGATGGTTATTTCATTGTAATAAAAGGGCCAATTTGGGGGCACCTGGGTAACTCAGTCAGCTAGGTGTCCAACTCTTGATTTTGGCTCAGGTCATGTTCTCAGCATTATGGGATAGAGCCCTACAGCGGGCCAGGCACTCAGCATGGACTTTGCTTAAGATTCTCCCTCTCTCCCTTTGCCCCTCCCCCAACTCAAGCATGCACTTGTGCTCTTGCTCTCTCTCTCTCTCTCTCTCTAAAATAAATAAATAAATAAATAATTTAAAGGATTAATTCCTCAAGAACACATAGCAATCTATATATTATTTGACAGAATAGTCTCTGCCAACTTGAGGTTTCCTCTTTCCTGGTATTGTATCTAAGTTGTCAGTGCTTATGGAGTACCAGTAAGTGTGGGTTTAGGTCTGCTAACCTTCAAAATTATCTGTCCATCTAGGAGCTTGTTACCCTATATGCCCAGTTCTCTGTCCAAGCAGGTTACTTTGGAGCAGAGGATCCCACTTTCTTATTTGCCTTAACAAAGGATTTCTTGACACTGCTTCCGTGCTGTACTTACGGGCACAGGAATTACAGCACTCTGAAGCAAGAAGTTGGACAAAAATGGGTTTGTCTATGGCCCTGTGGCCCTGTTGACCTAAACCCTCCATGCAACTATTTCCTCCTTATGACTTGGTGCCTCTTTAGATGTCTGCCATGGAAGTAGAGAGTAAGTACCCCAGCTCTCAGCTCACCCATGACTATCGTACTCTTCTCTCTATCTTCTAGAAGACTTTTCCTACCTGGGTTTTTTTCTTTTCTTTTTTCTTTTTCTTTTCTTTTGAGAGAGGGTGAGAGAGACAGAAAAGTGTGTGTGTGTGTATGCACTGTGCATTGAGACATAGTATAGCTGTTCTCAACTGTTTTCTGTGCCTCACCATTACCTACTGGTCTAAAACACAAAGCCAGAATGTGCATCCTTTTTTTTTTTCTTTTGCCTTTTCATCTATCTCATTCTACCTCAAGATAATGAGAACTAAAAAGACTGATTTTAGGATGCCTGGGTGGCTCAGTCAGTTGAACATCTGACTCGGTTTCAGCTCAGGTCATGATCTCAGGGCTGTGGGATCAAGCTCAGCATTGAGCTTTGCACTCAGTGGGCAGTCTGCTTGAGATTCTCTCCTTTCCTTCTGACTCTCCCTCCCCCACCACCCTCTATTTAAAATAATAAATCTTTTTTTTTTTTTTTAAAGTTCTGATTTCTTGAGTAGAGAGAAGATGATGGTAGGAAAATGTAAAAAATCACGAGAAGAATGACAAAATAATGTATAATATATGATTCAATTTCATCGACCTTCCCTAGTTCTTTAACTGATGGCCATCATAAAATTAGCATGTTATCATTGTGGCTTCACTAAATATCAATTTTAAAAACTATTATGGGCATATATCTTGAGACCAAAAATATGTTTTTATGGGAAGTAAGGGCTATATGGCATCAACAGTTCCTCTCATCATCAATAGTGGCACAAGGATGCCATCTTGGAAATCACCTAGCATCCTGCTGTAAGCAATTAGCTGCCCTTCTTTCCACCATAGCATTATGAAGAATATGTTAATGCAAGACCTTCAAAAGTTGGCAGTCACATTACTTCAAAATAGTATAAATATATTTTAAAATATTGAATGCCTTTTTGCATTATTTTAAAAATGTGTAAACTCATGCTAGGTAAAATAAGAGATGGAAATATACACCAAGGGTTAAATTACAGCATGAGACAGAATAGGACAGAATGCCAAGTGAATGGCATAGACGATGTTTCTCAAGCTGATGTCTAAGGAACCTTGAACATCCACAATTTCTTTGAGAATTTGAGAATTTAATTTAGTCATTCCAGTACTTGAGTTTTCTTCTATTTAAAAATGCATTTCATCTGGGGAGGGGTCAACTGACAGCATTGCTCTGCATAAAGGCACGTTTCATAGAAGTCCATGTAGAGAAAGCTAAAGGCAGAATTGAGTCATGAAATATACCGTATTATCATGAGGACTCTAAAAGACTCTGAACCATAGCAGAATTTCATCTTCACTGAGCCATAAGCAGACAAGGAGGAATTCTTCCATTTCTGACTCTAATAATCATGGGATTAAGCATGCATTTAATGCAAATTTCCATAACACCATCACCTTAACCTTTTTTCCAAGTGAACGAGTCAGCTTTTATAGGCAGATCAAGGACATTCTATTAAAATTGATGTTTGAAGATTGCTGATCATCGGAGTTTTGGTTAAGTGTGAGACTTGATTATCCTCAATTATCAAATAAAGCCTTGATACTAGTGAGCCACTAGTTGTTCAGAGTTAAAAGGACAGTCTCTTTATCAGTATTACTAAAGTGAAAACACAAAAGCAGTTTCAAGTTAAAACTAAGGCTTCATTTTTCCCCATGATTAAACCCAACATTAGAGGTCTGGTGTCAGCAAAACAACATAATCCATCACATTTGAATTCATAGTGTCAAATTGCATTTTATTAACTAGGTGGTTTTGGTGACATAATTTCGTTAATACTAAAAATGCAAGTATTTATATAGGGTGTATATATACATACAAATATATTTATAAATTTATTTATATAGTATATTTGTAAATATATTTATAATTTGTATGTAATATATAATTTATTCATATTTATATAGTCTATAAATATATTTAATATTATATATATATATTTTTAACCTAATACAGAGGAAAGGCTTGGTACAGTCCCTGGCATATGAGAAGCATTCAGTAAAGATTAGCTATTATTATTTTGTGGAAATTTTTGGAAGTTTTATTTTAGTACCTGTTTACAGAAAATTATCAGTACATCTTATTTAGGATAGCACTGAGGTTCCCAACTTTCTTCTTCAAAAGTTCTCTAAACATTACTCGTGTAATGAACACTAAGATGGAATCTAAGTGCCAGGAGTTCATTAGTGATGGGGTGAGGGGGCGGCAGGGGGAGACTTCCTGGAAGATATAAAAAAAGCTGCCTCATTAATATAACAAAAACTTAAAACTGAGGCAGTGAAAAATGAAGTGCCTTATTTCAGCCCATTGGTCAGGGCAGTGGAAGAGCACCTTACATTTTTAGTTTCCGGTCTTTGGGACTAAGAGTCCTTTCTTTCTTGCCACTGAAGCCCAAGAATCTTTGTACTTATTATTCTTTTGTCTTTATGTAATGTTTTGGGAAGTAAATAACAGTTGATTATATTTGGCAAACAGTACTTCTTACTGTATTTTGATATATTATTTTTTTCAGTTTGCTTTGGAAATTGACAATTACAGTGACATTATATAGAGGTTAGAGGTGACATTAATTACCAGGGTAACCTAGATAGTTACATCAATGCCGGTTTTGATGAAGCATCAGACTCTTATCTGACATACACATTATCTCAATTGTGAATATAAAGACCACGTGTTGTGGAAAAGACTGACAGAATAGCTCTCAATCTCCTTGCCAAAAAAAAAAAAAAAAAGAAAGAAAGAAAAGGAAACAAAAACAAAAACCCCACAAAAACCCAGCATTTTTTAAATTCAAGAAGTCTATCACACCTATTTAAAAGCTACATAGACACCACATTTGAAAGGAAATCTATATATGTCTTAAACAGAAATTACACCTGGAAAATAAGCTGTGGAGGACAATCCTAGTGATTGGAGCTCTCCATTTGGAAACCATAACATGGCAAAAACTGGTGGAAAAAACTGAAAAGATATGCCTCCCATCAACAAAGAAGTAATGTGAAACACAACAGGCACAGAAGTAGCTGTTGCAGAAACTTTCCTTTCTGAGCTATTTAGCAAAATATTGGAGAGGACCTTCTGTGTACAAGATGCATTAATTAGGGATGGAATCTTTAAAAGATATGGGTAGATAGATATGTATGTGTGTATTTGCATACATATGTGTATATGTACATATATGCACCCAGATGTATGTGTGCATATATGGGTAACACACATACACATATATACATGTGTGCATATGTATCTCTATAGTTATGTAAGATATCTGTATAGATGCATGTTATATACATATACACATGTGTGTATGTATGTGTATATGTGTGTGTCACATATATACATATGTAGCAAATCTAATTTTCCTTTAGGAGCTAAAAACCTCCCTAGAGAAATGAGATTGATACATGAAGCAAAAGTAAATACTTAAAAACGAGGTATTACTGCAAGTTGTCTCTGAGCTTTCCAGCCTTCTGGGTCACAGTCTTTCTGGTTTTCATGTTCTATAGACTTGCTCATTATCCTGTCTGCTTGTTTTTGTTATGGAGAAAGATATATTAAAATTGCCCACTGTATTTTTGGATTAGTTTATTTCTGTTATAAGATTTATCCCAATTTCAGGGATGTGAAAATGTGAAAAAATATGTGACTTAGAATCAATGAAATAGGGAAAAATATCACACATCTGGACATATGTCAGTGTGTAAATTTTTAAGCCCAAGAGGATAATAAAAGAATTTCTATGCATTCTGGACATTGGCTAGAATGGAAAAATGCCAGAGTGTCTCAGGTTGAGTTATTTTTTTAGGGGGGAAGGATTGGGACACTATAGAAGGGAACCTCAAGTTTTCTTTTTCTGTTCTCTGAGCCAAGAGCAAATCCTAACCAGCTGGTTCATTGCTTCCTCAACGGAGGGCCTCACCCCCACTCCTTTTTGAAGGGATGGAACTCAACCGAGGTTCCAGGACACCCCAATTTATAAGTGTAGGGGCCCTATCAATTAGCTTAAAAAACACATAGAACATTGTGCGTTCCTATGAATATGGGCATTTATCTGGAGAGAAGTCCCATCCTCTCACCAGATCATCAGAACAGTCTGTCTTCCAGAGGTCAGGTCCACTGCTCTAGAGCCAGTGAAACTTGAGCTAGCACACACTCGGATCCCCAGGAGAGAGAGGACAGGAGGGGCACAAGGGGGCACAAAAGCCCAAGGCCCACTCCCTCTTCCCTGGAATGCTCCCTATCCCTCCAAAAGTCAGTCCAACTCTTCAAGATGTCTTTAGACACCATTTGCAAAGCAGGGGTGAAAAAAAGAAAGAATATCAACAACCCCATTCTGTCCTACACTGAGACATTAACTTCCTACCATTTTTAAAAACTAATATTATGAGTGTTATGTCTTTACATTTCTGCTCTTGTCTTTTTACCAAATCTATCTCCTCTTGATTTTTCCCTGGTTCTTCCCCGAGGGCAAGGTGTGTGACAGGGTAAATAGGGCCATCACTCAAAAAAGAAGCTGTCCCACTTCTCAGGGCCCCCCGACTGAGCATGGTCTCCACGCACCGTGCTGTATGCTTTCCACACACCAGCTGTTCCGCGACCTATGGACCATATAGGAGTCCAGATTCAAGTTGTGTTGTGATCCTGGATACATTTCTGCTATGGCAACAGCCCTAAAGACATGGCTTAAGGCTTATCCTGGGCTGTGACCTCATACTTTTTTCCACATTTTATTTATAAACATTTCAGGATGACAGTTGACAACAAGGTCATGCACAGGAGGGAGACCGTTGAGCAGACAGACTCAGAAACAGGAAAGACTAATTAAAGTTCCATGGTCTTTCCCAGGTGTCTGTCCTCTGGACCTCAGGCATAAAAAGCTGGATTAGTTGACTCCTTTCCCTAAAGAAATCAAGGAAAACAACTGTGCCAAAGATATCACAAGGCATAGTAGAAGTTGGGGGGGAAAAAAGGACAAAAATGCTTTTTATTTGATGGGTCATGGAGAAATCCAATTTAAAAAGTCACCAGCGTAAGGGTAATTTTTTTTTTAAGGGTACTTTTTTTAACCTAACAAATGTGGAAATACCATACAGCTTTTCAGCGTAGGTGGGGGGAAGTCTGCAGGCGTGATCTCAGGGGAATTGCTTCTTAGATTTTAAAATCAGATTCAAGGAAGAGATAGTCTTTTTTTTTTTTTCCTGGTTAGTAGTGGATAAAGATGTGATGTACAGAGCTACAGCAGTTATCATGAGGTGATGGAGAGTAGCAACCAACACAGAGATGGCAGAGCAGAAAGACAGAGGGAAACAGTCCTTACTTGAATCACTAAATAAACCTACACTTAAAACTCTCTCCTCTGGAATCCCCGTCATATGAAATTACAGGGTTTTTTTGGTTTTGGGGTGTTTTGTTTGTTTTTGGGGTTTTTTTGTTTTGTTTTGTTTTGTTTTTATTTAAGGCAATTGAGTTAGGGTATTTTACGAAGAGGAACTGAAACCTTCCAAGAGGACTCTTCCAAGGGTCATACTGTGCTATTAATTCCCAAAGGGTCATACCAGCTCTTCTGTCAGCAAAGTGTTGATTTCCTAGTTTCACTGGAACCTCAGTAGAGACCATGTGCAGCGTCAGCGTATTGGCATGTGTGTGGATGTGTGTACACATTTATTGATGGGGTACATGTATTTATTTTTGCTAAATTAAGTTGGCTAATTTTTTAAAATGTTACCTCTTGATTGTGTCTTACTGATCCTAAAGTAAATTGGGCTGGAAAAAAAAGACTTCAATGTTGAGCAAATTCTCTCCATAGCACCACCCTACATCCTAATTCCCCCTTTGTGAACACACCCCCACCCATTTAGGTGCCCACACCTGTAGCCCACACCTGTAACTTGGCATCCCCTGCATATCCTTGATTTCATTCATTTCCAAGTCCCCAAGCTTCCATTTCATTTACCGTTTTTTTTTTTTTTTTTTTTAGGCACATGCACTATACCTCATCTTATCCACACATTTTCTCTTCTGAATTCCTAAAACAGTGTCCTTAACAGGTCTCCTTGCTGATAATCTCAGCCCCCTCCAACACACCTCCCATACTTCTTTAAGTAATCTTGTAAGAATACAGGTCCTATCATGTCTCTCCCTTCTTGAAGCCATAAAGGAGCCTTCTCTGTGTCCAGCATGTGATCAGGATCCTCACTTGGCATTTAAGGAACTACGCACCCCTCCAGTTGATCTTCCCATTCTGTCCTCCTGCCGTCTTTAATTACCAGCAGCTCCCAATGCACCACGTCATGTAATGTCTCCTCGCTTTGGACTTCTTTCTAGAATCCCCTCACGCAACTCCTTTTCCTTATTGTTTAAAAACTTAGCGTGGACATTACCTTTTCTAGAATGCATTTCACACCTCGCTCTCATCTGTGTCTCCACTCCACTTATCACCATAACTGTCTTTTTCTCCCCTTAGATTGTGAGCAGGGATTATGCTTTATTGCCTGGCACACACTACTAATAATGCTAATTATAATGATGACAGATTACTTACAACATGAAAGTAATGGCCGCGTAACTATTCCTTATGTTTAAAATTTAACTCTTATTTCCACCGTATCAGGTGAGCTATCATTATTATTATTCTCATTTTAGATGTATATATATAGAGGCCCAGAATGCTTAAAAAGTTTTCCAACTTACACAGTCACTAAATAACAGAGCAAGGATTTGAACTCAGGTGGTCTGACTCCAGAGCCCACGTTTTCATCCAAGTTGTTGGATGGCTTCTCCGGTCGATAAATGTCTGGCTCATGGAAATTGAGGTGATGGTGGGGAGTTTGGGTGGGCTCCTGACCCCTCCAGCCCATTGGCATCTCTTGAAGGAGGCAAAGGAGTTAGGCTGGTGTTGGGTCCCTTTCCTACTTCCAGCTTTCTTCTCGTGAGCTCTTTGATTCCATAGTGTGGCATGTGTCTTGCTCTCATCTCTGGTCTTTTGAAAGCTCAGTGTTTTCTTTCTCAGGAAATCATCCAATATCTTCACGGTCGTCATCATAATAATGCTGTTGCTGATGATGGCTAACAGTTACTGAATGTTTACTACCTCCTCTTAAAATTTTTACCAGTGGTAGTAGAATAAAGAGCATCTCTCCTTGTAAAGCAATTCTAAACAAGGAAAAGTGATGCATGCCTTCATTCCAAATAGGGGACTACCCTCACTCCTTGCATGCAGGCTGTCCTGATAGATGTTTTCAGCTTTCTCCTGTTGTGATCAGGACATAAAGACTGGTTGTTCCTCCTCTGACTAGCTCCAGCCCGCCCTACCCCCAGAACCCTCACTTAACTCTTCCTCCTAACACTACCCAGCCCCACACCCAGGGCAGCTCTGACATAATGGAAGGGGAACTAGGCTGGGAGTTAGAAGACCTTGGTCTTCCTTTAATAGCTAGGTCATCTTAGGGGAATCATTTAATCCTGCTGAGCCATGGTTTCCTTGTTTTTAGAGGAGAGTGAAAATTATTTCTGCCTCGAAAGTCATCTCTTCTGGGATATCCTCCCTGACCCTGTCACCTTAGGAGAGAATTATCATCCCCTTCATGTTGGCACTTATCTACCTTGTTCAGACCTATGCATGTCACACTTTATTATAATTGTCTGTTCATCTGTCTGTGCCTTCTACTACATTGTTACTGTCTCAAGATCAGGGACTGGGTCATAGTTGTCTTTGGGTTTCCTGTCCCTACAACACCTTTTGACCTGAATTTCCACAGCTGTTCCCTGCTTTTCCCTTGAATCCTCCATGTGTGGAAATCCGTTTCATCCTCAAACCTACCCGTGACATCTGCTTGGATCTAAAACCACTTGAGGAATACTGATGGAGTAACACACTAGGGATTCCATCTGTCCTAGACCAGGAGACCAACAAAATGTTTCTGGTCCTGGTATTCAACTTTGGTCTCATTTAGTAATACTCAACAGGCCATCCTGTGTCTAATGCTAATGAATATACAAGAACTTCTGCTGATGATCTGGCCAGAATATGTATGACATAATTCAAGATGTTTTAATTTCTAAAGCAGAACCTGAATGGGGGGAATGGTGCACAGTGGGTTGTTTTCTAGTAGAGTGGCTGTAAGTGGGGGAATCAGTGAAGACATGCTACTGAGGGATGTTCAGACCTGTGGGATTTGTGGTGATGGCGGATTCTTTGGATATTACTCTTTCCCATCTTCTTCCAATCCCATGGTCTATTCTAGCTCAGGTGTCCCGAGACTTGTTTGAGCTGAATACTGTTTGGAATGTCAAAACAACCATGCATATTTTAATGATTAAGTTTATCCCCTCTACAAGGATACTTCTCATCTGGATAATTTCACCTCAGAGTTTGAGGGAATGGAGCCTGGAGTGTGTGCACTTCCTATCATCAAAGAGAAGAGGCGAGGGAGAAGACAGTCTAAGTGTGAGCAAGAGGAATTACTCCTACAGATGTGCCCTTTGACTCCCATTTCCTGCTCCTGGCCAACCCTTTGGAGATTATTTTCAGGGAGATCTCCTTCTTCCTGTGAGGCCAGAGACTTTTCTAGTTATAAGGCTGTTGTATGTGACATGTCTGGGCAAGCATGCAGCAAAACCACAGAGAAACAAGGGATTAAAGAAATAAAGCTGAGCAAACTCAAAAATGCTGTCTGCAGAACTTCTCTTGAGCTTGAGGTAAACATCTCCACCCACCCTCCTCCTTCTGCAATTTCACAGTTTATTTTTCACTGCATTCGACTTGTGGCGGTTCCCTCTGCTACAGAGAAGGGGAAGTAAGTTGTCCTGTAGGAGTGGCTTTCCTCAGGAGCCCAGTTCTCCAAGTTCAGGAATGAAAGACAGAAAATGCCCTTTCCTGAGTGAGACAATGCCCAAAGGTGAGCGAGACGTGGCCTCAGTCACTGGAAGGTGAGGGCACTTCCTTAGTTCTCCCAGAGAGAACAGCCTTCCTTCAGACCCATGCCCTCTGTCCTCTTCCTCTGGGCATTGGCTCCCCCGAACTCAGAGAGTGGACAGCTCTGTCCCCTTTTCCAAACACATCAGACTCACAGAAAGATTTCCTCCAAAGATTACCGCCTTCTTCCCCTTAGTTACAATGAGCAATATCTGAATGATGCCTCCATCGGCCAAGATCCAAGTGGCCATCTTTACAAGGAAAAGGCCCGTAAGTCCTCCCAAATGATCCTCAGCCTTGGCATACGCAGCGGCCTCATCCAGATTCCAGCAAAGAGGAATTGGCAGGGCATGAAGAAGGGCAGAAGGTAATTGAGGAGCTGGGGCTGGTTTTAAGGCAGGACGGAGCCCAGCTCCACGAGCTGAGCTGGAAGGAATTTGCTGCTTGTGCCAGATGTCATAAAGAGCTGCTGAGCTAGTCAAGCTTTCTAGTGCTCGGGAGCAAATCAATCAGATGAGGTACGGCTGCCACTCAGCTCCAGACCATGAGCTCATGTGGGCTCCACCCCAGCAAGCCAGTGCCGCCACAGGCCCTGAAGCACGCATGGCAAGAGCCGGGTGCCCATGGCCAGGAGGGAGAGACCAAAGGGGTTCTTCTTTAACTCTGAAAACAGCCCCGGAGTGAACCGGGCCTTCGACAGCTGTGGTTTCGTTCTCCTCACCGCTGGGTGAGTTGGGGGCGCTAACTGTGGAGCTGGAGAGCTGTTCAAATCAGACCAGACATGTTCAAGGAGATGAGTGACAATACTTAGGCCACCGTGTGTGGCTGAGCAGGCACAAGAGGTTTACGGCAGGAGAAGAAGTGGGAAGAAAGCAAAAAGGCCCCCAGAAAAGGAAGGAAGCGGGTTGGGGGTCGCCTCACCTGCATTACCTCAGCAACTTGTCCCTATCATGGTTCTAGCCCTCATCACATGGTCAGAAGTTTGTCAAAAGGAGCCTCTCTCTGTATTGAGCTTTCAGTCTGCACAGGCTCCACTGTTCAGGGAGTTTGACGTACATCCTTTCATTCAATCCAGACTCAGATAGGTTAAGTGACTTTCCTAAAGATATAATAAGTAAGTGTGTGGGTGTGCGTGCACGGTACTATTGAATGGCAATCAGCTTTCAGATCCAGTTCTCCCAGACTTCAAAGCCAAAATCTTACCCATTATGCCATATAGTCTCTCAGTTTCAAAGCAGGTACTTTATAAGAATTTGTCAATTCAGAAACTGTGGTCAAGAAAAGAAAATTTACCAAAGTCCCCCAGTTGGAAAATTAAACCGAGAATATTCCCTGGGAGCCAAAGAGAGGGACATACATTGGACATATGGTCACAGATTGAAGTTTTCCGTTTTCTCTCCCTATAATAGCCCTGGCAGACAGCTAATAAGGGAAACATATTGCAGAAGGAATCTTCTCTTCTCTCAGATCACATGGTACAGATTTCTGGTAGCAGCAGAGTTTGCTGAAAACAAATAATAATCCGACAATAGGTAAATTCTTCCCCTCTCATCCCAGTGGAATAAATACACCCAGGGATTCAGGAGTTTATCCTTTCGAGAACTGAACCTACTGAGGGAAAAATTGCAGAGGAGGGCATGAAGACAGTGACTGCCTTCTTCGGAAGCATGTGAGTACGTCAGATGCCATAACCCTCCCTCCATGTTCAGATTGTTCACTTGATGGAACCATTTGAGATGGTTTGGAAACATAGATGATCATCCCTACCATCTGTATGAGGGTAGATAGGCCACTATTACATTTTTATAAAACTTCCGACAAGAAAATATCCAAGCTAGCCTAGGCAAAGGAAATTACCTTTGAACGTAAGCCATGGGAAAACCATTCCTGACAACAGAAGAACTCCAGGCCCCTACAATCCTTCTACCCTTCTGTTTTCTTTCATCTAGATCAAGGTAAAAAGATGGAAAGCACAACTCCTTTCAGTGGTATAGAATCTGCAGCACCTTTTAACAAAGCTGTCTAGCCAGCATTGAGCTCAGAAATTTCAACCTCTTTGGTATTCCTTGCCAAAGAAAGTCCAGAAAAGGCAGCTGGTTTTGCTCGATTCTGTTGGATCCCCATGCTAACTCTTCTGTTGAGATATTAGCAGACATCATAGGAACACCTCTCCTTGACTGTTCTGTTCTCCTCTTGGCAATTTCTTTTTTGAACCAGTGCCCTGTAAGTGCTTGTGTAGTATTTAGCAAGTCATCTAAAAACTAATTTTAAAGCATGAAAGTTTGTGTCTAATCTACTGGCAAAAAGTGAATTTGAACATATTCTAAGTTAACTTTTAAAATAGCACTCTCTCTGAAAAAGTTAAACTAAGTTACCCTATAGCCCAGCAATTCCACTCAGAGGTACATGTCCAAGAGAAGCAAAAACGTATGTTCATGTAAAAACTGGTACACCAATAGTCATAGCAGCATTTATTTACAACAGCCTCAGAGTGGACACAACCCAAATGTCTGTAACAGACGAGTAGATAAACAAAATGTGATATGTCCATACAATAAACTATTATTCAGTGATTAAAAAAAAAAAAGAAGAAGAAGAACGTACTGACAAATGCTCAGTGTGAATGAATCTTGAAAACATTATGCTAATTGGAACGAGCTGGACACAGAAGGCCATGTACTGTGTGATTTCATTTATATGAGATATCCAGAATTGGCAGATCTATAGAGATAGATAGTAGATTTGTGGTTGCCTGGGTCTGGAGGGGATGGGAGTGACAGCTGATGGGTCCAGGGTTTCTTTTTAGGGTGATACATATGCTCTGGAATTAAATAGTAGTATGGTGATGGTCGCACAATCTGTGAATATATTAAAAACTAGTGAAGTGCATACTTTTCAAAAGGGTAAATTTTATGGTAGGCGAATAATATTTCAATTTTTAAATAGTTTGGGAAGAAAGGAAAAAAAAATAGCACCTACATCATAGAGATTTGCATGGACCATACTGTCTATGAGCCACAAGGATGCACAGTCCATGACCTTGGGACTTGTATCATCCAACCTCATCCCTCAATGAGACAGTGTAGCACTGAGGTTAAGAGCACAGTCCCTGAAGCCAGATTGCCTGGGTTCAAATCCTGGAAACTGCTACCTGCCAGCCATGTGAGCAAAGTACTTAATTCCCTTGTAATTCGGCTTCCTTGATTACAAAATGGAGACTCTAATCATAACAGACTGGTGGTGTTCCCATGACAATTAAGTTAGCTAATACGTGAATAGTGTAGTTTTGTCTACCCGTCATCTCGAATGTCACCATGGAGACAATGTGGTGACCTGTTTTCCGGAGTGCTTGCAACCTTGATTATACAATCAACATTTGTTTCTTGGTCACACATAATTGATGATCTACATCTAATTTTATTTAGGAATCACATAACAAATTGAATAATTAAGTAATAATTCAATAAAATCTTTCTTTAATTTACGAGCCATATAACATGGTTAGAAATTATTTGAAAGCAGGAGCCTACATCCATCCTTCATCCTTGCCACTTGTTTTACATTCCCCAGCACTCAGCCCAGCACCAGCTCATGGTCAGCACCTCAGGTGTACTGGCTAACACTTTCCCCAGGGTTGGGGTCACGGGCTAGTTTGTACCAGGACTAGTATTACAGTATGAGGTATACTCCCACCACAGACCACAGGAATGAATTGCAGGAATAATAACTAATGGAGGCATGTCTTAATGAGTTGTGACCCTGAGGTGCTGAAGTTGAAGTTTCTACATTGTTCTGGGTTCGAAGAGCTACTTGAAGGTGCGTAGAGGCTGTGGATCATCAATCTGGCTACATTAGTTATTATTTGGGAGCTGAAGTTCTTCAAAGTCACCAAGGTCCACAGCTGGGAACAACAATATAACCTGGACAGTAACATGCCCTACATGTGGCAAAAGTCTTCCAAGAGAAAGGTCTAAGCAAGACCAAGAAATGCACATGTGTGTGTGCACACACGGCAGCTCCTCATTGATGGGTGATCCGGGAGACTCAACGTAGAACAGCTTTCCTTTTTTCAGTCTCTTGACCAAGATATGCTTTAACCATCAAGACAGGTTTTAAAGGAATGGTGAATGCCTCCTAAAAGACAGACTCATGAATTTTAATTGCATTCCAAGAGACTCTAGTGGTTTCCTAACTCTGATTTCTTTATTAGGGTGTTGTGCTTGTTAATCTTTTTCTCACAGCTCATTTTATTATCAAAATCAAGTCAGCTGCTGTTGCCTGTTTATTGTAGAACATGGGTTCTGAGAAACTTGGGAAATACCATGATCAGGCATCTTGTGATAGCTCTTCAACATCTTGGTGAGTCCTAAGACTGGTGGGCTGGTGGTGGGGTCTTCTCCAGCCACTTTCTACTCCAAAAAATGGCCCGAAATGCCCCCACTCCTAAGAGCAGATAGCTATTCAGAAAGTTTTATGGAGGGCTAAACCCAAGACCACCAGATGTATGCATTTAGAATTTTATTCTTCAAATGATTTGGGGTGCTTCGGAGATACTCTTGCTTGCCTCTGTGTCCTAGACTCTGGATGCTCTGGGTGAAAATCGCCACAGGGCATAGAGACTGACTGGGGTATGTATGATTGTGGGGGTGTGGGCAGGTACTGACTTGGAGAAAACTGTGCCAATGAGGAGATGGTTCTCTGATCTTCATGGAAAACGCTGTAAGAGATCATGAAGGGATTTCTCTCTCTACTACCATAGACGGTGGTGCTTCTTCAGTTTCATGGTCTAATTAGATATATGTACTTAATGCTCACCCACCTTGGTGAGGATTGGGAGAGAAGAAACTGAACTAGAGAACAAAGTGTTTGTTGAGCCCCGTTCCCCATGTCTCCAGCCCTGGAAGAGGTGGGATGGGATTATATCCCAAGTTTTCCCTGGCTTCCTGCTGCTCCCTGTGAAGCAGTGTTCCTACTTCCTGTACGATGGCTTTGGTACAAGTCCTACTATCTCGTTCAAGTCTATAATCAAGATCTGGAGGGGAAAAACATGGCTTTTATAGTTCCCTCTATTTGCTCTCATGTCAAGCCAGGAGCACTGAGGCACCAGTGCTACTCAGGAAAACATCCTTTTGCCTGGTAACTGAGAGCACATTGGTATGCTAGCCTTCTCCTCCTTGTTTATTTTCAGGGTAGTGATAAAAGCATGGAAAAAACATCAGGGAAAATCAGTCAATTTCAGTAAGATTTCAATACATCTGCAAAGGGCAAACAGTTTGGAGTTTCTCCTGCCCCGTCTGAAGTTGGAAACTCTCACCACAGTGGGAAGCACAGCTATTTTGACTTGGCAAACCAAACCAAACAGCACGCACCTGCAACTGTACGTCTCTGACGTGAATAGCTGTGGCCAGAGGGTCAGTCTGTTCTCAGTTTTTCATCCAGAAACCACATTCTGCAAATGGAGAGAAAACCACTGTTGGATTAAAGGAAATCCTTGCCATGGAGACTAAGCATACAACTTTAATTAACTCATCATTTTCTAATTAGCGTCCCTCGAGCCCTGTGCATGGGCAGCTTATGTTGCAGAATGTGCCATCAAATTTTTCCAGTTTCAAAAAATAAAGTTTTGTTTTTATAAACATTTATTTCAGAAAGTTTGGAAAATACAGAACAAATTTAAAAAGAGCTGCAATACCCAAAACTCATCACTCATATCAAGTCATTTAATCTTTGGTTAATCTATTTCTTTTCAGTCTACATATATGTTTATATATGCTTTATATATGTTTCAGTCTATATATATGTTTTCAGTCTTTATATATGTTTAAAAAAATACATATTTTGTATTTTAGACATAGTGGAGACTATATCATCTATAGAGGTTCTGGCTTTTTTATTTAATATTTTAGAGTCAACATTTTATCCTTCAGTACGAACTTCATAAAAATCACTCTCAGTATCTGCATATTGCACTGACTACTGGTATTATAATTTGCATAATTATTCCATTATTGTGGAATTATTCCAAATTTTCCAAAATTATTTCAAAATGTTGCTATCATAAATAATGCTGCCATGAATTCATTGTGCATAGAGCTTTGATATCTGTATTAAGAATTGTTTCCTCAGGAAGGATTCCCAGAAGGAAATTCCAATGTGGGAACTCATATTGGCTTCTGATGCAAAAATGCCAAATTGATTTCTAAAATTCTCACTCTGCTATCTGGGATGAAGTAGTTCTTTAATTAATAAATAACCCAGTGACTTTTATCTAATAAGATAGGCAAAATATAATTGTAGTGTTGATTTACTTTGCGTTCCTTTGATTTTTTTTTTCTTTTCTTACCAATTGCAATCTAGCTTTGTAAATGATCTCTTTTCGTTCTTTGCCCATTTTTATTTTAGGATCTGTTTTCTTATCAAATTATGTGAGCTCTTTTTATTTACATAAAAGATCAACTGTTGATTCAACATGTTTGCTGCAAATAATTTTCTACTTTATTGGTTTTCTGTCCATTTTATTTATGTTCTGAGATATAGAAATATGATTTTATAGTAATCATATTATTGATCTTTTCCTTGGCGATATTTTTTTCTACTGATCAAATACTTAGAAACTTCTTACCCTCTAGAAATTTTGTAGATATTCATCTCTATTTTCTTTTAGGTTTTCTACAGTTTGAAAATTCTCATCTCTTTAATCTATCTGGCATGTATTTTAACGAATTGTGGACAATACAGATATCTAAACTAGATCTCACATAACCCATCCTACAAATATCTAACCAAATTCCATATTACTTGTCAATTTAATATATCCCTTTTCCTATGGATGCACCCATTGTCCTTATGGAGCTGGTGCTCCATCAAGGTTTTTACCCCAATTTCTACTTTGTTTTGTTAATGTGCTTGTAATTTTTTTTAAATGCTATGTTCTAAACTTACATGAGTTTGTAATATACTTCAGACTCTGGTGGGGTAAGTTCTTAGCTTTGTCAAAAATTTCTTAACTGTTATTGCTGTTTATACGCCAGGCAAACTTCAGAATTATTTTAAATTCCTAAAATTCCTGGTTTTAATTATTACTTAAATTATTTTTTAAATCATGACTGCATTCAACCGAAGACATTCATGTGGATTAATTTCCACATGAAATTAATTAACATGAAATTTAAAAAACATAGTGGGTCACAGCATATATTCATTTTTTCATTACCATTATCACCTTGTATTACTTACTGTTCTTAAATGCACAGGTGCATGACTGTATTCTCATTTTTTAAAGTGGAATGAAATGGGAAAACTTCATGCTGGTAAATTCCTCTCTGGAAGGTTACTTGGGTCAAGTAAAAAATTTTACTATCATAAAAAAAATGATGCCAAAATAAATCTGTGAAGATATCTTTGTGCTTACTTGCAAGTATTTCTCTGGGATAAGCTCCTAGAATGTGAATAAAAGAGAATTCATAATTTTAATTTTGATAGTTTCTGCCAATTGTCCTTGAATAAGACTGTGCCAATTTATACTCCTATTAGCAGTGAATAAGAAATTCTGTTTTCTCACACTGGATGTTATGGAAATTTAAAATATTTGCCAGTCTGGTGAAAAAATACAATCTCAATGTTGTTTTAATTCATAGTTCCCTAATTACTAGGGAAGTGGAACATATTTTCTGATGTATGTGACCATTTGCACTTCTTTTTCTTTGAATTGCCTCTTTTTCATTTCTTAATTTTAAGTGGGGCTTATTTTATTTATCTCTTTGTACATTGCATATATTAAGCCTTCATCTGTTACATATTTTGCAGATATTGTCTCTTAATCTCTTCCTTGTCTTTTAATATTGTTTTACCATCTTTCCCAGTAAAGCAGTTAACTCATTTTCATATGGTAAAATCTGTCATAATTTTAATTTTTGTCTTCTGATTTTCCTCCAGTTTTCTATTTCATAATTTTATAGGTTAAAAATGTTTCAACATGCAAGCTATGTATAACCTAACTTTTCTGTGTGGTGTGAGAAAAAAATTCTAGGTTTGTTTATTCTAAGTATCCATTTGTCTCAGTTCCAAAAGTGAGTAGTGTGTGCCCCTCAGGAAGTGTCTCCATTACGATGTGGTAAAAATTGAGTGTGTACGTGTGTGTGTGTGTGTGTGTGTGTGTCCATAGCACACATATTGTCTTGGGCTTTATTTCTTCCAAGATCTGTTTATTCCTATATTAATATGACATTGTTCTAATTACCAAATTAATGATTAAAATAATTAGTTATTTGTAATAATTAAAATAATTATAAAAATAAGTAATTTAAAACTGCAAAGTCACATTAATTACTATATATCATATTCTGGCAACTTATATTAAATGTCTCTTTTAATTGTTATTTCCCCAAAATTTCACAGCTGATCTTGTATTTTCTCCCCCAAATTAGACTGTAGAGGTTCTTTGCAACTATTTTGGCGGGGGTGGGGGAGGATTTTGATTGGGATTGTTTTGTACTTTCATGTTAGTATGGGGAGAATTGATCTCTTTATAATATTGTGTCTTCTATCAAGGCCAAAGAGTGGCTGTTCCTTCACTCAGGCCACTTTCAAGTTCCTACAATAAGTGCTTATAATTCTCTTCAGATAGATCTGCATCCTGCTTGTTAGAATTATTTCCAGGCATTTTAAAGTTCTATTGTGATAATAAATTATACATTGTTTTTCCATTGCATATAAAAATTGCTTATTGCGTATGTGTAGATGCTTACATATGGACCTTTCATTATGTTTGGGGAGGGACTTCAACTACTGTCACAATTGATTCTTTCTAAAATTTTGATAGTGACAATTATTAGTTTTTATAGTTTTCCTCCTGAGATATCCAGGTATACAGCATTTTTTTTGATATATTTTACAAGTTTTTTTATTTTTCTGTTTCCTTGGATAAGCCAGGGTTCTTTGGATTCCAGATTCTGTTATTTTAAGCAGAAATATTCATTCACAGGCTCAAAGGGAAGGCTGGACATGAGGCCAGGCAGGACTACGCTGAGGTGAATGAAGCCGTTTCCTTGGAAGCCAAATTTAGGGTGGTGCTAAAAATCTTAGTAATCAAGATAAATAACATTTTAATGCATTTTTTAAGGAAATACTTTTTTAAAAAATCCATGATGGACAAAATACCAAAGGTTTAAATAAAGATAGGCTCAGTATGGAGAAGCAGGCTCTGGAAAAGCCAGGAGCCAGGCAAATGTGGAGACCCCAGTAGCAGCTTCCAATGATAGCTTTATATTGGCTGCCAAAGGGATGGGTAAACTATGAGAAAGAGACTGGAATCCTTGACCAAGGGGAGAGTAAGGAACTTCCACTGACTGTCACAGACCCCACAAAATGGGGGAAAGGAGATTTTCTTACATTGACCCCATCTTCAGCTGAAATCACAGACCTTCACATGTTAGGGCCACACCTCCCATGAGGTTGTGTCCCAATGTGCCAGTCCTCCTTCATTCCTGCTATACTATCTATTCAAAGCTCACATGGATAAAACATTCACATAGCATAAAAGATATTGATAAAGAAACTTTGATGGTTTTGAAGAGCACCGTCCATTGGAATGGGAATAGCAAACTACATTCTGTTTGAACAAACCCTGTGGGAAAGGCCCCACTTTCTTATATTTGTGTCTTGTAGTTTTTGTTGTCGTCGTTGTTGTTGTTGGGAAATGGACACTTTAAGTAATTTAAAGTAGGTCTTCTGAAAATCTCCCCCCATCTTCATCTCCCCTTGAACCCCACCCCAGGTGTACTGTTGTTGTTGTAACTGCTCTTGGTTTTTAGTCAGTTTCCTGGACTAATTCTGTCAAGTCTGTATTCTTTTTTATGTAGGGCCACTGAATTCCCTGCTAGAGAATTAGTGGTCAGCTAATGATTAGTTAGTTTAGTGGTCAGCTAAAGATGGGACAGAAAATTTTTTAAGTGTCTTCAACCAAGAACCCCCAGGCCTTTGCCAATGGATTCTGTGTGTTGGGGCACACCTTCAATGCTCTGACAGTTTACAACTCTGCCTTAGCCTTCACTTCCTGCTTGTACAGAGCATCAAGGTTAGCCCAAAAGGAGAGATTAGAGTCCTCTTGAGTCTACCTTGAGCATTTACACATCCCTGCACCTATGTGGGGCTTTCTAGAATCTCAACATACTGGAACTTTTCAAGTTTCTGTAAGAACACCTTATTCCCCATATTTTCCTTTCACATTTTTTTGGGTCAGCCTCTTATTTTCCCCAGCTGTTATGCTGCCTGAGGCAGCTGCTTGTTTTTGACAAATACCCTAGGGATAGAGTTGTTCCTACTAAGGGAGATCAGAATTAGGGTCAAACACAAAGAAGCCCTCAGAATGGGGTTTTTCTAGGGAGCTGCCAGACCAATCAGTTACAAATATCAGAGAATAAGCTTTGGGGGAAGCTCCAGACTTATTCTGCCCACCTTCAGTGACTGCTGAAGTACCGGCTGTTATAGCTATGATAGTTGGTTATTCTCAAATCTACCTTGGATCTGGAAAGAAGGGGATGAGAATAGGGCAAGTTAAAACATCACAAAATGCAGTTTGTGCTAAGCAGAGTAAGGTCCCCCACAAAATGTTCATGTTCCAATACCTGAATCTTGTGAATATGTTACCTTATATGGCAAAAGAGATTTTGCAGATGGGATTAAGATTATGAACCTTGAGATGGGGAAATTATCCTGGGTTATCTAGTTGTGCCCGGTCTAGTTACATGAGTTCTCAAAAGCAAAGACTTTTTCCCACCTGTCATCAGAGGGAGATATGACCATGAAAGAAGGGTCAGAAAGACTTAGTGTGGCTGGTTTTGAGGATAGAATGGGGTTCATGAACCAAGGAATGTGGGTTGGAAAAAGCAAAGAAACAAATACTCCTTTAGAGCCTCCAGAAAGGAATGCAGCCCCATTGACACCTTGATTTTAGCCCACTGACACCTGTCAGACTTTGAATCTACAAAAGTGTAGAATAATAAATTTTTGTTGTCTTAAGCCCCTAAATTTATGGTAATTTGTTACATCAGTGTAGAAAAACGAATGCACTGTTATTACTGAGATTCAGCCATTTAAAAAAAAATTTAACACTCCTCAATGTTGTAAGCATTTGGTCAATATCCAGATTTCTGAAAAAGTTGATTTTGACAGTTTTTTTCCAGTGTTTTCATTGCCTTTATAGAGGGGTGGATTTTTAGACGTCTTTACTTTGCCATTCTGGAAGAGTTTTCCCCCACTTCCTTCTGGCATCTGGTATTGCAAATGAAAGTCAGATTTTTGTTGTGCTGTGGGTATGTTTTTGTTTTGTTTTGTTTTGTTTTTTCTTTAGGGAAGCTTTTTAGACTTTCTCTTGACTGTTCTGAATTCACTACATTGTGACTAGGTTTGCAAGTTTTGTTTGCTTTTAATTCATTCTGCTAAACATTTGGTAGAGACTTTCAATCTAAGAACTCAAATCTCTCTTACATTCTGGAAAGTTATCTATTTTTACTTGCTTAATAATGTTCTTTTTTATTCTTGCTATTTTCTATTTCTGGATTTCCTATTAGATAAATGTTAAACTTCTATATATATAGAAGATATATTATATATGTCTCTTATTCTTTCTGTCCTTTATTTTTTCCCTCTTGTACTATACTTAGTGAAATCTTCATTTCAATTTTTAACTCTCATTAATTCTTCAGCAGCATACCTTGTTCTGTCCATGAGTTGAATTTAAATTTCAACAATCAAGTTTTTAATTCCCATGATATCTAGATGACTCTTTCTTATAGATACAATACTTTTTTTGCCCTTCTGAAGATAATACATGTAAACGTCCAGTACTGGTTCTTAATTTTGTTTTATCCATTATAAATTCTTTTTTAAAATTTTTATTTATTTATTTATTTTAGAGAAAGAGAGAGAGAAAGCACACATAAGCAGGGGGAGGGGCAGAGGGAAAGAAGAGAAAATCTCAAGCAGATTCCCTGCCGAGCGTGGAGCCCAATGTGGGGCCCAATCCCACAACCTTGAGATGACCTGAGCCAAAATCCAGAGTCAGACGCTTAACCGACTGAACCACCCAAGCATCCCCTTTGTAAATTCTTCTACCCATTATGTTTAGTGTATCTTTCTTTGTGTTATCTTTCCCAAATGTTGGGTGATTTTTAGATATGTGTTCATCTCTACACTTTGATTCCCTGAAGACTGTTCCTTTAAGCAGCCTTGGTAGGAATGGGCTAGGATTCTTTGTACTACTGCTTGTTTAAAGTCAGGATCATCAGGAAGCCTGAGTTAAAGGAGGATGGATACAGCAGGTCTTCCTGGGCTTTGCCACTCACATGGGACACTGCCCTCATTGTCTAACACAAGCTGCCATAGTCACTGATCTTGCCTCAAGGCAGATTTCTGTTTTACTGTTATGTACAAATAGTGCAACGGGGTAAGAAGGTGGAAGACAGCTGTGTTTCACTCATGCTGATACACTGATACAATATTATCTGATACGTAATGGTTTATAACTTTTATACCTGTTATATAAATTATATTTGCTACCAATATAAAGTTACTCTCTCATTTCTATTTGGTGACTGTTCTACTTCATCTAATGCCAACATTTCTCCCGGACTTCCTTTTTCTTAGCCTTTGCTTGAAATATCTCAGTCTTTCTTTAATTTTCAAAATTTCCAAGGTACTTTCCTTTGTATGTGTCTTTGGTAGAGAGAATATCATTACTTTTTTTTTTTTAATATTACAGTATGAATATTATGTCTTAATAAGGAAATTCAAACCATTTACAAGTGGTGACTTTATTGGTATGTTTGCCATCATAAGAATGTCTGTGTCTTTGGGGGGCTCAACAAATATATGTTAAAATGCATGAATGATTTCTGATATTCAGGTTTCACTGCTTTCTCTCTTTCAGTATAAACATTTTAAAATTTCCTCTTATCTTCTGTAGACATCTTGTTTGTGATTTTACTAGTAGTTAATTGTGGGTTTAAAAAAAATATTCTATATATGTGTATGTTCCCAAGCTTTATTAGGCATTTGTTTATACTGTAATCACAATTCCAAAATATTTGAATGATTTTCAACTCCATTGCAGACGGTGAATAATAACTAGCGGTCTGCATATGAAAGGTAGAGAGTAAAGAACCTGCTGGATATAAGAGCAAAAATCCAGGACCAGACATCTTTAAAGGTCTTGTATTTTTTGTTGTTCTTGTTGTTATTTTGGTTTTTGTGTTTTTAATTTTGTTTTTCATACCTCAACAGTAGTTTTATTTATGTTTTTAAACATTTGCTCAAATTCCTTCTATTGCTTTTTTTTTTTTTTAACTAATATATACTGTATTTTTTACCCCAGGGGTACAGGTCTGTGAATCATCAGGCTTATACATTTCACAGCACTCACCATAGCACATACCCTCCCCAATGTCTATAACCCAGCCACCCTATCCCTACTCCCCCCCACCCCCCAGCAACCCTCAGTTTGTTTTGTGAGATCATGAGTCTCCTTGTGTTTTAACAATGCAATGGAAGTTTATAAAACTAACTCCTACATCAAGAATGATCCATGTAGTATGTTAACAATAAAGGAATTTCTTCTACTTCACAGAAAGAGCACTTCTAAAATAAATTAAATTTCAAAGAAATGTTTGAAAAATTAACAGTGTAAGACTCAATGAGCTAATGCATTCATTATGTAGCAATGCCTCCAATGTCCTAATTATATTGTATAAGCTACCTGTTTGGGTATTTTTATTAATTCTATGATTACAGAATCTTATGTTAAATTGACTTGATTTTGGCTCTGTTATTTATCTCCATCTTTTGCGTGTATAAAAAATTAAAGGATGTTAATACCTAATAGGGTACTAATATGGATTATGTTGAAAATTGAATGAAATAATCCATGTAGAGGCATTTGGCACAAAGCCTGGCATCCATTACCCCCACCACTTACTAGGTATGTGACCTCGGGAAAGTTCCTTAACTTAACCTTTCAATGCTTAGATTTATCATCCCTAATATGGGGATTAGAGTAGTTTTTACTACACGGATTTGCCATAAAGAGCTTAGAGCAGAGCCTGGTACATCTTAAGTTCTCAGTCACTGCAAGCTATTATTAGTATCAGAATGCAGTGAGGGCTACAGCATATATGCTCTGGTAGCAACTATGAGAGAGGAGAGTATTCTTTATGCTCCCTGGTCAAGGAAGCAATAGCTGTGATATGGTCCAAAGAGTAGAAGTAAGCTTGAGTCAGAAGGCTGGGGTCCAAGTCCAGGTCCTCTGCTTGGCTATGGAACCTTCAATACTCTCAGTATCTACTTTTGTATCACAGAGAAAAATACCTAGTACACATTTGATATGGGAATTATAAGAATTGTCATGTATACAGGTATTCTATAATGTAATACCAAAACTGTACCATAATGTCAGTTACTATCAATTATTGTAGTATCAATACTAGTTAGCAGGGAATGTTCATGACTTCACTGGTACCTCCTACTAATGTACTTGACCCCATCAATATTCAGAAAAAGATTGTATATCCTTGCCCACATAACCTCCTTCTTCCTTACTTCCCCATTTCTTGGATGTATGTGTCATTAGTAAATCTGGGTACAATTACCATAAAAAATAGAAATGAGAGAATATTTTGTGAATTGTAAACAAATTTCTAACTCTCCATTTTGGCAGAACAGTTCTGGCCCAGCCACTACAGCTGTCAGAGTGATTTATGATGTTCTTCACCAAGTTGACAGCCAGTGGAAAAGAAACTCCATGCGAGAAAAACTCCTTCTATTTATTCTACCTAGTTTAATACCCGATGAACCATGTTTTAAGAACAATTCTTAAAATAGCCTTGAGGAGAGCATCTCTACATTTCCCAACACATATAATACATCATAGAAATTCTCACAGAGAGTATAAGGTGGATGGCAGTCTTTCTGTGAACTTGACTGGTTTACAAAACAGATCTTGATTAGAGACTTTGCAATAAAAACAGCAGGCTTAATATTCTAACTGGCACAGTTCTTCTTGGTTTTGATCATTTCATCCTAACAATAAGGCTTCATCATAGCCAATACTATTATCATGTGTATATAATAGTAAATAAGAAGGGAGGACCAATCCATGGAAGACAAAGCATGATTACCTCCAAAGCCACTTAACTTGGAGAGAGAAGAGGGGACCAGAGTCCATCCTAAGTAGGGTTGTCTCTGCCTCAGGTCATTCCTGAAACCTTGTCTGATGACTACAAGCCATAGTAATCTTCTCCTTCATCTATACAATTCATACGACACCCGTTATACTGACTTACTTTGTAATACTCTCAAAGAATATGTGATTTGTGTAACTTTTCTTCTCAACTATGTAGTGTCATCAACCTCTCCCATTTCCTTTGGCCTCTTGCTCCCAGTTTATAAATGCAAAATTCTCTTCACATAACAAACCAACCAAACAAAACCATGCCCTTATCTTTCTGTCTCCTGACCTCCTTGGTCACTCCATTCTCTTGGCTTAGAGGGCACTACTCTCTCTTGCTTCTATTCAGTATTCTTTTCTGCTTCTGTTAAAACTCTCTGACCACATCTTTTCAACCTCCTTCACTGGCTCCTTTCTCCCTGTCTTCTCCTTACACTTGGTATTCCCCAGTGCTTGTCTATCCTTAACAGTCCCTGGGACTCTTCATTTTCTCCAATACCTTAAATATGCCAACACACATATTTCTAGTGAGATAACCTTTCTTAAGTCTAGAATCATGTTTCCAGGTGTTTATTGTATACCTCAAATGTATCAACAACAGAACTGATTTTCTCCCCAAAACATTTTCCTTTACCCACCTTCTGCATTAGGGAAACTCTGGAAATCATACTTGTTTCCTTCCTCTCCTTTATTTCTAGGACTTTGTCTCTTCACTTCTAAATATCCCTCAAACATAACCAGTTATTTCCATTCCCTTTCTCATGACCTCATTTTCGTTCTCATTACCCTCCCCCTGATGTCCAGAACCCTCTTCATTATGTCTCTTATCATCATTTTTCCTCACTTCTGATGTTTTCCTCCCCCTATCCTACATGTCATCTTGGTAGTCTTCAAAAACAAAAATGACACTAAATAAAAGGCAGAAATCCTTCATTGTGTATCTCTTCTGTTATGTGTCCTTGAATAGTATTCCACAGATTTCAAAACAAAGTTTCAATTCTTTGGGCAAAGTCAAGGTGCTTTTCAATCTGACTCTCTTTTACCTTTCCCAGTCTAATCTGTATTATTCTCCCCTTCCCAGGTACCTTTGATTTCTATTCATGCCCATTCTTGCCTACCTGCTTTTCTGCATGAACCTGGAGTCTCCTCCTCCCCTTGCCTGGCAATCTCCAGATTCTCCTTCAAAACTGCATCAGAGCACTATTTTTTCCTGGGAAAACTACCATAACCTCCAGTAGTGTAAGATGCCGTGTCCTCCAAACCACTTCCACACATCTTTATTAGAGCCCTTCTGACAATGTACTAGAACTAATTATTATTCCCATGTCTGTCTTCCTTGCTCATCTGCAAACCTCCAGAGGCTGGAAGTGTCTCATTCATCTTTACATCCCCATTGCCTAGCGTAGATTCTGGCACACAGAAGGAACTCAATAAATGTTTGTGGAATAAACAAAGGACTAAGTAAATGAAGCCCCTTCCTTTATGAAAGTATGGTGCATGAAGCCATCATTCTTGTTTTTTGGTATCTATAAGGCACACGGTACTAATGAGTAGATGGGCTGTTTGGCTCATTTTGTTACAATCCCTTTGACACTTCTGTTAAAGAACACTGGCTCCAGGGCAAGTGTGAGGGTTCAGTATTTTTAGCTTCTAATGACCTCAGATCTGTTCCGTATGCTTCCCAATTCCCATCGTGTGTGTATGTGTTAGCCGTGGAAACTGGCCACATGCACACTCTTTCAAGGAATTACCTCAAGGAAACATTTGAGCAGCAGTCATCAGTAGGAAATGAGAGCCTTTAACATGTTGCTGCTGGGGAAAACTTGTAGGATTCCTCATTATTGGGCACTTCTCTTTGAATAATCTTTGGCAGTGTTTCCCACTTCCTGTAGTTGAGACTTAGAAAACGTCTTTGGTTCTTTTGGGGCTATATAGATCATCATTAGGTCATCATGAGATCAAACAACAGGTTATTAAGCAGAAAGGCAGGTGCGTTGTGTTAGTAACCCAACCAATTTTACTACCATCTGCATTCCTGACTCATATAGATGACCTAACAGTGCCTATGGCTTTCATTAACACTCACATCCCAATTTTGATGAGTAAAAAGTCACCCACTAACTTCATATTCTGGAGACTTATTCAAAGGATGATGTCTTCATGGATAATGATGGACTCAATTTATTCCATTACCAATTGCTGTCTAATGTTTGCAAAGAAGTTTGGATGAAATTGGTCATTTCAGCATCTAGTTACACAGTGTCCTATGGTTTCATATGCTATAGCCTTGTTTTTGGAACTATATATTAAGTTCCTTGATTAAAGAAGCCACATATCTAGGTACATCTATATTTTCCACATGGCTGAGTATAGAGCATGTTCTTGTTACAATATATATAAAATTATAGTCTTAGAATGGTAGGGTTGGATAAAAATGCATTTTCTTTATGTTTTCCTCAAAGTTTGGGAAACATTTTATGAGATGTCTAAAATAATGTCCAAAATAAAAATAGCCATTTTCATCTAAGGCTTAGTATAATTATAAAAGTTTTTCCCAAAGCTGTATAAATTATTGCTCTGATTTAATATATGTCTCTCTTTTTAATTCAGTGATTGCATGTAGCATTCTCTGCATGGTAAAATGATATAAAGAGAACTCAAGCTGAGAAGGGGGTAAACTATATCCAGTGCAGTCTAATTGAAGTTGATCTTTATCTGATTTGGCTTCTCTGGGGGCTACTTGGAAATAGCTGTACCAGAGGCATTCACTAGTGTTAATAATAGAGGCTTTCTGTAGACTTTAAAATAAAGACGATGTCTCTACAGTGCAATGACAACCAATTAGAAGATGAACATTTGGTCCATGAGTTGATGATTTTAATGCCATGCATCACGCTTGACTGATTAAACACCTTCCCTCTGCCCTGAATTAACCAATTTATTGTCCTAGCAGGCAATGTTGTAAAAAGCTGCTATCTGCATAAAACTGTGGACCCACTACCCTCAATGATGTACAATATAGAAAGAACTGGTTATTTCAAAAGGGTCTTTTAAGAGATAATAGCTTTCTTGAAATGAAACTCTCGTGCCATAAAATTCACCCTTCTGAAGTACGTGATTTATTATTTTTAGTATGTTTAATATGATATTAAATATATGATATATATTAAACTTTTATCATCACAGTCTAATTTCAAAATGTATTCAGTACCTTTTGACCATTTGTAGTCACTCCCCAACCACCTCTACCCCCATTAATGTATTTTCTGTTTCTATGAATTTGTCTATTCTGAGTATTTCAAATACATGGAATTAAATCATTCCGTATGTGACAGGCTTCCTTCACTTAGCCTGATGCATTGAGAGTCCATCCATGTTGTAGCAGGTATCAACTGTTCACTCCATTTTATTGATAAGTGGTATTACATTATAAAGATCTATAGCATTGTGTTTATCCACTCACAGTTGATGAACACTTGGGTTGTTTCCAGTTTTTGGCTATTATGAATAATGTTACTGTGAGTATTCACGTACAGGTTTTTGTGTGGACATATGTTTTCAGTTCTCCTGGGTATATACTTAGGAGTGGAATTGCTGGGGCATATGGTAATTCTATGTTTAACATTTTAAGAAACTGCCAGGTTATTTTCCAAAGTGACTGCACCATTTTCCATGCCCACCTGCAGTGCGTGAGGGTTCCAATTTCTCCCATATCCTCACTGACAACTTATTATCTGTCTTTCTGATGGTAGATATTCTGGTAGGGTTGACATGGTATCTTATTGTGGTTTTGACGTGCATTTCCCTCATCAAGTGACTAATGATGCTGAGCACCTTTTCATCAGCTTCTTGGGCATTTGTGTATCTTCTTTGGAGAAATATCTATTAAATCCTTGGCCTATTTTTGAAAATTAGAGTTACTTTTTACTGTTGAGTGTTTATATATTCTGGGCATAAGACTCTTACAAGTCATGATTTGCAAATATTTCCCCTTATTCTGCATGCTGCCTTTTCACTTCCTAGATATGTGTCTTTTGAAACAAAAAAAAATTAATTTTGGCATAGTTCAATTTATCTATTTTTGTTGTTGTTGTCGCTTATGCTTTGGCTGTTGTACCTAAGATACCATTACTTGCTCCAAGGTCAGAAAGGATTGCTTCTATATTCTTTTCTGAGAATTTTATAGTTTTTACTCTTACATGTAGGTAGAAGATTCATTTTTAAGTTTACTTTTGCATATAGTGTGAGGAAGGTTGAGAGGATTTTGTCAAGCACTCTTTCCTGGTGTGTATCAGTTTAAAATGTGAACACAGAAACCTCTCAGTTTCCCGGAAGTCCACATTATAAGAGCAACTTCTGGGTTTGTTTGGGGTTTTTTTTAGATTTTATTTATTTATTTGACAAACAGAAATCACAGGTAGGCAGAGAGGCAGGCAGAGAGAGAGAAGGAAGCAGGTTCCCTGCTGAGCAGAGAGCCTGATGCAGGGCTGGATCCCAGGACCCTGGGATCACAACCCAAGCCAAAGGCAGAGGCTTTAACCCACTGAGCCACCCAGGTGCCCCTATAAGAGCAACTTCTGTGGCAAACTTGACTTTATTGATTATTTATTGAGTAGAATTCTGTTCAAGATGATGGAGGGCTAAAATTGTGCTAAAGGAATCATATAGAATTTGAGAGAGGACTATGAACCAATTTTAAGGACTTTTATAAAATTTCAAATGTGATTTTAAATTCTCAAAGCTGGACTTAGAACTTGAAGAAATTACTCTGGATATTTTTCCAAACATTTTTAACTTGGTTCAAACCAATTATTTAATCTTGATTGTATTTTTGATTATTTATTCCATATAGGTTTGATTAATTTACATGGAATTCTTCAAAATTCTGTCAAACCACATTGTTGCTATCAAAGAAACTTGAGGAGTTTCTTCTAAAACCCTCTTAAAAACACAACAGAATCATATTAGCAACTCCAGGTTCTAAGTTGAAATCCTTCCATTTCAGTGTAAGAACCATCAGCTTTGAATGTGTCTGGATACAAAAACACATTTTCCCAATTTGAGGAAAAAATCCTTTTTCAGAGACTCTTCCCTGAAGGTATGTTTGCTATAACATATTTGGGCTTAGGACTAAAACATTTGGTTTGTCAGTTGAAGTTTTTCTTTTGCACTTACATCGACAGAATATAAGTTGAAAAGCATCTTGAATCTGGTTGTCTTGGGGTACTGCAAAGGAGAAAACATTGAGAACAAGAGCACTGGAATCATCACACATCCCTGATGCTGCCTGCTGCCATTGGTCTTTCATTCAAGGAGCATAACTCATTGAAATGATATTTGTATGATTGAAAGGATACCTGGCACATCATAAATTCCCCCTAAGATGTTGATTCCTCTTCTCTTTAAAAACTTTTAAGACACAAATGTTTTAAGACATAATGCCGTTTAAGAACGAATGTCTTAAGATGGTTTTCATTTGTAGTCGGTTTGGAAAATTAGGTATGGGGAGGAAAACCTGTGAATAAAGGAGAATTTGCAAATGCTCTTTCACTAAGCACATTACCTAATGGTTATGTAAGAAGGGAACATCTTCTCAGCATTAATAGGCAAATATAGACCAATAAGAACACAGGTAAGGACTTTTTTCCTAACCGGAATAGAGGGTTAGGGTTTATAGGGCAAGAGATTAGACAATTTGTATTCCAGGCAATATTGTTGTCACCACCCATTCTAATGAGCATTTTCTAATTTATGTCTTTAATGTTTTTATTATGAATATATTACATAAGTGGAAACCTGCCTCAGGACTGGAAATGCAGGAGACTTGGTTTTCAGACTCAGCCTTTTCACTAATTATTTGGTCAATTGTGTATAATCTTATTATTTTAAAAATGTTTGGGAAAGTGGGAACTTGCTAATAAAATATAGTTCAATGTTAAAAATTATGCCATGTCTTCTGTCTTAATATCTGTGAGAACATTGAAAATTGGCCCAACAATGACTTAAGAGACAATTACGCAAAAAAAAAAAAAAAATCATGTTATTTTTACTATAAATATAGTTTACTTCAAAACCAGAGAGACTGCTCACGATCATTGCTCTAGGTAACAAGGTAAAGCAATTTGGCAGTAAAGAGATGACAAGACTTATGACAAATATTTCCCAGAGTTGATAAATGGAAGCAAAGAACAAATAAGGTGGGATTCAAGTGAGTTAAGAATTTCCTAATTCTTAAATTGATTTATTTGAAATACAAAAAATGGTCTCAAACCTTTGCATCTCAACCTTAAAATCTGAGAGATTTCTTTTTTTCAGGTATGTGGGGTTTTATTTGTTATTTCAATTTTTTATTTAAATTCTAGTTAGCTAACATATAGTGTAATATATTTTCAGGAGTAGAATTTAGTGATTCATCACTTACATATGACACTCAGTGCTCATCACAAGTGCCCTCCTTCATACCCATCACGCATTTAGCCCATCCTCCACCCACCTTCCCTCTAGTAACTTTCAATTTGTTCTCTTTAGCTGGCAGTCTCTTATGGTTTGCCTCTCTCTTTCTTTTTCCCCTTCCTTCCCCTATGTTTATCTGTTTTGTTTCTTTCATTCCACATATGAATGAAATCATATGGTATTTGTCTTTCTCTAACTGACTTATTTTGCTTAACATAGTACACTCTATGTGTCCACATCATTAAAAATGGCAAGAATTCATTCTTTTTATGGCGGAGTAACATTCCATTGCATACATATACAGATCTTCCTTATTCATTCATCAGTTGATGGACGCTTGGTTTCTTTCCATAATTTGGCGGTTGTTAATAATGCCGCTCTAAACATTGGATTGCCTGTACCCTTTCAAGTCAGTATTTTTGTATCTTTTGGGTAAATACCTAGTAGTGCAACTGCTGGGTTATAGGGTAGCTCTATTAACTTTTTGAGGAACCTCCATACTGTTTCTAGAGTGGCTTCACCAGTTTGCATTCCCACAAACAGTGCAAGAGGTTCCCCTTTCTCCACATCCTTGCCAACATCTGCTGTTTGCTATGTTGTTAATTTTACCCATGTGGACAGGTGTGAGGTGGTATCTCACTGTAGTTTTGATTTGTATTTCCCTGATGATGTGTTTAAAAGGCAGTCATTAACTACTCACTGTGTGAGGGACACAAAGGAAAGACAAGCTACAATCTTTATTGTGAAGAGACACAATTTTACAAAATTTACAGGAATAGTTTAAACACAAATTTCCAAAAAATAAAAATTAATACAACATTTCCTAACATGGAATTTTGAGAAAATAATTGATTCCAAATATTAGCTACCTGTTACAGATGTCTGGTGAGGTCATACTTCTTTTAATGCCCCAAGTCAAACCTGACTGAACTTCCAACATCCCACTGAAGGGCGTCTAGGATCACTGATTCATGTGTTTCTAAGGATCCCCAGGAAATGCTTTCAGTATTCTGTTTTTTTTTTTTTTTTTTTTTACTATTTGGGTTTTTAAAAATTAATTTATTTACTAATTAATTAATCAATTAATTAATTTGGCCTGCTGCATTTTCCTTTAGCACAGCCCATTGGAATGCAACAATATATTACATCACTATGTAACCCCAAATCTAGACTATTTAGATTTCCAAAACACTACACAAGGACTTCAGCAGAACAATAAGGATTGTGTCCAGGTTGTGTCTTGGCATGGACGGTGCCTCCACCATAACACCAAATGGTGAAGGTATGCTTTCAGGTCCAACATGCAGTCTTTCATTATCTACTGAAAACTGAATATTTGGAAAAGAATAAATAGAAATCTCCCAAGAATGAAAACTAAGTTTTTAGAAAAGAAACTTTTCCCAGAGGGTTATGATTTCTTGAGATGTGATCCTGCTCACAAACAAATAAAAGCTATCTTACTAAGATAATTCAGAATGACACTATTTAACCCATGGCGCTCACCGCCTCCAACCCAAGAAGCCTAATTTCAGAGCTGTAAGAAGAAAGATAAAACCTTTCAAGTTTATGCCTGCCTTTCTGGAGTCTGGACAGAATCTCTTGATTTCCATTGCTTTGGATCCTTATTAGCCAGGGAAAATGAACTTAGGGGAAATAAAGAGGAGAAGTGTGACATGAAAGAAACATTCTCATTAGGCTTCCTTGCCTCACTGCACCAGTCCATCATCATCATGATCATCATCGTCCTTATCATCATTGTGTTCAGTAGCAGCCGCAGCTCTCAATGACCATTTATGGGCTGCCTGATATGTGCTGGACCCTGTGAAAGGTTATAGAGTCAGTGGACAACCAAACGCTTGCAAATGGGCAGCAGAGAGAATGCTTCTCTCCCTCCATACTTGTCTTTGATGGTTAAGAATGAGACACGTTGTTGCCTGTGCAGTTGGAAAAACAACCACATGATCTACCTTATCATGCCCCTTAGTTACTGCAGGTCATACAGTCTCAGATCTAGAAGAGTTCTTAGCAATGCCTGGATCCATTTCTCGAATAAGGACACAAAGGTCCAGAGAAGATTTGACTTGTTTGAAGTCAGAAAACTCAGTCATGAGAGAGCAGGGACTGGACTCCTGGATCTCCTGAGTTCAAGTTCAGCAGACTTCCCAGTATACCAGCCTGTTTCTCTTCTTGAATAATATTCCAGAGTATTCCAAAGCATCTTAGAATATACCTGATACTAAAGTGATACTAGTACTGCTGCTAGAAATAGTAAATAGGAAATATTTCTGAAATGCTTATAGGTGATCTAATTTTCTGGGATTCCAATTTGCTTTCATGATTTTAGATTCTCAAATTTTATTATTTTAGATTCTCAAATATTATTATTAAGTTATTGTTTATTTAACTATGAGATGGTATCTAGTCTCATGAATGATTAGTAATGGTGTTAGGCACTGAAAAGGTAGCATGGTCCCTCCAGTAGCTTCATGGCAGAGCCCATGTGAATGCAGAGTCTACAAATGTAATTCATAATATAATATGGTAACATGTGTACCTCCTTCATGATTTTCTTCTCATCATACAACATTGAATTTGAACATTTATTTGTAGACACTCCCAATTTTGGTATGGGTTCACAACACTTGAACAGACTAGTTCTATGTCTTTGTAAGCACACATGACCTGTAAATCATTAAAGAAATATGTAGGTTTTAGAGTCCAGAGATTTGAGCTCATATCCAAATTATTCAACCTCTCTGAATTGCAGTATCCCTAACACAAAATGATGATGATGATAGCTTTTTTAGATTATATCTGGATTGAGTACATGTAAAGTGCCTGAGACACATAGGTTCTCATTAGATGGTAGCACTTTTGATATATTATTTCACTTAATCCCCAGAGCTCCACTGCAAGGAAACTCAGACTGAGAGAATTTGGGTCATTTGCTTAGTGTCTCTCACAGGGCCGGGTTGTAAAAGAGCTGGGACTCACCTGAGTTTGCCCTCTCAAATCTCAGGTAAATGTACTATTTTTTGAAACACCATAATGGCTAAGGGTAGGAAGAGAAGATAGTAGAAGTCTGTAGGCCTTCAACTTTTCGAAGATTCAGTACTCTTTCTCCCCCACTCCTTTGTAATTCCAAGATAGAGTACTTTGGAAATCTTTGGGTTCATTCAATATGTATTATTTTTCCATATGATTCCATATTTCTGAGCAGACTGTAAGTAACTCATTCTAAGCTCAAACCACATACCCTGATATCAGTACCAACAGGAATTTAGTTAGTTGTTAGGGGACAAACTAACATGCTGCTAACATCTCATATCCTCTACCTTCTTACCTGCTTTCTGGCTGTCAGAATGTTCTTCTTTAGCACAAGGCCTCCAAGAGCTGACAGGTTGGCAAGATGATCAATAGAAGAGACAGCAGATGATTATCAGGGGTGTAGAAGGCAAAGGTTATCACTATGTGTTTAACTTCTATTTAACTTTCATGGGACCTGTATGAAAAAATGGTGAGTATGAAAAAATTTGCTGGAAAATATAGAACTAATTAATCTATTACCATATTCTTTTCTAATACATTTGAACAAGACACCTACTCCCTTTTGTAAAAGCCGTGCATCCAATTCTAGCGAGATGTTTTCCCCCTTATAATGTAAAAAAAATTTTTTCTAGTATGCTGAAAATTAAATTGGCCCATGTGTACAAAAAAAAAAAGATAATAAAGGCCTATGGCACTGAAAACTCATTAAGATTTTTTTTTCAGTGGCAGTGCACAAAATATTATAAAATAATGTGGAATCCAAATATTCTTAAATAATCAACAACTAAATGAGATGGAATAGACTCTTTCAATACCAGAGTTATGTGTCTTCCAGAAATCCTCTGTTAAAGTTGTATTTATAACCAGATTTGCTGGCATAAGTTGATCTAGGATATAGAGGATAATTTGTAGAACATTCAGTCATAAGAAATATAAAGCTATGTTAGTTTTCACAAAAGACTTATGACACTCAGAATATTGTCTTAAACAGTTAACTATTCCTAGAAAGTCTTCAAAAGAACATTTTTCTTTTTTGGTGTTTCTAACTCAAGTGGTAAAAGCCCTAATGAGCCTCACCCACAGTTATTTGGCTAGTGAAAATGCTTAGCTTGGTGAATGACTTGGGAGTGGTAATATGATTAGAAGCCAGCATTTTTTTTTTCCTATTCACATGCAAAGTTTAACAGTAAGGTCATCTATCTGAGTTATTAAATTCCCCGACGGTAAAACCCAAAGCAACTCTACCTGACATGCAGTATTGGCCTTATTCTTAGGCAGAGTCAATTTTTGCTGCTTTGAAATGATTTTTAAGTTAAGATGTTATTCTTGCTAAAATAGAAGTTCCCCTCAGGTCTGTAAGTTTAAAAGTTTATGAGTTTCTAGCTAACATAGCTTGTTCAGTTTTTGATTTGGGAAGATGTCTGAGGTCTTAAACGTGGAAAGTGGAGAAGAAAGTTCCCTTTGGAGATTAAAGTGGACATCTGTTGTTCTGCCCAATCCAGACTCCACTGTATACCTTCTGGTCACAGGCCCTCAGCCTTCTTTTTGGGGATTTTCTCTTTACCATTGCCTGTGGTCCTGATGAAGTCTCACCGTCCTCAGGCCCAGGATGTCTGTAGGACATGAGCCAGGGTCATAGGCAGTCTTGGAATTCAAATATCGAAACCATGATGATGACAGTGATGACAATGATAATTGTGATAATAAGAATAATAAATGATTACAGATTGATTCATCCCAATGCTGGCATACTGAAAATATAGTTAGATTCCCAGAGCTACTCATATCTTTCCAAGGCCTATTTTCTCTACACACCTTTTGGTTTTAGTTGCTATCCTAAGGGAAGTTGTTGGAAGGGTGTCCTACTCTTTCAGGGATAGGATATTCTTCCAATAAATTGTTTTCATTGAAGGTAGCCATGGTTGTTTCTGCTGCTAGAGAAGCATAGCGGGACACGCCAACCCAAAATATGCTGCTTTGGTATATTGATTATTTTGACCTGGAGGCACTTGAAATGAAAACCAGAAAATGCAGTGTGAGACTTTCTCTGAACTCCCTCTATTTTCTCAAAGACAGATCCTCCAAAAGGAACTCAGTTGTCACAGTTCCTTCCCTAGGATTTTCACCAACCAGGGAAGATTGACTCATTGCAGGAGAGAAGACTAAAAGTAGACACCACACCCACACACATTTCATCACAAACTATCATACTTCCCATCTATTCTTTTAAGGGCCCATCCATCCTCCCTAAAAATCATTTACTCCTCACCAGAGACCTACATCTTCCCTCTTCTTTCCTTATTAAAGTGGTGTTTAAGTCTGAATTCTAAGCCACCTTGAGAGTTCCTCATATTTTCCTACATATCTCCCATATGGACATGAGGGATACATATTAATAAACTTTTTCTCTTGTTAATCTGTCTTTTATTATAGGGGCTTCAGCTTAGAACTCAGAAGGGTGGAAAGAAAATTATACTTCCTCCCCTAGCAACAAAGAATCCTAACCAGAACAGATATTCTGAAGGAGATGTAGAAAGTGAGGGACCCTGGGAGCCTTGGAATAAGCTCTGTCCAGAAAGAGGCATGGGCACACAACGAGGGGGCTAACAACAGACAAATACAACCTTCAGCCTTGCACAGACTGATCTACTTTTGAAAAAGGTAAAGTGGCCCCCAAAACATAGATTTCTGCTTTTCACAGAGTTCAGTGCCCTTCATAAATTTATCTTTTTGTTAGAAAAGTCTAAGACCATTTGCAAAGTCTACCGGGGAAAATATATACTTTCTTAGAGTCCTTGAAAGCCCCAGAGAAAATGAGGTTCAGCCTTTGGTCAGAATTTCCCAACAATGGAAGTCTAGTGGTAGGAAGGGGACTAGGACAGAAGACTTAGTCTTTCCATTTCTGGGGTTCTCCCAATGTCATCAGATTTGTACCTTTGCTCCTTGGGAGTGTGGATCAGTAACTCCTGGACTTCGGATTTCATATGCTGGTAAACTTTCAAGAAAACATCAGACTGACTTAGGGTTGCTACTTTTTGTTTTACCAAATAAGGATATTAAAGTAGAAAAAATGACCAAATATTATTACTACTGATACTTAAAAGAAAGGTAAATTTAAAAACCAAAAAGCAGTGCATAAATTTACACACACAAAAGCAATTAGGTGAGTTTTAGGAAAAACCTAGTTTATATTGTCCTTATTTTCCTTGCTTTGTTGTGTGAAAAATAGGCCCTGGTCCGTGAAATGGCAAATAGTGATAGGTTTCTGAGGAACTCCTGGAGGAAGAGGTTTGGACCCCTTGTGGAGAATTGAAGGATTCACCCAGCTCTGGGGTTTTGCTTTCCAGGCTCACCTTTCTGGAAGCTGAGCCCAATTTTGTTCAAGTATACATGTAAACACAGTGAGCTAATGAGGGCCTGAACTGGTTTTGTGTTGTTAACAGAAACCTCCATACTCAAGGGCAAAACCAAGAGCACGTCGCAATACCCTGGGGTCCAGCTAGAGAGCCCCTGGGAACCTCTCTCATAGTTCCCTCCCTTTCTCAGCCTCTTCCCAGACTCTGGTCTCATTTCATTTTTATGCCTGAACTCCACCTCTCTCCTTAATGTGGCCACTCGGGTGTCAACTCCCTGGCTCTCTCTCCAGCGACCATGACCCTACCTACTACCCCTTATAGACCAGACCTCCGGCCAAGTCTGTCCCAGCCTTGACTTCAGTCTAAGTTTCAGGAACCTCTGCTCAAGTATAGTATCCCCAAGCTTGTCTTTTCCAGGAGGGATTGGATACAACTAATCTGATCCCTTTTGGGAGTGACAGATAGTGAGCTGAATATGACCAAGTTATCACCGTGCACTACCATGTACTAATGTATGCTAGCATAGACCAGCAAACCTTGCAACACCATATAAATCCTCTGAATTCTTTTCTTAAGGGGATCAGAAGGGAGGAAAAACTGCTAGGCAGTATGAGGTCAGACAAGTAAGAGAACAAGATGCACCAGCAGCTTTGCATGCAAGAATAATAGCAGATTCATGCTGGTTGCAAACTGCTGTAGGTCAACCCAAGGAATCATGTACAAGTAGAAGAGAAGGGTCATTGGCAGCAGAAACTAGTATATATATATATATATATATATATATATATATAAACTGAAAACCAATCCTCTTATCACCATTTGTTCTGGTTCATGGGTTGCCAATGTTAAATGTTAATGTTAAAGTAATTAGAATTAAATAGTCCATATTATCTTAAACATGTGCTATGATCTATATCAGCCATCTTAAAGTAAATTATTCTGCAGTAATAAATTATCCCCAAATCTTTGTGGCTGACAACAATGGCAGTTTAATTCTGTTCATGGTCCGTGTTTATCACAGGTTGGCTGTGCCTCTGCTCCATAGGTCCTCGCTCTAGCACTCAGACTCATGGAGCAGCCCCTATGTGGGATATTACTGGCCTCGTGACAGAGGGAAAAACAACATGGTGGAACTATATGATGCTCTTAAAGCTCATGCTGAGAATTGACGTGAGACATTTTCACTCACACTTCACTGGCCAGGTCACATGGTGAAACTTAATGTCAGTGGAGTAGGGAAGCAGAACCCTCCCACAGGAAGGGGTCAAGGAATGTTTTAGGTAATAATACAATATCCCCCATGAGTACTCTATTTTACCTTTCTCAATAGATATCTCCTAAGAAGTACAAGGGCCAACAGTCCTTAAACATCTTGTTTCTCTGAAATTAAAAATAGCACAATAGAGAGACCATAGTCTTCAGAACTCCGTAAGATTTCAGATCTTTCCCGATTAAAATGCCAATCCTTCAGTGCTCCTGTGTTCTGCAGGGGAGCCTGCTTACAAAATGGCAGACATGCCCACATGTCTGTCAGTGTTTAGAGTGGATAATGCAAGCACAGCATTTCACAACAACCCTGGTGGCTGAGTTGCAAAGTTATTTATGGCTTCACCATTTATGACATGCTGCTCAGTTTCCCATGAGTTGCTAGGAAAGACTCCTGATAGCTACTATGAGCCATTGAAACCTATGAGACTTCATTTATTATGGCATAATATACACATTACCTCACTCGTGTTAGACCATATGGAGAGCTCTCTGTTGAATTTGGCATAGTTACTGGGGTGAAACGGGAATGGATTCTGTTCCTTGTCCTCTTCAATTATGCTGTATGTTGGATGGGGCAGCCAACTTCAACAGATCATCTGGGCATAGCAATCAGTCCTCAGGACAACATCACTGCCATCACCTATGCCAATGAAGAATAACAAATGTGATATCGAAGAGGGTCTGAGTGGCAGGGAACAGCAAAATCTCGAGAGTGGATCAGTACGGCTCCCTGCTGACATTTAGCTCCTGTTTGGAAGTTGAGGGAGAAGCAGGGTCCCCATTTGTCACTCATTGTAGGGTGGCATTTGGAAGGAGAGGCAAGACGCTCAAAAGAACCTGAAAAGCACAGCCAGTTCTGGGTGCAAATGAGTAACTAGCGACAACTCCTTAAATGGCGAAAGGTGCCCCTGGGAGCGGGGAGCCACCGTCTGTAATCTGCCATGCCAATCTGCCTCCTGCTTAAAAGGGGAACAAATGAACACTTGGACTCTGTGGGCACCTAAAGACAGGATGTTAATCCCCGTAATGTAGATACATGGGGGACGTGGCCAATATACAGTTATTTCCATGCACCTTTTGTCATTTTGGGTCAGTTGGTATGATACGAGGTTAAGACTTGGTGTGTTCAATTGAATACATGGTTGGAAATCCCTTTGTGGGGGGCTTTTCCTCCTTGGAATGGTAGGGTGGTAGTGGGGAACACTGGCCTATAAGGAAATCTCAGGCATTTTTCTAACCCTTATCATAAATTCACCTCAGATTGAACCACCCCATTAAAATTGGTGTGAAAAGTCACATGATAGCCTACAAAAATCATCCTAATAGTTTTCTCCTTTTATAATTACAGTTTTAAGAATTGTTCTACAATTTCCCTGTTTACGTTGCCAGTCCATCTGTCTATGATGTTTGTGAATCTTTCCCTGTTTCTCCCTCCCTCCCTCTCTCTCTCTCTGTCACACACACAAACACACACACTCACACACAGACACACAGACGCGGTGACCTAAAAATCAAAGTAAAGCTCAGCAAAGAGTAAGAAGAGTTAACAGCAAGGACTCTAAGAGACTTGCTGGATGAGCTCAATCCATCCTCGTACTTCTTTCTTTCTTTCTTTCTTTTTTTTTTTTGCTTGCCTCTTCTATATTCCTCATCTCTATCAAAATAGAACATTAATAACTGAAGAGTTCCCATTGCAAGATATCATCGCTAATAATGAGCTGTGGGGGGAAAGCAGACCCTTCTCTTCCAAAGGACAAGCTCGAACTTTGCTTATGGTTGACGATTTGAAATAAAATCAAAAGATCGGTGCCCACCCCCACCCCCACCCCGAAAAAAAAGTCTAATTAGTGTTCGTCTATTGGAGAGGAAGCTGAGCCTCCTGCCCCACCACTGCCAAATGAAATTAAGGCCCAATTATTGATAAATGAAGAGTGGTTTGTGCTGGAGCTTGGCCTGGAGTCGCGGAAATACATCTGTCATTTGGCCTGTGCAGGAGTCATTCATGTGTGATATAGCATCCTGCGTCTTTATCATGCATCTGTAGATTTTTGTTTTAATTCAGTTAGCTGTCTAACTAGATTCGGTGCTGGATGCCTCGAATTGAGTCAGGATTTGGACTGACAGATGCAATTCTAGTCTGAAATGGTGTGTGACAGGACTAGCTAGCCTGCATATTAATTATTATTGAAACCATTAGAGGCAGCGCTCCCCCACTAATGGTCGATTCCGTTATCTGCTGTGGCTTCTCTGGTTAACAATTGCCCAGTTGCTCCAGGGCAGGTAGAAGACGCAGCGGATCAATGGACCATTGTTGTTAAGTGCACTTACTATTACCATGAAAATTAGAATGCACGTGCTTGAAAGACAAGAATGAAAATGCCCCTGTCTTACCATTATGCAAATTACCCATTCTCTAAATGAGATAAGTGGGGGGAGAAACATTTTTCATAAATCTTAACTAGGTAAAAGGGTTTATTAAGTCCATTGTCAAAAACGAATTGAAAACAAACATTTGTTAAGTTGATAAAAAAAAAAAAAAAAGAATGTCTGCAGGGCTATTCCCAACCTAGCTCTGCATACAAAGCTTAGTTGGGTAACATGCTAAGGTTTAATTTAAAGTTCCTGTCGTTTTATCGCTCCGTTGTATAAAATATTGAAAATAACTGTCACCTTCAAAAAGAAGCCGCTAATGCAATTTTTGTCCCAAGTTCTGAGAAAATATTGTGTTAGGAGGACTTTAATAAGACCGACTCCAAGGGCAACCATCTTGCCTCAACCTCTGTGGTCTTCCTTCATTATTTACTTGTTTCACTCCTAGCCTGGTCCCATGCCCACCCACCGCGCTTATTTCAATCACCTAATGACCTTTGGTAAGCCCTGCAAAAAACATTCCAGACACAGAGGACTGATGGAAGTCAATGTTGCTGAAATGCACAGTGTTTCTTGCCATTCGCTTATCAACCTCATGTGATAGGAACTGTGTGATTATAAACCATGTGAGTTCTGTCGCAGGCACAGCTCGAATTACACATTGCCGTTTCGTAAAGAGTTTGTAAAGTTGCTGAGGACTGTAATAAAGCAAAAGACAAAATGGTAATACAATGAAATGTAATATTTTCTGTTAAATAGAAAATTAATGAGAGAGGGAAAGTAATAATGATGAATTTGCATCTTTTCAAAGATTCAAATTTGTTAAAGGACACTTCATATTGGTGATTCAGGGCCAAAGAAGCTTGTGCTTTCCTAAACAATTAAAAATTTGCATCTTAGAAGAAATGCTTTTTCATCTCCTGTTGTTGGAAAATGAGGTGCTTCAAAAGAACCCAGCTTCAATTTAGAAGTGCAATAGCTTGATTATGATATTGGGTCGCAAGATTTTCGTTGTTAAAGATCATTTTGAATAAAAGAGCAAGTTAGAAAGCAAAGATATATCTCGGTATAAATAGATCTTAAAATTTGAATAGTCATAATATTCTGGAAATATAAGTAAATTTTGACTTTACAGTTTGGAAGCTATTATCATTTTTTTGTGTGTGATTAGCTACTCCAATTTACAATGTTTGCCTCACTGCTTTATTTCTTTCAATAGGTTTTTTTTTTTATAAGACTCCAAAAACTTAATTATGGCTTATGCAAATATCATTTGAGGGAAATGAGGTAATATTAAATCTTTGAAAGCATTATTAGGTTAAATGCTAGGAAAGTCATTGTAGGTATTAAATGGCATTCAGGGAAAAAAATGGAGCTGAGATAGGAAAGGCCCCTTGGAGAGGTTACTCATGCCTTTCTTAAAGGCATCTACCGGATCAGTTTTTCCCGAAGTTTGATCAAAGGTGAGTCTCGAAGAAAGCTAGAGAAAGAAAGACTTTGTGCTTCTGTATTATGTACAAATCGGAAGCCAAACTAAGTCCACAAGATGCTGAAACTGCTAAAACTGAATCCATGAAGCATGCGGTACTTTTTCCAGATACGATGCAAAACATCTTTTTTTTTTTTTTAAGGTTTTATTTATTTATTCGAGAGAGAGACAGGTTGGAGGAGGTGTAGAGGAGAAGAAGATGCAGACTCCACACCAAGCAGGGAGGCCGCCCGTGTGGGGCTGTATCCCAGGACCCTGAGATCATAACCTGAGCCAAAGGGAGATGCTTAACTGACTGAGCCACCCAAATGCCCCACAAAACCTCTTCTTATATCTTTATTGAGTTACCTACATATTTCCTACATTGATTGGGATCACCAATAGTGTGTAAACTCTACCAAAAATAATAATAATAATAATAATAATAATAATAATACACAGGCCAATTAGAGTCGTGTTTAACTAAGCCGGACAAATTAAATGTTTTACCTAAGAAGACATGAAGTGTCAGCCACTTAACACCCACTTATTTTTAAAGTACCCATAGCCTACTGAGCACAGAGCTTAAAGAGTGAAGAATGCTTAATATCTTGATGTTATTAGCAAATGATAAAAGTAAAGATAATGGTTGAGAAGTATGAGAGTGAAACGTCAGGTGGAAAAAAGAGGACAGTGTTCACTAAGGGGGCAGAAACGCAGGAAAGCAGACATCCATGTACTTCCGGTGTTTCCCCAACTGTGGTACTTTGGACACCTGTTAGTCTCCGAACACCTACTAACCTGCTACTGCAAGAGACAAAAGAAAGTGTCAGGCAGGAAAACTGTTCCTCTATCCTCTTAGGTTATATCTGGGTGCCTGCGAATTAAACAAACAAAAGATTAATAGGAAAAAAGGCACCGAATTTTTATTAATATTTCTGTGCATGAACGTCCACAGTAAAGAAGAGAAATTCAAAGTAATGATCAGATTCAGGGGCATGTGTACCCTTCTTAACAAAGGACCGGGGTTTTGGGTTCAAGGGCCAAAAATTGTGGGGAAGTGACTAGGGACTGTCTATGGAAGCTAATGGAAGGTGGGGGTATTTTAGTGAGGTCTGTTTAGCAAACTCCTCTTGGTGTTGACTCCCCATCTTCGGTGATGAGGCTCTCTTTTCTCTTTGGTGCTTGGGATGTGGAGGCATCTTCTCAAAGGGAAATTCATACCCTGCTTTAGGAGTGTTAAGAGGAAAGCGGAGAATTTTTCCTCAATTGCCTTCAGCTCAAAATAATTCTTATGCCAAAGTGGCATGTTATGGGGTGACACATTCTGATCTCCTTTCAAAAGGTAACATTGTGTTTTTAAGACTAATGGATAAATTCCTTAATTACATAGGTTGACTTTTATTCTAACATTTTCTTTCCTCGTTTTCAGTTTTTAAAATAACCTTTCTTTCACTAAAAGATGTCTGTAACCAGTTGCATTTTTCCCCCCTCTAATGCCTTTATTTGGCAAAATAAAATCTGGATAACTCAGTATCATTCTGTCAAATTTTTCTTCTTTATTTTTTATGTCAGTGGTCCATGATTTCTCAACCCCTTGGAAACAGTGCTTTGCAGCAGTCTCTAGAAAAAATGTTAACAATGGTCATCCTTTTTTTAGTCCCCGCTATGCCTTCAACAATACTCAGGGAGATGCACATATATTCTAACAATAACATCCTAAGAGGTAGACAGGATTGTGCTGGGTTATTAAATGAGGGAAGTGAGGCTGATGGCAGTGACTTTGCTTGCCTAACATGGCATGACTCTAGGGTGATCTTATCATCTGTCATTTCAACAGGACACCCTTTGAAGTCCAGTTACAACAGGACATCAAGTATAAACGGGGTCTTTCCAGGACAGCCCAGCACAGGGAGTCACCCAGCAGAATTTCTTTGCAGGCCAGGATTTAAGTCAGCGTGTTTGTTCTGTGGCTTTTGTGGCTGTTTTAGGCTGCCTCTGAAAGTTCTACAAAAATAAGACTATCAGTTTTGGAGAAATGGGGTTCAGCGAACTGTATGATACCAGGGTATACAAAATACTAATTCATTTAGCACTCTACTTAGGATTATTTGTATCCTGGGACACCTGCTTTCAATGGCGATTTTACAAGTGACTGGAGAATGAGAAGGAGATCCCGTGTTGAGGACACGAGGCTGTATAGAATGACGTTAATACCTGCTCTTCCGAGAGGAATACGTTTTCCACCCCTAGAAGTTAAACGACTGTAGCGGTCTGTGGACTCTGACTTCAGCTCAGGGTGCATGCAGGACAAAGATAGGGATAGATGGCCCAGTTGTCACTTACCGCAGCTGAGCAAGGCACCCCCGAGTCGGTTGGGGGGCTGTTTGAGCCTAACCCTATGGGAGGGAGATGGGAGTTGGCTAATTATTTGCCTTGAGAGGAGAGCCCAACCGATGCAGTGGTCGATGCTGTATGCTTAACTTCTTCTCTGCTCTCTCAGGAATTGCAGGCAAGAGCTGCGTGTCTCAGACAGATCGAGATGATGAGGGAATGGGACTGAGACACAGAGTCGGAACAATGCGCCCTCGCTCTCCCTGTCCTCGATGTTGTACTGAGTGGGTGCGGTTTGACGCTGGGGTCGGCTCCTGGCTCTCCCACCTGCGCTGTGAGCTGTACCTTTTAATTTTTAGAGAAAAGTGCCTCTCCCTTGCGAGAGAGTGCTTTCTGTCGGTGAAAGAGTATGTAAAATCTCACCAGGTGAAGAACGACTTTTTCACCCAGTCTCAAAACCATCACAAAGAGACAAATTTTGCTGCTTTTGCTTCGTGTGTGAATTTTTTTCCACACAGCTCTATTCATCGCCTGAGACAATGGGGCCAGTGTTGGCCAGCAAAGAATGGTGCTATTCATGCGCCTGGTACCCTGCACAGTGCCTACACTTGTGAGTCTTGGCTGCCCTGCTCTGCTGGCTCCTGGCAAGAGAATTGGGTCTATGTTGTTGGACGGAGCAGGGGCAGATCAGAGGACGAGCGCTGGCAGCCAGATTCCCAGATAACCTCAGCTCCTCTAGAAAACTCTGTTGACATAAGCCTGTGCTTTAAGGGGTGTCTGGAATTCTAAGAACTTGGGCCAGGTGTGCGGGCAGGTGCTTGTGCTTCCGTTCTAGCCTCCCCACCCCCACCCCTACTGCTGCAGTCGGATGAGGCTATAGTAGAGCTCAAATGCCTGGTTTAGGGAGCAATTCACAGCAAGCTGTGAATTCTGGCTCCAGGCCTGACTCGTTGTAGGCACTTGGACAAGTCTCTTCACCTCTCTGGATCTCCATTCCTTCCTCTGCAGAAAGGGGATCCTCTGAAATTCCATTATTTTGGAATTATGTTATGATTAGCGTGGGAAAATGTTAGCTATTATTGTCATTAATAAAAGGTTGAGGTTGTGATTGTTGTCATTAATGAAAGATCAGTTTAGGGCAATCTCTGGGTACAAAGTTAAATGCTGTGAAACCATGGGTAACATTGCTGTGGCTTGGGGTGGGTGATGGGGGAGGGAGAGAGAAGATGAGTATCAGAGCTCTGTTCACAGTAGTGGGGCAGGAGAGTGTTTTGCACACGGAAGAAAATGTACTCTGACAGAGGCCACTCCATCTCTCTCAAGGACAGAAGAGAAGGCTGATTTGCTTTCCTATGGTGTTATCCCAGAAGGATGCTTCCGCTAGTGCATGCTGGAGAAGGTCTTGAAATCCTCGGCTCTATCTCGTCAGCCTAGAGTGAGTGTAGCCTCAAACCTGGACCCTGTCCTTAACGTCCTTTTTCTTAAGTGAGATGAAATCTTCTAACTCTTGTTTGACATCCATAGGGCAGCAAACCACTCAGTGCAGGCAGACTCGTGGAAAACTTAGAAACTGGTGGATTCTGAGATCGCCAAGGGCAGGAAGCCTGCTTATCCTTTCCTAGAAGTACCCCAGCGCAGAGCGCAGCCAACTGCTAGAATTGAAATGTGTTGTCGGGATCCATGCGTCAAATCAGGTGAAGTCTAAGATGGATGGAAGACTGGAAAGGGAGAGCCTTTCAAGTTTCTTCCAACCCAAGATGTTGCGTTTTTCTGAAGTTTTCCTCTCAATAAACATTCTTTAGCTATGTTGTGTCTGTCTTCTGTGAAGTTGCCACCATGAAAGCCGTAGACATTTGGCACCAATGTGCTTGGCACGGCTTATATACCAGTACACTTGTTAGAGGATCAATACCTTAGATTCTATTAATGTTCTATATGAAGCATAAAAAATCCTAATCACCAGGGCCACTTTCTCTGTTACGTGTATTACAGAGTAAAGATAATGTATCTTGGTGCTTTTAGATGTCTTACTCAGTAGTCCTGTGAGCACAGACCTCACATGCTGTAATCACATAATTAGAAGACATTATTGCAATTCATAAAGGGAATTAATTAAAATTTTAATTAAATTTTCAAAAGATAATTTAATAAAAGTAGGATTGATTAGAAAATTATCAATGAATTTACAAATTCATTGGATACATTTATCTCTGTCATTTTTAAATTTCATCGAAATATGTTTAAAGTTATAGTAGATATGTCCATAGTAACATTGAAATAGTCACCATATTGTTTCAAGAGGCAAATAATTTCTAAGGTGTATCTTGCTATCTTTCATTAAATAGTGGCCTTTAGCAGTGAAGTCCATTGAACATTATCCTGAAGCAAATTGACAGAAAGATATGAACTATCCATGTTCATTCTGAAACAAATGGTTGTTCATTTGGCTAATTACATCTTTTTGAAAACATAAGTAAGGATTTCAGGAAAAAAAAAATGTGTGACTGAGGCAGTTTTATTGATGGTCTCATTGAGTGGTTATCATACGGTTGACACAGAACAATCACAAATTCTAGCACAAGATGGACAGTAGGTCTAAAATTGGTAAAAACATAAAAACATTGGCTCCAGCACTGGCCAGAAAGCAGGAGATCCAATATACATGCTAGAAGGTGTGGTTAATGGTATTTACCTTAAATCCACTGTAACTGCAATAGAAAAACAGGTACAGTTTTTCATAGTGTTTGATGGGTTTTATTTATCAGTGAAAATAATGTCAAAGGGGCCCTGAAAGTTATGCATTCATCCACTAATTCATTTGTACAGCCAACACACACAAAGTTAGTCTCTCTGTTAAAGAGTTGACCAGAGAAAGTCATAAAATAGAGTGATATAGTCAGCAGACCCATCAGACTCTACCCTCAGAGTAAGTCCAGAATCCATTCACTTCTCACCACCTCATAAGTGGATATTCTACTGAAACCACCATCTTTTTTTCTCTTTAAGCCATTGCATTAGGTTACTGATTAACCTCCCTGTTTCTGTTACAACAAAGCCATCAGCTGTAGTCTTCTGAAAAGTAAGCAAGATCATTCAAACCCTTCCAGTGGCATCAAACCTCACTCATACTAATTCCCTGATCTTTCCAATGGCCAAAAAAAAACCCCCATGTTGTCTTGCCTGGCTTCGCTGACCCATTGCCTGGTCTCCCCCCTCACTCTCTTCTCCCCAAACACAAAGCATGCATCTCTGACCGAACACCCATAGCGTGTTCCCTCATCTCATTCAGATCTCTGGCCAGGTCGGCAGCCCACCTTCTTTCCTCCAAGTGCTCATGCTTCTATCATCCACCATCTCCTCGCCAGGCTATGTCTTTCTGCATAGCGTCTGTCATCACTTGTGTGTCTCATTCACACTGGATATTTGTTCATTTTCTGTCTCTGCCCCTCCCTGGAAAGACAGATGGGAAACAATTCCAGTAAAGCATGGTGAGGTTATGATAGGACAAGTAGAGAGAGCAGTGGGTATAGCAAGAACTTCGTGGTTTTCTTAAGAGAACGCATTTAGTTGAGACCCGGAAGTATGACTAGAAAGAAGACAGAGAGTCCCAAAAAGGGGCAACAATGTCTTTTTTCTACTTACTGAATTCGTTAATTTACCTCTAGTCATGTCTTCTTGTCCCTGTCATTTTAATTCTTGGGGATGTGACACCAGCCTCGGGCAGTGATTTAGATTAGATGGTCTGAAGAAGTTCTTGTCCAATATTTAGGGTCACCTTCTTTTTATATCTTACCAAGTTATTCAGGAAGATAGACAAAATATTTATAAACATGTCTCTAAATACACAGCTGAGTCCTGAAAGTAGTCAGGAGAGGAGGAGCCATTCTCAGTCCAAACAAGAAGCCCTAAAGAAGGGAGCCTCACAACATCATTGTCCCGGGGTGGAGAAGCTGCAGGTGAGCGCCCCACCCACAGTTACGGAAGCCGGAAGAGATGATCCATGACCAAGAGTAGCTAGTAGACACATAAACCAAAGGATTAACCCTCAAGAACCTCAAGTAATAAAATATAGAAGGAGATTATAAAATAGAATGCTAAAAACAATTAAGGAAAGGAATGAACACATCAGAAAACCATAAAACAGAATGAGTAAGGAATGGCAAGCTTTGAAAAAAATGAATGTAAATTTCTAAAATTGAAACATGTAAATATTGAAGTGAGAAACACACCAGATAGTTGAGCCAAAAGATTGCTAAAATGTTGCACAGAGAGATTAAGACAAAGAAAATTTTAAAAGACGTAAAGACACACTGAGGAGAGAAAGAGTCCTCTAATGAGAGTAGGAGAGGGAGAGAACGGAATGGGGTCAGAGGAAGCATGTGAAGAAGTAAAGCCCAGAATCTTTTGGATATGATGGAAGATATGACCCAGCTCAGGGGGTCCAAGTGGGATTAGAAAAACACATAGACACATCATATAGAAATGCCAAAGACTTACAAAAATATCTTAAGGGTGATATAAATATGTGAGTTTATATAAAAAAATAAAACAGCAAAACTATAAATACACAAAGTGTGCATCATTAATAAAATAAAGCATCAAAACAAGAATAATTATGAATAATTTGGTAGGAGATAAAAATAAAGTGAAACTAAATATTGGACAAAATAACAGGTAAGGGGGGCAGGTGATCAGAATAAAGTGTTCTAAAGCTCTAGCCAAATAGCAGAATAGAAAATTCCGTTAACTTTAGACCCTAATTGGTCGGGACCCATGTTAAAAATTTAAGATAATAACTAAAATAATAGAAATAGAATATATGTCTTCTAAACGAGTAGAGGAAAACATGAGAATAAGGGAAACTAAGTCACTTCAAGAGAAGTTGGAAAAGGAGGGAAAAAAAAGAATCTTAGAACAAGTATGATGAGAAGGCAAAAATAAGATGAAAACGTTAAAATACCTATGCAATTATAATAAGTCTATACTGACTAAAACGATACCAGCAGTGGTAAATCACCTGTAAACTTAAGGCGACAGCTAAATTCAATAGTCACCTCGTGTACGGATTAGGAGGTCCTGACAGCTGTAACATCTGTGATTATATATAACAGATGTACAGATATAGCTATTATAGTAGCATAATAGATACACAGATACATGTATTTCCATATAGATTCTGATTTTTATATATAAATTTTATATATTTTGTGAATATATGTTACATTCATACCTGTATGTATACCTATCTACCTGTCTATTCTTCTATCTGTATATTTTACTTTAGCAAGCACTGGATTCCACCATTCCCCAGTGTGGGAAATAAACGTGGCCCAAGGGTATGGGTCTACAGAAGGGCAAATCAGCTCAGTAGGGAGGGGGCTCAGCCAAGGCGAGGGTGCTCAGGATAAAATCCAGGGTTTGAGGCAATGACCAGCATCTTAGGGCTGCAAGTTTTGAGAACCATAATGATAGGGAGATGAGTCAAAGTCAAAGCAGTAATATAAATAAATAGAGAGATAAGTAAATAAGTGTAGAAGAGGCAGGAGTTTCAACTTCAGAAGAGCCTCGGGTAAGGAAGGGTATAAACGGCGCCCTATATCTCTCCAATCTGGAGACGTCTTGGAAATACTTTGAAATCTGTTTCCCCAGGTTTGTTTTTCTTCTCCATCACACCTCACAAGGAGCACAGAGAGTGATGTCCTGTCACTTTGATGTGTCTCTCTACTCAAATGGCAGAAACCAACCAGGTGAGTTGTCATAACTTAGATGAGGCTGGGATAAAAATACACCTTGGAGAGCTTGCTTTCTGATGACAGACTGAGAGTAGCTCTTTTTGATTTGAGTGATTTGGAGCTTAAATTCAGTGCCAACCCATATGAGTGTCTCAGGACTCAGGGTTGGGAAAGAGATTATACCAGGAGTAGAAAGTCTTTCGTCTGTCTTCTTTGAGAATTGTCTTTGACTGATGGATCGGTGACTCTGTCCAGCATTCTGATTTTAAATTGCCAGTGAAAACACACAGCTGATTTTTTTTTTTTTTTTTAATTCAGTATTCGCTTCTGGATTTACCTTTAAAAACAGCTCAACCACTGCAGGGTTAAGCATCCTAATTAATTACACTGCCTGAGACCACAGTGATTCCATGCATCTACTTTAATCATTTTGTTTCATGAAAAGCAAAACCCCTTCCCTGCAGTTTCAAAACAACAATTTTTAAATCCTTAATCCTAAATCTCAAATCTTGGTCTTCAGTTGAAGTAATTTGTAGGAACTAATTCATAGGGTGGGTCTCCCAAGTGGCTCCAAGGGGAGGTTCAACAAGCAATGGAGATGTACATTGAGGCAGCCTGTGGAAAGGCAAAGATACCTCCCACCACGGTGGCAAAGGGAGTCATATCCAAGTGAGCATCCACTGTGTTGAGGGTGCTTGTGGTTGTTAGCAAAGTGGAAAGGATTTTTTTTTTTTTTACCCTTTCACCTTACTATCTTTTGGTAATAATGACCTTGAGCTCATCACACTTCTTGGCTGTTCATGGCTGGCATGTGTTGGGTTCTGCTCTGGAGATACCCTTGCCTACTTTTATAAATGTTTTGAAAAATCATCCCTGTATTGTAGGGTATCAGGGCAATACAATTGTTCCCTTGTTTTTGAATTTTAATAAAGCAGCTATTTCTTTCTTTCTTTCTTTCTTTCTTTCTTTCTTTCTTTCTTTCTTTCTTTCTTTCTTCTTTTTTTTTTTTTTATAGCCTTCTCTCACTCTAAGACCAAGGGGTTAGTCTATGGGATTGATTCTAAAGTAGATGTGAGTGACTAAAAAATCATTTCTTTTTGCAGTTATGAAACTTTCTAATTTTGAGTGGAGTCTAACATACTGTTCTGATCTCATTCTTGCCTTAGAATCAGTGATTTCCGTGGAGACCTTCAGTCTTCAGTGAGGATAATCTTGTTCGATATTTTATCATATATGTACAATCATAACTGAATCCCAGTTTGGGTTCAAGAGAAGACACCAAAACACTAATAAAAATACTCGTGTGTGCCTGCTCTGTGCTGGACACTTGCCATTTCATGTAATCCTCACATGACCAGTTTTTCAGGAGAACATCACAGAATGCTCACATTCAAATTCAGAGGCAAGGACCCAGAAGCCTACGCACTGTCTACAATTTGTAGGTCATCTCTTCTTCTTCCCAGATGAGACTCTCAAAGGAATGGGAGGCAGGGAGAGAGTATCTTTGTGTTTTGTTATCTTCCATGCTGGCTGAAGTATCTTTGTGTTTTGGAGCAATATGTTGGACATTAGCATGCCTAGTCATGAAACTCTTCCAGAAGCTTGGGCGTTTTGGGGATTCTTGGGGGTATTGGGCACTGAGAGGAGACAAGATGGGTTCAGAGTTGAGACACTAGGGCTAACTGCTTTGGGCTTGCTTCAGAATGTAGGACTTCGGGGAGGAAAGTTGAATCCAAACCACCCAACTCTTCATTTTTTTCCTGTATTTCCTCTGCTTTAGTCTTGTCCATCTTTAATCTATGTTTACATAGCTTTCAGAGTTACTCTTATTTTTTTTTTCAAAGATTTTATCCATTTATTTGAGAGACAGACATCACACGCAGGCAGAGAGAGAGGGGGAAGCAGGCTCCCCGCTGAGCAGAGATCCCGATGTGGGGCTCGATCCCAGGACCCTGGGATCATGACCCAAGCCAAAGGCAGAGGCTTTAACCCACTGAGCCACCCAGACGCCCCTCAGAGTTACTCTTATTAAAAACAAATCTAGTCGTGTGATTTTCCTGCTTACATTTTTAGATAACTTCTCATTGGACTAAATAAACCATTTTAGGGGTTCCTGGGTGGCTCAGTCATTAAGTATATGCCTTTGGCTCAGGTCATGATCCCAGGGTTCTGGGATCAATCCCCACATTGGGCTCCCTGCTTGGCCAGACGCCTGCTTCTCCTTCTCCCAGTCCCCCTGCTTTGTTCTTGCTTTCGCTTTCTCTTTCTCTCTCTCTGTCAAATACATACAGAAAATCTTAAAAAAAAATTTAAAAAGCCATTTCAATGTGAACAGTTCAGTGACATTCAGCACATTCACAGTGTTTTACAACCATCACCTCCTTCCAGTTCCAAAGCTCTTTCCTTTCCTAAAAGACAACCCCATATGCATGCAGCAGTCACACTACTCAGCTCCTGGCAACTGCTCATCTGCTCTCTATCTCCATAGATTTACCTAATCTGGATATTTCATATGAATGAAAGCGTATACTCTGTAACATTTTGTATCCAGCTTCTTTCACCTGGCATAATGTTTGCAAGGTTTGTCCACATCATAGCACATATCAGCACTTCTTTTCTTACTGTGGTTGAATAATATTCCATTGTATGGATATATCACATTTTGTTTAGCCCTTTGTCCCTTAATGGGTATTTGGGTTACTTCCACCTTTTGGCTATTAGGCACCTTCTGTCTTTATCCATTCTACACTTTCCCATTCTAACTTGGAGTTACCAAAGTGAGCCAAATTCTGGAAGAATCTGGGAGGTCGTGAATGCTATCTCTGAACAGACCTCAAAACTTTAATGCTTATTGATGTATTTCCAGGCTGATAACCTTTCTGTAAAAGCCAAACTAAAGATTGGGGGTTCAAGAATAGCTTCTGTGTACACTTGATGCTTGTCATAAAAATAGAAAGGCTACTTTAATAGACTCTCACATGCCCATCACCTAGCTTCAACAATTAACATCTGTTGCTTCTCTTCTATTTATTCCCCTGCCATCACTTTTTTAAAAGTTTGCTTATTTCTTTTTTATTTGCTCTTATTTATTTGTTGCTGAGATATTTTCACAGCTAATTCTAGCCCTACTATCATCTCACTTGGACACATTTCAGTAGGTATATCTAACTTTCCTTTTTTAACGTAACCACAGTATTATCAGGCTCCCCAACCCAACAGTTTGTCAATATCGTCAATTTGTGTTCCATTTTCCTCGTTGCCTCAAATGTGCCTTTTTAAATACTTGTTTTGTTCAATTCAGAATCCAAACAAGATTCTGTGAATTTCACATATGGTTAAATATGCTCTTATATCTCTTTTGTTGTGTGATTATTTCCCTTCTTTGTTTGGTGCATTTATTATAGAAATTGAGAATTGGGTGTTCTGTCTTGAGGAATTAATGACTTTGTCTGGTTATATATTTTGGGTGTCCTTGAATATGTTCTTCCATCCCCCAGAAATCAGTAGTTGGATCTAGACGCTTGGTTACATTTAGTCAATTTGGGGAGAGGGCAGGAACAATGTATTTGTATACGTTGAACAGTGTATCCCATTTTCCTTAATATTAACATTGATCAATCGTTCTGTGTTGTGGTAGGCTGAAAATTTTTTTCCTAAAAAGTATCTATGTCTTCACATCCTCGCCAACATTTGTCGTTTCCTGTTGTGTTAATTTTTGCCATTCTAACTGATGTAAGGTGGTATCTCATTGTGGTTTTGATTCGTATTTCCCTGATGGCTAGTGATGTTGAGCATTTTTTCATGTGTCTATTAGCCATTTGTATGTCTTTTTTGAAGAAGTGTCTGAACCCTACATCAAAAAGTAATAATGAACCATTCAGTGGCTAACTGAACATAAAAAAAAAAATCTATGTCTTAATCCCTGCAACCTATGGATATTATCTTATATGGTGCACTTGCACACTCATGCACACACACACACACACACACACATACGCAAAGAGGGGGTTTCTTTTTTGTTGTTGTTGTTGTTAATTTTTTTATTTAATTATTTTTATTAACGTATAATGTATTATTTGCCCCAGGGGTACAGGTCTGTGAATCATCAGGCTTACACACTTCACAGCACTCATACCCTCCCCAATGTCCATAACCCAAACACGTATCCCTCCCTCCCACCCCCCAGCAACCCTCAGTTTGTGAGATTAAGAGTCTCTTATGGTTTGTCACCCTCCTGATCCCATCTTGTTTCACTTTTTCCCTCCCAACCCCCCAACCCCCCTGCCCTGCCTCTCAAATTCCTCATATCAGAGAGATCATATGATAATTGTCTTTCTCTGACTGACTTCTTTTGCTCAGCATAATACCATCTAGTTCCGTCCATGTCATTGCAAATGGCAAGATTTCATTTCTTTTGATGGCTGCATAGTATTCCATTATATATATATATATACACCACATCTTTATCTATTCATCTGTTGATGGACATCTAGATTCTTTCCGTAGTTTGGCTATTGTGGACACTGTTGCTATAAACATTCGGGTACACATGCCCCTTCAGATCACTACCTGTGTATCTTTAGGGCAAATACCCAGTAGTGCAATTCCTGGGTCGTAGAGCAGTTCTATTTTCAACTTTTTGAGGAACCTCCATGCTGTTTTCCAGAGTGGCTGCACTAGCTTGCATTCCCACCAACAGTGTAGGAGGGTTCCCCTTTCTCCACATCCTCGCCAACATCTGTCGTTTCCTGAATTGTTAATTTTAGCCATTCTGACTGGTGTGAGGTAGTATCTCATCAAAGAGGGGGTTTCTTTGCAGATATGACTCCATTAAGAGTCTTGACATAGGTATATAATCCTGGATTATATGCTTGGCATCCAAATGCAATCATGTGTTTTATAAGAAGGAAGAAATGTGACTAAAGAGGCAGAGATTAAAGTGACACAACCACACACCAAGGAGTGCCAGCAGCCACCAGAAAATAGAAGAAGTGGGACCCCTGGATGGCTCAGTTGTTAAGCATCTGCCTTCGGCTCAGGTCATGATCCCAGGGTCCAGGGATTGAGTCCCACATCAGGTTCTCTGCTCAGGGAGGAGCCTGCTTCTCCCACTGCCTGCTGTTCCCCCTCCTTGTGCACGCGCTCTCTCTGGCAAATAAGTAAATAATAAAATCTTTTTAAAAAATAAGAAGCAAGAAGCAAATTCTCCCCTTGAGCCTCCAGAGAGAGCATAATGCTGCCAACACTTTTCTTTCTTTTTTTTTTCTTAAAGAATTTACTTATTTATTTGACAGACAGAGATCACAAGTAGACAGAGAGGCAGGTGGGGGCGGGGGAAAGCAGGCTCCCCGCTGAGCAGAGAGCCTGATGCAGGGCTTGATCCCAGGGCCATGACCTGAGCTGAAGGCAGAGGCTTTATCCCACGGAGCCACTCAGGCGCCCCTGCTGCCAACACTTTAGCTTCCACACAGTGAAACTGATTTTGGACTCCTGGCCTCCAGAACAGGGAGAGAAAAAGTTTCTGTTGTCTTAAACCACCAAGTTTGTGGTCATTTGTTATAGCAGCCCTTGGAAACAAATACAAACATGATCTGCCTGATCCATTGTTTCATTAAGGAGTGGAAAATAACAATTTTCTAATTCTGTCATTTTCTTCTCCATTTAGTACATGTGATTCTTTTATATAAAGAAGAACTGTTCTCCTGATCAACTATTTGCTTAGGCCAAGTTCTAGTTCAAGTAGGGAAAGGCAGGAGAGAATACTATAAACTCAAGTTTTCACATATTTGATGTTTCCGTTCATTGCAGTAATTATTATTTATGATCCTCAAACTGTCCCATCTTCAAGTCAGGGTAGCCCTTCCAAGCTTTTTAAAAGCCAGAATAACTCTGGCAACCAAGGGAAGACAGGGGTACCCACATTTGAAGGGTAACAGCTGGTGTTCCAACATGGACCCCCATCCTGGTCTCCTTTGTGTGGGTCACACACACTCCAAAAATTTCTTTTTCAAAACATTGACAAAAAATGAAGAACTCTTAAGACTTATAAATCTAACATCTCCATCTCTTAATATAGTAACTCTCAAACCTTACTGCACAGCAGGATCACCTGAGAAACTTTCGAAAAATACTCTTTCTTGGTCTCCACCCCCAGAGGCACTGATTCCCTCCCCTGGGGAAGGGGAGGGGATTCACAGTCTGTAAATTGACTATGAATTTACAGGTGATACCAGTGTGTAATCAGGACTGAGAACCCCCATCTCTAACATATCTGTCATACTTCTGAGATGGGTTTTTAACAAAATAAGCCCTGATTTTCTGTCTTCTGCAACCAAGAATCTCTAATGTTGACACACAGGTTGAAAGCCTGCTCATCGTCAATGTGTTTTCATGCCTTCTGGTCCAAGAAGATTCTCTTATTAACCACATCACCAGAACTGAATTTAAAAAGCAAAAATTAGGGGCACCTGGGTGGCTCAGTTTTTTGGGTGTCTGACTTCGGCTCATGTTGTGATCCTGGGGTTCTAAGATTGAGCCCCTCATCAGGCTCCCTGCTTAATGGGGAACTGGCTTTTCTCTCCTGCCCCTCCTTCTTGCTTTCTCTCTCTCTTTCTTTCTCTCTCTCTCTCAAATATTAAAAAAAAAAAAAATTACCATCCTAGCCGCTTATGCCTCTGTTTGATAGTTTAAGTCCACATTTAGCCTTTTTTTCTTAGTTTTACCTTCTTCCTCCAGAATTTATCAGCTTATGACATCTTTTACAGGGAAACCTCAGTTGTAAGGGGCTGTGTCATGTTGACCTTCATAGTCTTACTTTCCCATACAGAGCAGAGATTTAAACATAACTGACGTTTAGTAAAGTTTTGATTGGTGCAAGAAAATTACCAGAATAAATCTGTTTTCTCTTTCACATTCCCCCCACCACTTTCCCCAGCAACCAATCCTATTGAATTCTATTGGATAAATGAAGAATTCTTAAAATTTCCTTGCTCTTTGTCTATATAAGGTATAGATAATTATTCATTTTGTTTGAATTTATGCAGTAGGGGAATCTGGGTAAAAGGATACAAATTTTACAAAGACACGTGAAATTTAATATGCGTTTCAAGTTGTGAAAGTTTCTCTTTTTGCATATATCTAGTGATAATAAAGGTAAACAGGTGTTTGAAAACATACTGTCATGAAGTACCAACCTGGCAGAAAACCTGTAGCATTTATAACGAGAACACAATCCAATTGAATTTGTAATTAGCACTTTTGAAATGTGCTCATTATTATTGTTATTATTAGCCACAAAACTATGCAGCTTTGGCTCACACCCATTGGAATTTTAGGGTGTGAATCTAGCCAAAAGCAGTCATATAGAACCCAATAAAAGAAATATGTTGCAGATTTTATAGAAGCAATTTTAAGTTAAATATCCAACTAGGACTATCAATTAGGGAAACATTATGTACTGTTCTGGATCAAAGAAAATGTTCATTTTTGAAGATGAGGATCTTTATGAAAAATATCCTAATGATTTGAGGAAAATGAATACATTCATGAATGGACTATATTTGAGAAGTAATCATGAAAAAAAAAAAAAAAAGGAATAATCGTATCCCAATGGAGCAGACAGAATTTCAGAACATAGGGGCCTGTCTTCAGTGAGCTTCCTGAGGAAGACACATATGCAAATACCATACAATGCTTAACAAAACTGTGACCAATTTATTCCTAGTGGCTCTCACAGGAAAAGTGACTGAATGCCCAAGAAACTTGCACTTTACTCACTGAAAGTTATTGAGTTACCGTGGAGCAATGTATTTGCTGCTATTGGAGAAATATGGATGATTTATTAAACTGGATACATGTGAATGGGAGGGGACCTAGAGGACAATCATCAGTGAGTCAAAGCAATGATCATGGGCTCAGTACCAATTGCAAAGGGTAATGCCAAGGAAAAGTAATCAGGTAAGGGCCAGGCTAGTCAAAAAGGGGAGATTTCTGAGGAATCTGAATTTCTGAATGACACTTTGGCCTGATTGGTGGACAGCTTAGCAGATGCCTTTCCAGTAAGAGGACTGACTTGGGCTTGGTATCATTTGAGCCTTGTGGAGAGATGGCCAACATACTTATTTGATTAGAGAAGAAGAATTTACCTGGCACTGTGCATGGCACATAGTAAGTGTTTATAGGAGCTCAACAAGTGTAAATATTCAAAAGGTTTTTGAAGCTGCTCAATAAATATTTGAGAATCAATGACTTTTTACTTTCCTGTTTTCCCAGGAGGGCATATAAGTAACACATTAAGGGAATCTGACTCAACACTTAACAATGATTTAATTCAGTTCTGGACAGGACATGCCCATTCAATTCAGTCTTCATGAACTTTATATCAGTCCAACTCTTCATTTGTATTACCTCCTTGCCTATCACTTTGTATGATCCTTGGTTTGGTCAGCATAGACAGAACACATATTGAATTCACCTGTGTAACTGTAATTCTAGATGTAGAGACCACAATTCCATTTTCAAAGAAAACAAAATAAACATATATGGAGGCCCTCTTGCCTTTCAGGTAATCTCCTACTTCAGTCTCAGGGTGGGCTCTTGGTTGCCATATTTCTGTAGAATGACCCTGTCCCTTACCCCAGCCCACTATACTGTTCTTTTTCCCCCTCAGTAAACTGTTATTGAACTCCTTCTGTTTGCCGAGTCCATTCCTAGAAAGTAAGACCATGGAAGTCTCAAGGATCTGTTTTAAGAGGTGAGTCAGGGGAGCAAAGCAACAGCTACAAAACAGTGTGATGATTTCTGTGAGTGGCTTGCAAGGGCAGACCACTCCCTAGAGATTCTGATTTTATGGTTCTGATGTGGGACAGGCCACTGATATTTAACTTCCGCTGCAGGTTCTCCAAATGTGTAATTAAAGTGGAGAATCACTTTGGTTCTTAAATCATGGTCCTTGGACCAGCAGCATCAGCATTACTTGGTGACTTGTTAGAAATGCAAATTTTTGGACCCTACCCCAGACCTACTGAATAAGAAACTCTAGAAGGATACAGGGAGAAGGCAATGGTATGTTTTAAGAAGTCTTGCAGATGATTATGATGCATACTCAAGTTTGAAGACTACTGAGCTAGAGGAATACAGATTGACTCTGTGTAAAAGTATTGGGCAAATCTACTAGCACCCTCTCTGACCCCTTTTCCTCTAGTGAACTCCTGTCATGTTCTTTACTACTCCAGTAGTCTCTTCTGAGTATACTCTATTAACCAATTTCTTGTGTTCCTTCTTCTTGTTTTTTTTTCCATACCTTGTATGTTCAGGGGCCTGAGGATGACAACTTAATTCAACCCCAATTCAACAACTGTCCATGTGTGAACACAACCTTGTCATAAACAATATATGGGATTAAAAAAAAAAGTATATGACATTGTTCTTGAAAGAGGCAGGAGTTGGAACCCAGAGCATTACAACAGACAATATAGTTGCTTGCATAGGCACTGCATGCTTCGGGAGGTCAAGGGACTAATGAGAATTATATAGGAAACATGCTAAGAAAAATCCTAGAGAGCTTCATGGACCAAGGCAGACGTGAGCTGAGATTTAATGCATGAATAGAATTCAGATCAGTGGGAAGACATAGAGGACGTGAAGAGCAAAGGAGCTCTTTATGAATACCAATGAAGACGTTAGCCTGACCAGGTGCAGAGTGGAGAGGAACATCAACCTTCCCTCCTGATTCAGAACTCTGAAATATTGGGTATCTCAACTGACACCCCAAAATACAAGTTAAAAAGGCAAACTTCCACTTTCCTTAATAGAAATCTGACTTCAGGCAAGTTGGCTTTCAGTGGTTAGCTGAGCTGGCTACTTTAGCTTGTAAGAGCCGTAATAGGAGAGGTTGGGAATTCAGCTGAATTGGCTTAGAACAATCTATTAGACGTGAGACTTGACCTCTCTGAGCTTTAGTTTCCTCCTCTAGACAGTAAGGATAATGAACTTTCCCCAACCTGTTTCCAACTCCTAAATAAGCTCCCAAATGTTCAATGGCAAGCACTGTGGTAGGACATCTCCTGGTGGATCCACGGACATTACAGTCCCTCTTACCCTCCTTTGACCTAACTGGAATCAATTATCACCTTGGCTCAGAAGGGCTGCAGTGGTGGTGAAGAGTGAAAGCTGGGAGTTCAGAGGGCTGAGTTGGATCCCAGCCTACCACTAAAACTTTGTGTAACCTTGGCCACAGAGTGGAGCCTCTTGAAACATCAATTCCTTCTTCGTATAATCTGGAATAATGATACTATATACCTACTGGGATTATTGTGAAGGTTTAATGAGGTCATGTTGGTAAAGCGGCTAGTGCAGTGCCTGGTACACAAGAACGTTAGCAATTATTAATGAGGGAAAGTCTGTCTGGTCATGAGGTAGGGTATCGGTGGAGACTGATGATCTCTGAAGGGCTTTTGTATCTCTCCAGGAAGGAGAGATGCATACTGGGGGAGTGGGTCACCTTCTTCCCCTCTGCTTTCTTAGCCCCTTGTAGGGCACCCCACCCTCAGACCCCCCCACTCATAGCTATGCACTTTTTTTTATTTGTTTGTTTGTTTTTCCAGACCAGCAGTCAATTATTGAATCAATTTTAGGTATGCTGCTCAGGGTACACAATGGCTGACCTGGGAATATCTTTTTCAGTAAAATTAATGCTTGCAAAGGGTCCAGGCCTGCCTGCAAGCCAATACTTAAATTCTGTTCCTAATACCGAGGTATGTGGGCAATGGTCAGTTGTCAAAAGACAAATGTTCTCTCATCTCCAGTGTGCTCATTCTCTCCATGCACACCCAAACATCTCCTACATCTCCAATCCTCGTTTCCATTATATCCAAGTGGAAAAATCCAATCCAGGGGTAACATTTTACAGCTGATTTACAAATCCCTTAAAAGTGCCAAATTTAGCTCTGACATTCTTCCTTATGCACCATAAAAATAAACGCATTGAGAAGCCTTTGGGGTCCTTGCTCCGCTGAAGCACTTCCTTTTTATATTTTTTTTGCTTCTCATTTTACCTCTTATTACTTCGCATGAAGCTTCAGCTCTTGGGACGACCGCACACCCACCGTAAACCCCTATTATTGATCATGTACTTACATGGTTGGCAGCGTTTTATGTAAGAGGAATAAATGATATAGTTGTTTCTATCCATTAAACTATACTGTTATCAAGGGATTGAAAAACTGCCCTGAACATGGCAATTATTTTGGAGGTTCTGTAATGTTTAAATATAATTGCCTAGTAGTCTTTTATTTACTATGTGGTGGCGAAGTCGAGCTGGCTTCGTGTTTGCACCTTATAAAATGTAAGGACGTTTAGCATGTTTTAATTCTCTGTTGTCTTCCTTCTCTCTCTGGCCCTTCCCTCTCCCTAATGCTCCGCCCGCCTCCCCCCCACCCCCCCGCCGCCCCCCGCCCCCGGACATTTTGATATGTGGCTTCTAGAGACTTCCCAAGTGCTGTAATTTTTTTCATATTAACTCATCCTTGGAGATCAGTAACTTCCTATTTAGTATGAAGCGGGGCTTCCTGGGCTCTGGCCATGTGGGAAGGAGAACCGGGATCTCTGAGGCACAGAAGACTTCGCATGATTAGTAGAGCCCTGAGAGCTGGGGAGACGTGCCTAGTGAGCGAACGCCCCAGCCTAGAGGAAGCTTAATTATAGTCAAGGGAGACTATTCCTTCCTCAGCAGCAGCTGCCCCTGCCCACGTGCACGCACACACGTGTACACACATGTGCACACACGCAAGCACATGCAAGCACACACACAGCCTCATGCGCCATCCCTAAGTGAGTTCTTTTTGGAAGTGCCCATGTTCCTCTCACTCCACACCCCCCACCACAACAGGAAGGCCCCTACCACCGGCGTTTCCATCTTCAGCTCCTCAAACAAGCCTATTCTGACTTACTTAAATTTTTTTAAGCCATTGTGGAGAAAGCCTTGCAACTTTTAAAGACCAAATATAACAAATGATCCAAATAAAATAACCGAGAGGTAGCTAAACATGAGGCCGGGAGCTGTTTCCACTTTTTATTGAAGTATAACAGAGGCTGAGATTTTTTAAATGTTTTTCTGTTTCTCTTTGAAGGTGCCAGGAATTCGCACGTGAGGTTTTGCATGTGCTTCTAGTACTGATTGGCAGGAGAAGATGCCCAGGCTGTTCACACCGGTTCTGATGGTTGCAGTCTAAAACCCAAGTGCTTGATTATTTCTTTCGATAGGACTTGGCTTTTCTGGCCTATGAAGGAGGAAAGAAAGGGAACAATGTCTTCTTCTGCCCCATCAGCAAGGCGTCTAAGAGGAACCCAGAGGATTTAGCTTGGTTTTCAGAGAAAGGAGCGTCAGACCTCATGGTACTTGAGAGCTCTGTCTGGGTGCCATGTTGCTCCTGCTTTTCCTGTCTTGAGGTTCAAGGGGTTCTGTCTGGCTAGCTTTCCAGCCCCTGGGAGGCCGTCTGCTTCTGCTCATCCACACCGTCACCATCCAAGCCTCAGGTCTCCTTTATGAGGCTAGTCCTTCAGTTTGATAGAAAGCAGCTTTGGAGTTTCCCTCACCCATTTTGCACGAGCTGGCTTCGAGGAGCAGGACAGGGTCGCAGATCAGAACGTGGACCTGAAGTCAGCTGCCTCGGTTCAAAACCTGGTTTTCCTTCTTATGGAATGCCTTACTGTAGACACTTACCATCTCTGCCTTCGCTTCCAGTCTAGACTGAAAACAGGGGCTACTGAGAGGCGCTACCTTCCACGGCTACTGCATGAATTAGTTGAATTAATGTGTGTGAAAGACTCAGATCGGTGCTTCTCCTTACTATTTCCTGAAATCCCTTCCTAGACTAACCTTGATCTCTGCATCTTGATACGTCTTATCTCTGCTTAGACGTTGGTTTTCATCTTGGTCACTGTGTCTGTTCACAAACCTTGACTTCACTACAAAACAATCTATTGATTAATTAAATCATAATAATGACAAGCATAAAAGCAGTGGAAACTTCCTCCTTGAATTAGGTAGGGTTGGTGAGTCTAGCCAAGTGGTTACTTGCATGAATTTTTTCACCTCATCCATTATTTCCTATGAAAGCTGGTTGGTTTTTCAGAATTGCCTTTCCTAGCGACTCGGCTTTCATTTCCCCTCCTTTATACAGTCTTGTCCTACAAGGAGTTTCTTTCTCCAGTGTTCCATTACAAGAGGGCAGACCCCAAAATATGTGATTTCTCTCAGTCCCACTCTGGGCTTCTAGGAAGTCTGTGAACATTTTCCAGGATAATTTACCTCCCCTGGCAGAGATTCCTCAAGGGATCAAGAAGAGAGAGTCCAAGGAGAGGAGAGAGGGCAGGAAATTCTACCTCAAGATCATTCCCAAGGTCTCCTCCTCCTCCTCCTTCCCTGGTCTCTTGTTTAGATGCACACCGTGGGCCTGCTGGGGCACTATGCTTAAAATCTTTAAACCCTTCAAAATTAAGGTCATTTTCCTGGTCGGCTTAATTTTTCCATTCTGTTCGGGGGGCAGGGAGCTGTTTTCTGATGAGGAGAAGGAAGAGTAAGAGAAAGTGGCTTTAGGGATGTGGGGGATGTGGGGATAATTTCATTGTTGTCCCAGAGGGTTGTGTATCAGGACTGATAAATTCTCCAGTTCGACACCACATTATGACATAGATCAGCTGTTATTTTTTCAGTCTCAGAGGAAACCTTGAGGAATCTCATTCCTCCAACTGTATGAAATTATCTGCCAATGCTGTCCTTTCCACTCAAAGTCCTTTGATTGAAGCATTCAGCATGGACTGCAGGAACAACAAAATCTCTTTAAAGCCATTGTTTCTTGGAATGTTTGGTTTACCTTTTGGTTCAGCAACAAAATAACTTAATAAATGAAGGGTGAGTAGAATTGTTACTATAGCAATCCCCATAGTAACATCAAAATGCCACACACATTCATTCTTCAAACACTGGGGAAGCCTCCGCCCAGCCCTCCCCACGGCCCAGGTTCTGCATCCCAGATTTCAGCTCAGATGGCTCGAGAGTTTAGGATATTAAATTAAATCCATTTTATTTCCATTCCAAAGAGTTAATAGACTCATGAAATACCAAGAATTCTTATCCACTTAGGTCCTTTGTGGAAAAGTCAGAAGTGGATTTTCTGTGAGCCTGACAGCATGCCCGAACTGTTTGCACTTGAATTGCTCCGGTGATTGTGGGTCCGTCCTTAAAAAGGACAACAGCAATCATCCAGGTCAAGGCATGAATTGTTCTTTGTTGATTTCAGTCGTCTTACATAACTTACACGGGGGCAGGACCAGGGGATAAAACGTCTTCGGAATGCAGCATTGTGGGAACACACATGTTTTTAATCTCCTATTTTCCAGAAGATAGCCAGAAGGGATCCCCAAGAGGTCACTTGGAGAAGCCTTTTGCCACCTGGTAGGGTTATAAATGGATTCTCTGATTAACATTGCTGTTATTGAGCTGAATGAATGATGGAGAGACTACAGAAAAATTAAACGGGAGGCAAAAACTGATTTTGAACATCATGTCATATCTTTACACAATAGGTATTCATGCATACGTGTAAATATGTATATCACTGTTTGTGCCTATTTAGCATAAATTTATAAACCAGCTGCTGAATATCAAACAGTGGATCTGTGTATCATGTTTCTTAGCTCATTGTATCTTGAATGTTAATACGGGCACCCTCAAGGCAGAAACTACAGTTGGAAAGCAGTTGTGTTAAATTCAGAACCAGTGGGACAGCCTGGAGACCTCGGGTCAGTTTACTTCACAAGGAGAAAGCCTCGGTAGATAAAGAAGGAGACGCGGAAGAATAACGAGCAAGGCATTCACAGGCCGTTCATAAAAAGAGAACTGAGATTATTCATAAACATATGAAAACTGTCCAGTCTCACGACTAAGCAAAGAAGCACAGATAACAGCAAGCGCCCCGGGATGTGGAGCGGGGCTTCCACGGGTGCTCCGGGATCAGCCGCAGCAGGGATAAGCACTGGCCCTGGGCAAGAGCAGCCGGATCCCAGCCCCGAGTCCCCGTTGCATAAGCAGAGGACAGGACGGGTGCAGGAGGGACCCGGAATCAAAGTGGGGAGTGGCCAGGCAACAGGGCTGTGTTGCTCCTCGGAGGTTCCTTTCTCTTTCCCACGGATGAGAGAGGGAGTTGCCTTCGCTCCCCGCCTCCCCCCGCCCCCCCGTTCTCCTTAACCTAGGTAACAGAGCAGCTTTCCAGAGATCGTCCGTGGAGAATGGAGGTGCTGCAGCTAGACCCCGAATGCTGCTTCTGCTTCGGGTGCAGGTTTTTTCACGCGCGCCTGCGCCTGTCTCATCTGGGAAGAGAGCGATGAGGCAGTCCCATGATGAGGTGACAGAGGAACAGCTTGCCCTTAACACCAGCTGGACCCCATGGATGCACAAGCTTCTGGTGGGTGATAGGGGCACCAGAGACCATAGATAGCTAGCACTGAGACATCCAACAAGTTCGCCTGATGGGTGAGGCCATTCTAGTGTTGGGAACTGAGAAGGGACAGAGAGAGAGAGAGTCAGATCTCTCGTGGCAGAGAATGTGCAGAGGAGGTCCTAAAAAGCCTTCCAGAAAATCCAAAACCCCAAAGACCTAACATTCACCGCTTGGAAGAGCCAGCCCCTGGATAACTAACACATTGAGATCTCAATATCTGATTAGTCCAAGTCAGAAAAGGAGTCATACCTCCAAAGAATGAATGTCCATAGCAGTACAAAGATAATACAACTGTATCATAGATGAACCGGCAGTGAATTGAGATTGCTCAACAAACCAGTCCCATAACGATGTGATTTTGCCTACTGAGATGCCGTAAGTCTTTAATGACAGGCGGGTGAGGTACAGTGAAGGAAGGAAGACATTGGTTCATCTCTTCTGGTGGGCATTTTTCCAATTATGTCTTTAAAAGGCCCTAAAAACTGCCATGCTTCTTGACCTAGTGATTCTGCTCCTAGGAATTTACATGAAAAACATAATCAGAAAGGTGCACAAATATGCACAAACAAAAAAAAATATTCATCACAACATTATGTACAAAAGAAAAAGGAGAAAACCTGAATTTCACGTTGAAAATAGCTGACTAAATTATGGCATATGCATAGAATAAAATATATGCTGCCATTAAAATTATGCCCTGCAGACCGTTTAATGATATTGCACAATGCTCATAATATAATGTTTAGTAAAAAACAAACAGGATAACATCTGCCATTGCATAAGACATAGAAAGGGAGAGCAAGAATATCTCTAAGAGCAGAAGACATGAGTATGTAACTGCAAAATTCAAAGACTCAACGGGAAAAGCACCACAAGCAGTAAGATAATTTAGTAAAGTAGCAGATAGGAAAAGAAATCAACATAAACAGACTTCATCTATACCAACTAAAAGTAATTAGAAGATATATGGCAGATATGTTCGAGATAGCAATAATGATGACAAACTTAGGCTTGAGAAAAACCCAGTCATTGTATAAAAGCTGTACAAAGAAAACTGAAAATGCTCCTAATGGATGCAGAAGGAAACTTGAAGAAATGGAAAGACATGTCAGTTTCTTGGATAGTCAGGAGTCGGTTCTCCCTTAGTTAATTGATATATTTAATATCATCCAAAAAAATACCACTTGGAAGAAAAAAATAAGCTAGTTAGTCAGAAATTCTTTGCAAAAGTAAAGCAGAGAGGATGGTGACTGGCTCTACCAGATATTATAACCATTATAAAGCCTCTATAATTAATGAAGAATAGTATAGGCACATGAATAGATAGATCAATGAATAGAAAATCCAGGAATAGACCTAATTGCATATGGAAATTTAATACACAATAAAGATGGCATTTCAAATTGGTGGCAAAAGATGGACTTTTAAATAAGTGGTGTTGGGATAAGTGGATAGCCATATGGAAAAAGATAAAATTGGATCCATTTCTCACATTGTACACCAGGATAAATTCCAAAAGGCTCAGAGATCTAAATGTGAAATGAATGAAACTATACATATTTGAAGAGAAGATGGGTATTTTCCTCCAATAACTGGTATGAAGAAAACGGTCTCAACTATTTGACAAAGTCCAGAAGCATTAAGGAAAAATATAGTCAGATTTGATAGCATTTAAAAAAAAAGCTTCTGCAAGGAAAAAATGCAGTAGGCAATGTAAAAATAATGAAAAATGGGAAAAATTTGCAACTTTTATCACAAAAGGTTAACAGGTTAAATATATAAAGAGCTTCTTAAAATAGAGAAGAAAAAGACTATAAGTTGGTAGATAAATGGACTAGGGAAATGAACAGACTGTTCCCTAAAAAAAGAAAGGCAAATGGCTCTTAACCATATGAAAATATGTGCAGCCTTGCTCCTAATAAGAGAAATGCAAATTATAATACCCCGAGATACCGTTTCTCGCATATCAGATTGGCAATAATCCCAAAGTTGCAGAAACGCCTCCAGAAGTGGTCAGGACGAGGGTCACTGGGAATGGAGGCCCAGGTAATGGAGCTAGGCGGGCACTTGGTGCCCTCCTTCAGAGCAATGGGGCGTCTGCTTATTCTGGGAGTTTCCTCTGGCGCTGAAATCACTGGCTGCCCAGGGAATACAGTGGAGACAGGGGGATGAGAGAACACAAGCATAGGAAATGGGACCTAGATGCAGGATGCCCTGTTTCCAGAAACATAGCTCTGGCTACCTCACAGCCCATTCAAACGTTAAATGGACCTAATTCACAAAGTATTTTCAGAGCACTTTGCCTATGCCAAGCACTGTTCTAGGATCCGGCAGTGGACAAAATGGCCCCAAGTCCTCATCTTTCTGGTGCCTACCTTCTAGACTTCTTTATCCCCTTCTAATTATTTTGCACCCAGGCTTTGGGAATATTCTAGAACTCAGCCCCAGTCACCCATAATGTCAGTCATGTGAGGATGCCAGTCACCTCCTTGGCAGCATAATTTCCTACGACAAAAACCAAATCTGAGTTAAAATGCTCCAGGACTTAAAGATTGTCCAAAAGCAAATGGCTGACTGTTTTTTGGCTCATCCCTTTTAAGTCAATTACCACTAACCATTTGCCGCTTTCATTTTGTAAAGTTGTCAGTTTTCATTTATACAGGTGCAAAAACCAACATTCTCATAGGCATAGGGTTGTGTGCATTTTTGTGTGTTTGCTTGTTTGTTTTTTTAACATTGCCTACATTTGGAAAGGGTCAGGCTGATTATTTTACAATCTGTTTACATGAACTCCCATACTGGGATACAGCATGCCAAATCTCATCTAAGTTCAGATACTCACAAAACCTCCTGGAAAATTAGAGTAGTGTTTATAACAGGAAACAGTGACCCCAAATACACAGGAGCCATGCTATAAATGTCCTCAGAGCTGTCCTCTGGGTCCTTATTAAGGACCTTTTTATAAATGAGATTGCCTTATAACTAACTGTCTTCTGTACTTCCAGAAACAATCCCCCTCTGCACCTGATGAGGCCCAAGATGCTTCCTGAGTGAGAAATCTGTATTGAATTCTGCCCTGTAGCATGTGGCACCGTGATTGAGTATAGGATCCGGTAGAAATTTCAGACCTGATTGCCTGTCTTTGTTTTGATGCCTAGTATAACGATTTGCACATACCAGGTTGAGTCAAAGATGGGTAAATGCAGTCAGTTCCCATTGTTCGTGCTAGTTATGTTCTATAAAGTCACCACGAATAGGGAGTGAATCCTGAACCATTGATCCTAGAGGAAATACAGGGTTAGGTTCCTTTGAGCCTCTGGTCACCATGTTGTGGTCATCTGATCAATATGTAATCTTATTTTATGTGTATTTCTGTTGAAAGACACCTTATTTAATAAATATTATTGATTTGTTGAATTGAACTCATGGCCAGTAGCACTATAATTGATGCCTGAATAAAATTTACTTACCACGTACTGTTCCTACATAGCACACCTCACAGTCTTCTTGAGCTTAGGACACTAGACTGCACTTCAGCACTCTGCTCAGGTCCTTTTAATCACCCCCAAAAGCACACAAATGTGAGTCATTGGACCATGAGTTTTCCAAAACATCTTTCCATTGTAGGTATCTATGATGTGTTCCAGAAAAGTGACACATCCATAGCACTTTTGAAAATTGTTTCATAGAAAATGGGGAGCTGGATATTCAGATGGATAATGAATAATTTCATCAGTGATCTTTCCTAATTTATGTCTTCTCTGAGCTTAAATTTCATTATATATTCTGTTCTTTTAATATTGAACTCATCACAAGCTGTTAAAATGATAGGCAAGTCAAAGAATGTTCCTGAATCTGAGGGGAAATCAAATAATAACAGCTAGTCTGTTTATTAAATCACCCTTCGGGTCTCTTTTATGTTTTTGATTATGTCACTTAAAACCGTGAGCCTCTGCATCTTCTCCTGAGAGCTGGAATTGATAGTATCTGCTTCACAGGGCAGTTGTGATTATAGATCAGATATTATACATGAAAATGCACAATGAACTACAAAGTGGTAGTAAATATGAAGAATTACTATGAGTATTATTCCCCCTTCTTCATTCTTATCCAAATTCAAGTTACTGACCAGGGTCCATAGAAAGTCCCTTCCTTGTGAAGCTTTTCATAATCTCTCCAGCCAGCAGACATCTCTTTCTTTTTTGCATTCTACTATATGTGGTACATACTACCCACTCTAGTACTCAAACACTTGATTTTTGTTTCTTCAATAGGCTTTGTGGTACAATAATTCTTAAAATTAAAATCTAGAAGAAAGAAACCCTGTCTCCCGGAGTGTAGTGCTCCACACATAGGAGGTTCTTGTACTTACTGAATGGGTGACTGGTTGAAGGGATAGATGAGTGGTGGGTGGATGGGTAGATATGTCATCATTGCTCTGTGCAGTCAGGTAAACATGGTCAGGAGGAATCTAGATGTCATTAGCTTGATAACTTCCTTTTCTTTACTATCCAGAAGAAATGGCCCCGGCCCCCAACCTATATTCGGTGGGAAGTTCCCTGAACCCTTTGAGGATTCCAGAGGGGGGTTGATGTTCTCCTGGGTCAGTCTCTGTACAACTTGCCTGAACTCTAGCTCTCTCAGCATCCATGGCCAATATCCTCTTTCTTCACTGCTTCGACCCAGGCTGCGTCGCCCTGCTTCTGCCATTCTCTTCCAACATCCTAATACGTCTCTAGACAGATCTCTACTAAGACAGATCTTTACTGAAGCTTTCAAGATAAGAAAAGGTGCTTTCACCTCCGTGAAGAATGGAGAATGACTGGCAGTTGATTATTAGTCATCACTTTTCTTCAAAGACCCTCAACCATTCTTTTCACCTTGACTTTTGCATTAGTTGTCTTTTCCTCTCCGGCTCCTCTCCGGCCTCTTCTCCATTTGCTCAGCCCTCTCTAACCAACAATGAGGGCTCTGTGAGCAATCCCCAAATTCCAGTTAATTTTTTAGGTAGTGAAATTTAGGTCTCTCTTGTTTTTATCCTATCTTCTAAGATGGGAGGGGCACCATTTATACAAACAGGGGTTCATCAGGGTACTTTCCCAAAACAAAATGTTATCTCCTCTGAGATTAATGATTCCACCTCTCTGCCAGGCAAAAGTAATGGAATATTAGTGTTCTGTGGGGCACCTGGGTGGCTCAGTCAGTTAAACATCTGCCTTTGGCTCAGGTCATGATCTCAGAGGCCTGGGATCAAGCCCTCTCTGCATCAGGCTCCCTGCTCAGTGGGGAGCCTGCTTCTCCCTCTGCCTGATGCTTCCCCTGCTTGTGCTCTGTCTCTCTCTCTCTGTGTCAAATGGATGAGTAAAATCTTAAAAAAAAAAAATTGGTGTTCTGTTTTAAACAGTAAATATTTCCTGAATTTGTCATTTTTAAAGTTCTTTCACTTAAGATTTCCAGTAATACAAGATAAACTTGTTCCCTCTGGAGATTTCTTTCTGGTAATCAAACACCCCAAGGACCACTCTTCCATCCCATCTCCAGAAGCCATCTCTGAAAATTAACTTCCCATCTCAAAATGCTGAGTTCCAATGGAAGTTAATGATGACATGAGGTTTAATCTGTCTTGAATATATTCAGGAAGTTATTAAGGCATACCAGACATATGAGTGTAGATTTTTTTCACATCACAAAAATTATAAGTAAAGCGGATCTTGTCACCCACCACTCTCTACTTGGTTAGAAAAAAAATATTAGCTTTAGGGTTTTAGGATAAGAAGCTTTAACAATGTATATGGTGGACCTACCAAATTTTCAATCTTAAACTGTGCATTTCTTTCATATTAAGTTTTGTCCTATCACTAATCCCACAATAACCTCCCCCTAAAATCCAGCATCCTATCTGCCTGATTCTGTTATGACCATTCCACATTGGCTTATACAATACCTCTCACTTGTGATATCCTGGTTCCATAAACAAACCAAACGATTTTTTTGCTGGCAGAAAACATGGATAAACAAACATAATAAGTGATAGAACGTGTTTATTATAAGTTCACCTTGGTACCTAGCGTAGTGTTAAGCACCGTGGAAGCTACTAAAAAAAAAAAAATACCATTTAACATGTAAGCAACATCTAGAATTGCTGAAAGCATTTTTTTATCATTTGAGAGTAAAATACAGAAATAGAATGAAGGATGAAATTTAGTTCTCCCTGCTGTGCCACTCAGGGCCATTGATTAATCTGGTCATTAATCAATGAATATTGGGGTGCTATCAGCATCTGGTTGTCTGGTAGGACCTGTGGCAGATACATATGCCTGGTATTGCTTTCATGGAGGTTACAATCGCTCTTTTCTTTTTGCTCCATTAGAAGGGCCTCCAGTGTTTCATACATTTATAAGCTATGAGCCATCCAATACCAATACATTTGAACTCAGGTAACATTATAGCAAACGAAAGGAAAAGAAGGAAGTAGCGTCTATTAAAACATCTCACAATTACTAATTCTTTCAAGGCTAAAAACAGTTGTCTCCACAAAGTCTTTTGAGTCTAGTCCAATTGTTAGACAAAAACATTTTTACAACACAGACAGTTTTGATAGACAATTGACCATGTCTTAAAAAAAAAAAACAAAAACTATTTTAAAGCTGAGACAGTAGAGTGTTGAACTTTCTGTGGGGATCAGCTCTCCAGTAGCATATGTGATGATTTCATTACTGTCTTGCCCCCACTTCTTTTAAGAAATGGTAATGAAAAGTGTTTGGTTTCTTTTCTTAAATTTTCAACACCTCAGTGAGAGACAAAAATACAGTTTCCCCTTACAAGTGATTATTTTAAAATGTAAAAGTCAAGCAAACCATTAGCATCCTACCAGATTGTCAATCCTAATGGTCATGAAAATTGGAAGCAGGATGGTGACCCCAGCACATGCTGTCTTTTTGGAAACATTTGCAAGAGTGGCCTGGAACCTGTGAGGTTAGAGATAATTTAAGAAGTAATCTTATATGGCAAGAAAGCCAGCTTGGAATCTTCCTGGAAAAATAAGCAAAATCAAAGGCCATTCCTATAAAATTTCCAAAGCACTTCCTGGAGTAATGCAATCATTGAAAGAAAGAAAGAGAAAGAAAGAAAGAAAGAAAGAAAGAAAGAAAGAAAGAAAGAAAGAGGAGAGAAAGAAAGAGAAAAAAAATCCCTGATTAAAAGGGTAACACAAAACATCAAATCTTATCTTTTTGACAGTTAATCACAGCTATGTCGAGTATGACTGGGTCTAGAAGCTTTTAATTGTGTCATTAACCCTTTGCTCTCTGCAGCACTGGCAGATACTTTATGTCTTTTGCGTGTAGCGAAGCAAACCATCAGACCAGCCTATGTATGAGTCTTGCTTTCCCATCAGCTTTTCCCATCAGCTAAAAACTACATGGATCAGGCCTTGCCAAAGCTTTCTGGGCACTGGTAGAACCGAGGGTTTTTCTCTGTGGTTCATTCCTCCCAGTCTTGTCATTCGGTAAACAGCTTGGCCACACTTAGGTATTAGCCAGTCATGGATGAGCCAGCCCCTACTAAGGAGGGGACAACGACAAGTCTCTCATTTGCTGATTCCCCCCACCCCATTTGGTTTACTTTGACTACTTTATTAGAAATAAAATATACTATTACCTTTTCATTTATCTTTCAGACTCAGGTTTGTCTGAAAGTTCGACCGAATTCGGATACTGTGGGACCTTTTGCTTTGCTTGGGATTTTCCAGTATCTTAACCCAGTGGTTTTTAACAGGGATGTGTTCTCCAGCTCAGGGTTTCCAAATGCTGCTTCCTTCTAGCGTGCCTGGAGAAGCAATGCTCACCATTTTTTGACTCATCTTTTAAGTTACTGAAAGGTGATCATCTAGCACATGGCTGTTAAGTTTAACTAAAACTGGAGGGAGGCAGATAGAGTGGGGTAGAGACTAGGCCATGAGCTTCTGGAAGCTAGGGGCAGCACCACCTGAAGGGGCCAGAAGGCTGTGGGCCGGATGTGCACAGATCCCTGGGAGGGAAAAAAAAAAAAAAGCAGAAGAAGAAGAAGGAGAAGAAGGAGAAGCAGAAGCCAGAGCAGCTTAAATGGTCAAAGAATCAAATGTAAAGTGAGCTACAAGGGTCAGATCTGGATTGAAGCCCAAATTCTGAGTCTCCGCATCCGTCCGGGGATAAACTTGGCTCCTAATCAGGGCTGACAATTAGGCCGTACAGTTAATATTTTTACAGCTGTTTTATTAATAACACATACAGTGCACCCAGCCAGGATTTGTTGGAGACACCTCAGGAAAACGAATGATGTAAATAACAGATGGGTGTAGAATATTCCTACAAACAGGCATAAAGATATTCCCTTCTTGTTTAAAAAGAATTTAAATAGACAGATTGTAGATAAACAGGCAGACAGAAAGGGGGAGAGAGCGAGGATTTATGATATTTGAGGTAGTGGCTGCGTGCATTCACATGGTGGAGAACACGGACATAAACACACACGCTCTCTATATGGCAGGAGAGACTCAAAGCCTTGGCTTCCAGAAAAAATAAACTCTGTGGTGCGAGGGGCTCCGCATGGCAGCAGGGGGGCTGTTGGAAGCAGGTGTGCTGACGTGCTCCTCTGATACCTCCTCCGACACATGTCCCCGGATCAGAGATGACTCGCGTGGCCTGCCCAGCCCTGCCCGAACCCAGCCTTGACCCACGGGGTGGCCTGGGGGCCCCCTTTCCTCCTTCCGCATCTGTCAGTCTCCTATTCGAAGACCCAAGGCACGTCTTCAGTTTTGCATCAGAACTGGGAGCCGTGATATTTCAATGTGAAAAGAGAAATAAAAAATTCAGGATCTTCATGTCTTTTGTTTTCACTCCTACTATTTTTTTGTGTGCTGCTTTTTCATGTGCCGGCTGCACTGTGCTCCTACCATACTTTGCAACCAGATGGCTCAGGAACGAAGAACAAAGGCCACTAAAAAGTGGGCGGGGAGAAAAGGAGAAAGAAGCAGAGAACTGAAAGTCAAGGCGAAATCAGAGATCGGAGCAAAGCTCCAACCATTTAATCCCCGATAACTTAGGGTTGCATTGTGAACAGAGAACAGATACGCTTCCTGGTGAACCTGTGTGTGTGTGTGGGGGGTGGGTGGGTGTGTGTGTGTATTGTGGTGTCTGTGCCACACACACCCACACACACTTCCCCGGTCATTTCTTTCACTGACAGGGATCAAAGCCAGAATTCTGTTTTCTTTGGTTCATCTCCATGTTTCCTGACACAAGTCAAAACCCGTGTGAGGTGCCTTTACCCAGAGGGAGAATTGCTGAGCACAGATGTGGGCACAGAGGGTGGGTCCCTGCTCCTCGGGAGAGGGGTGGGGAGTTCCGAGGGCTCCGGAGTCTCGAGACCTGCCTTTCACAGGTGGGCGACCTTGGGCAAGTCACCTCCCTTCTCGCACTCTTAGAGTCCTCCTCAGGAGATACACCTCAAAGGGGTGCTGGGAGTGTCACATGGGCTCACGTGTACGCCTCATGACTGGGAAAGCACTGTCTCAAAGCACCGTAGTTATCGGGCAATAACGTAGCTTCTCCCTAAACTGCCAAGCTGGCCCAAAGCCGTCTTTGATACTTTTCTACAACTCTTCATGCTCTTGAGTTTTATACTGCACTTAGACCTCTCCCTAAGTCTGCCGATTGTGCCCAAAACTTACCAAGCTCTTTCTTGATCCCCAGCTAAACTTACTGTTTGTATACCATTGGAACGTTGTTAGGTTACCCGATGACCTAATTGTGACATAGGTGACCACTTACTGTGTATGTGAGCCATAGAAAAGTTTCATTTTTAATCAGGAATTTCTGTAGATAGAATGCCTGAAAGCAAAAGGAATGACTATCTCACAGTGAAATTTCATACACATTGCTAGAAGTCAGGCACATTCGAGGAAAAACATTTGTTATTCTAACCAAGGATACACACACAAAGGCTTATTCTGAATCCTTATAAAGCCAGGTCAACGTCCATGCATTTGTGGAAGTCCTGAGTAGGAAAGAAGGAAAAAACTAAAGCCTTACTTGTCCCTTTACACCCTCACGTGGGCTGAAATTTTCTTGTCACTGCAGCATGCATGGTTACATCCCTCTTCCCAGCCTCAGACAGGGTAGGCCTCTTGTGAAAATGATGAGGCTTGATATTTGCATATGAAAACCAAGTCCACAAGTTTCACCTTTTCTGATGTCATGGGAACTCGGGGAGACAGGGAAGGGAATTCAGTTTCCAGATGAGTAAAATGAAATGCAGAGATAAAGTGTCCTTGTCTTCCCAGGCCAAGCAGGCTTTGGAAGTGCACTGTGTACCTTCCCCAGTCAGGAGGAAGGGGGTATCATCCTTCACATGGGGATCCAAGCAAAAGACCTGCACCTCTCTGACTGTGGGCTGAGTTGCCAACTGATGCTCAAATTCTCACGTGTCTGGCAGCAAATCCTAAGAAAAATTAAGAAGGACTTTCGAGTCAGCCTACAAGTTTCAAGTCTTGGGTTTCTTGCCAAATACATGTTCTGAACCTCTCTAAGATGGCTTAATTTCCCTAGTCCTTGTAAAACGGCATCAAGATTATCTAACACATAGGGTTGTTGAGAGCGTTCAGTGAGATGATGCATGGAAAGCAATTAACACGGTGCCTGGAAGCCTAGTAAGTGCTAAAAGTTGCTACATTTAGTATTATCATTATGGGCTTAGCGAGCGTGCTCCTTCCATCTCTTGGAATCAGAATATTAGAGCTGGACAGAAAGGAGTGGTTTTCAAACCATTTGACCAAAATCTCTAGGAAGAAATGCATTTTATTGTATAAACTCATACAAAAAAAAAAAAAAAAGAAAGAAAGAAAGAAAAAGAAAAAAACAAAAAAAATATTAATTGCCAGGAAAATAGAATGATATGAACATTTTTCACAAGTGGTTAAGAACGGGAGCTTATTTGTGATCGCTTCTGATGTATACCTCTTTAGTTTCATTTTTAAATTTAATAAGCATAGGGGTGCCTGGGTGGCTCAGTGGGTTAAGCCTCTGCCTTTGGCTTAGCTCATGATCTCAGGGTCCTGGGATCAGGCCCTGCATCGGTCTCTGCTCAGTTGGGAGCCTTCCTCTCTTTCTGCCTGCCTTTCTGCCTACTTGTGATCATTCTCTCTCTGTCAAATAAATAACATCTTTAAAAAATATTTAATAAACATATTGTAGAGGAGAAAAATGATTTATATATATATATATATATATATATATATATATACTATTAAAACAGAAATTTCATGAAATAAGATGTGTTTACTATCTATGGTGCACTCTAATATTTCCTCTTTGGTTTGGTTCTGTTTTGTTTTCCTTTTTAATGATGGTTGTGACCCATAAATTGTTTTCAAAACTCAATGGGTCTCTGCTCATGTGTGAAAACACTGGTGTGGACAAAGCATTTCTCTCTAGAGATAAAGAAGTAAAACCTAATGTGGCTTGTCCAATATCCTTCCGCCCCAGACAAGAGTAGAACTGGGCCCTGAACCCGGGTATCTAGGCTCCTGAAATCCCAAGAGAGTTAGAGTCACCGACCGGCATTAGGCTGTAGGGCTTTGCCTTTACTGTTTTTATGTCTTGAATATCTACAGCTAGGGTTCTCTGTGATTTGTTGCCACTTGGAGCAGCCAAACAGACGTGTGCAGGGTCATTCTGAGCATACTTAAGAATTTCCTGAATCTTAAGAAAGATCTGTTTTCTTCATTGCATTGGCAACGCAGTTGGAAAGTTACTTGAATGTTTTTCAAAAATTGTTTATAGATTTGAAAACTGTTTGGGGTTTCTGATTGCTTCTGTTGTTTGCCTCTTTGTATCATCTCATTTTTCAAAATTTAATAAACACTTTGCAGAGGAGCAAAATAATTGGTCACACATTTGTGGGTTCCCAGATTTGTTTTACATGTGTATGCAATACAGCATAACTCAAAACATGTTCAAGCCCAGTGCGTCAAATCATCTCTGATGCTGTGGTCAAGACCAAAGCAGAGCCCAAGTGAGCACCCACGGCCTCAGACCACATCACTCACCGGGCCTCTGACCACAGTGCTTGGGGCCAGATTGTGGCCCTAGTGACGCATATGGCGCCATCGCAGCCCACGGCCAAAAGCTGCTGTACCAGGCTTGCACAGAGAGCTGAAGACTCAGGCTGAGGTCTCCTAGGTTGGAGACTTTGCCCAAATTGTGCCGCTGAGGGGAGCAGCAGCCACAGTAGGAAGCCACAGGTGGCGATGGCACATCTGCCAGGTTCCTGTCACCTGGCCAACCCCCTGCCCCACAAAGGGCTACCAAGCAGGGTTTGTCCTCGGCCCACTTATAAAGCAGGTGAAGACTGTATTATCTCTTGTCCTTCTTTGGCACATTCAGGACCTTCCTTCTTCCTGTGAAGCATACAAGCCTACTATTAATCAGAAGGTTGCTGAAGCCTGGGTGGATTGTCATTTTGTCCCAAATCCTCTGCTGGTCTTTCTCTATAGAGATCATTGACCGGTCTTCCCCTTGGATTTTTTCCTTGTCTAGAATATTGAAATTCATGTAGCAATTTCAAAACAATGTTTCACTTCCATCCCACCCCACTTCATCACAACAAAGCTGGTTAACGTGCATGCTATTTACTCTGCTTTAACTGTCCCATGAAGAAGACATAGTTTGAGAAGGTTCCGCGCACAACCAAGAGATCTTTACATTGCAACAGTTTGAGTCTTAGGGAAATAAAGAAAAGTAAGCAGCCAGACTATAGAATCCATGCCACGATCCATCTGGGTTGTTCAGGCCCCAAATTTAGATGTCTCTGAAATCTACCACAGTCACATACTCACTCATTAACTCGTTCATTCATCTGCATATTGATTTTTCAGGCACTTCATTTAACAATGAAGTTTAGGTCTCCACTATACTTTACACTAGGCTACGATGCTGGTTCATACCGATGAAGTGGGTTCGAATATGGTATTTTCAGTTCACATGGGGGCATCTATATATCTTTGCCACAGAGTGAGGAAATCCTAGTCCCGTGGCTGACAGTGTCTTATTACTTGTCAATGGGGAGTTATAGCTTCACCTCATATTGTCCTGGAAGGTTTTGTGCCAGTAGCTCTAAGCCCAGTGTGGCTGTTCCCATAGACCATCTCCAGAACAGGTTTAAAATGAAAAAGTAGTAATTCAGTTATGATTACAATACTTAGGATGTTCCATTTCAGCCATGATTAGACATTCACACTTTTAGTTTCTTTTGTAGACATTCAGACTTTTAGTCACTGAAATAGAGCCAAATTGGTATAAGAGTTATTTGCCCCCAAATGGCTACTTGATTGATTATCTTAATCCATAGCTCTAACTACTTAAATGCAGACGCCATGTGCACGAGCAGGCCAACACTGGTCCCTCCTATAAACCTGTAAACTCCCTTCTGGTTCCTCCCTGTGCAGAGATTAAGTTACAGCCTCTCACTCTAATCCTGGTCTTCTATTGTCTGCTCTGTGAGACTGGGACTAACACTTTGCAGAGTACGTTTTCCTTTTGTTTCTGAGAGGAGGCAGGAGAGGAAGGAAGCCAGGAATAGAGGAGAGGGGCCTTCGTCCTTCTGGATGTCTACTGTTCCAACAGCATTGCCCCAGAAACAGCACCTGACTCTGGCTCTTCTCAGCGTGCTCAGGACCAGCTACACTATGCCCCCAAGGGAGTGCATCTGGGCAGTTCCCCTACCCAAAGGCCTGTGTCTTATCTTCATGAAGCCCCTCCTCTGAACTGCCAGGTATCTGACAGTGTTGCCTTTTTGTACTTTAATCCTCTAAATTCCCTTATTTAATTTCCCAGTTGAAATACTATCATGGTTTCTGTTTCCCTCATAGGCCTTGACTGTACAGAAAGGAGGCCCTCCGGGATGGGGAGATGGCATCAGTCTGGTTCTATCCCTGGGCTAGCCTGTAATTCTGGCAGCCACTAATGGAAATGAAATGTTGGTATTTCATGGTATGGTGGCAACTCAATTTATTGTGGCTAATTGTGATAAAGTTCCTATTAAGTCAATGTCTTAGGAGACCAAATGCCTGCTGATCTTGGCTTTCATGGTAGCAGAGTGATAGTCGTAATGACAATGTCAAGGACACTGAGGTAAGAAGGCTACTTTGAATGTATTGAGGTTTACAGGAGGACAATGATGACGTCAGGGCTTTAAACTCTCAGCTTGACTTACAGTCAGAAAACTCAAGAAGTTTTCTATGGGGGCTCTAAAGATTATCTTCCTATAATCACATAGCTGAACTCATTGAAAATCAGACTCAGGGTGTACCTGGCTGGCTTAGTCAACTCTTGATCTTGGGGGTGTGAGTTTGATCCCCATGTTGGGTGTAGAGATTATAAATAAACTTAAAAAAATCAGACTAAAAACTTAATTGTGTTGATTTCAAAATTATACACACTTGCCAAACCACTTATGTGAAAGTCAGGGCATTGACTGGGAAGAAGTGGGACCCTGACACATGGGATGGGACATCTGGGTCAACTGAGCCAAAGCTGATAATCTTGAATTTGAATCCTTTGAACTGCTTGAATCCACGACTTGCCAGTAGAAACAGCTCATCCGCCTCGTTTGACAAGTCCAGCTTCCCCTTGCTTGAAGAACCTGGAATAACCTCCCTTGCTTGCAAGGGGGCTGCCTTGTAAGAGCATGTTTGTTCTCAAGAGTTACCCCAGCTGCCACCCACTGTCCCTATACATATAACTAGGATCATATCTCAGCAGGTTCCAGGGGACAATGCGAAATCTGATCCTGGAGGAGATAGCTTATACTCAGAAAGAAAAAAAGTAAGATTTTGTCCATTTATAATGACAGAAACTTAGCATATGTATGAGAATGATTTCTAAGAATGTTAGAACAAAGGGACAAATACATAACATTGGACTGAGCTGACTTTATGGATATGAAGGCACTTAACAGAGACCTTGGTTTGCTCACTGTTCTCATACTTCTTGTCCACCCTCAGATCTCTCTAACTACCACCTCCATATTGTCTTGTTCCTCAACTCACTAAAGATGGTTAACCCTTCACTTGCTCTACCTCTTCCATGTACTGTCCCCTCTGTCATTGTCCATGTCCATTTCTCTTTCTCCTTCCCTCCTTCCTTTCCTTCTTCTCCCTTCCTCGAGAGAGTAGAATTAGAAGAATAGTGCTAGTAATGGACCTGTATCCAGGGAAAGGAAATTCATAAATTTTGGAGGGAAGTTAAACAAAAATAAGAGTCCATGTCATTCGGTTCTAAGTATATTCATGTTCTCTAAACTCCCTCTTCAGACTTTCCACCACAATTTTCTTTTTTTTTTTTTAAGATTTTATTTATTTATTTGACAGATAGAGATCACAAGTAGGCAGAGAGGCAGGCAGAGAGAAGAGAGAGAGGAGGAGGAAGCAGGCTCCCTGCTGAGCAGAGAGCTGGGATGTGGGGCTCGATCCCAGGACCCTGGGTTCATGACCTGAGCTGAAGGCAGAGGCTTTAACCCACTGAGCCACCCAGGCGCCCCTCCACCACAATTTTCATTCATGTTGTGATTTTTGTCTAGTTGGGATCTTAGGTTTAAGGTCTTTCACAAACAGGGTAACTGAGACTTTGAAACCTTAAATCATCTTCTTTAGGCCACTTCTATTTTCCTCTGTGGTGTTTTTCTTCTACTATTTATCACTACAAAGCATAATTTTTTTATTCCTATTAGGGATTTTTTATTTACGTATTTGTTTGCTTTTCTTTAATAACCTAGAACAGCTTCACAATTTTATAGCGCAATTTTAGGGGAAAATATATTCATAATGGCAAAGAACCAACTTCAAAGAGAGCTTGAAATAGAACCCATTTTTAAGTTGAACATTGCTTGGCTAATCCTTCAAGTAATAATTGAGGAAGGAAACCAGTAATTAGACAAAATGGTTAAGATCACAGATTCTGAGCCCAGACTGCCTGGGTTCAGATCCCAGCTCTGCCATTTCTCACCTATGGGGCTTTGGGTTGAACACAAAGAGCTCTCCAAAACTTGGCTTCTTCATTTGCAAAATAGTGCCTATCACATGGTGGTGATGTGGACATAAAATGAGCTACTAGGGTAAAGAGTGGAACAATGCTTGGCACTTAGTAAACTATCTATGTGTAAGTTTCATTACTGACAGCCTGCTGAGGACCCTACTTTTATTCTGATTTTATAGGTAGGAAAACTTAGAGATAGCCACTAACTTGCTCCAGCAGCATGGCTGGTAAATGAAAGATCTTAGATCTGAAACCACATCCATTAGATTCTAAAGTCCATGTCCTGTCTGTTGTGCCATATGCCTTCCCTTTAATAATCAAACATATAGAAATGGATGTACCACATCATAGTACCCACAGATTAAATAACTTCCCATGTATAAGAGTTTCAATTATCTAAGAAGCTCTTCCCCCCCCCCCCCAATTTGGAAGGCATTTTTCAATAGCTAATGTTATAAATGGGGTTAAACTGTTTGGGAGGAAATGATAACATTATTGACTATATGAAGGAAAATGAAAAGAAAAGTGGACAAAACTGCTCTTTATTCTTATAGTCCTCCAAAATGGGCCACAAAACTTCCTGAAGGAATCAAGTGATTTTTGATTTCTGGACTCAGAATTGGCCTCTTGTGGATGCTGTCATTTCTATCATTCATCTTATGTTTTGGGAAGACGAGGAAGAAAAAACCCATCTTTCCTCCCAATTTATAACTTATTATACAAAGAGGAACCTCTTAAATGTTATGAATTTTTAATTTTTTTTCATTTAGTTGATTCTCTTGCTGAGAAAAGTGGCTGCCAAAGAACTATGCCTAGTATGAGCAATAAACACCAGCAGTATCTGCTGTATTAATAATTTAAACATAAATAGTCCAACAGAACGATCTGGCAGGTCCCACAGGTGCATCATGCCGAGTTTTAAAGATGTTGGTATGCTTAAACCAGGCAGATTTTAGATAAAAATTTTTACCCCAAATGAGGTCAGAGGTGTGTTAGAGAGTCCACTGATTCACATCCATTCTGCTACCACGCTGATCTTACTATTCTTACCAGGATACATCCCTGCCCAAGACCTCTATAAATTTCATGTAATCCATGCGGCCAAGTTCAAGGCCTCAGTGAAGTAGCTATATCTCATCCACTCTGAGCCAATGTTCAGCAGTAGACTTCTGGCTGGTTGGGCATCCATTCTGACTGGGTTGTGGGAATAAAATGAGCTAGTAGGTATAAAGGATGAAACTAATTTTTTTTATTACAGTTTCTGTATCTTATTTTTTATTAATAATTTTAAGTACCATTGTATTGGTTTTCTGTTGTTATATTAAGAAGTTGTCATAAGCTTAGTGGCTTGAGACAACACTAATTTATTTTCTTGCAGTTCTATAAATTAGAAATCTGATACATCTCCATGTGCTAAAATCAAGGCTTTGGCAGAGCTCTGCTACCTTGTAAAAGACTTTAAAGTTCTCTTCTGCTTCCCTCTTCTACTTACAAGTACCTTGTAGATAATGGGTCCACTCATATAATTTAGGATAGTCCTCCTATTTTAAGGTCAGCTGGCTAGCAAGCTTAGCTCTATCTACAAACTTCATTTCCCTTTGCCATATATCCTAACATATTCACATATTCTGGAGGTTGGGTCATGGACATCACTGGAAGCCATTATTCTGCCTACCTCACCCATTCATGCAGTTATCCCTGTGTACCGTCAACTTCTCACCCAAACAGCCCTTTGCTGAAATCAAGCTGAGCTCTTCACTGGTTCTCAAGGTCAATGCCTTTTTCCATCTCTGTGCCTTTCCCTATTTGCTTCTTCCTTCCCGCTTAGCCCTTTTTCTTTTCCTGTCAAAGCCTGTTCATCTTTCCAGGACCAGCTTAAGTTTTGCCTCCCACCCATATAAGCTTTTCCCTTTTCAGAGCATTTGTCTTATTTTTGTTTTATCCCCCCTTTTATGATTTTCCATTAAAATTATATTATGTTGATCTATATAAAATTGCCGATATTTTTTTACTTATTAAAAAAACAGGTGCACCTGAGTGGCTCAGTGGGTTAATGCCTCTGCCTTCGGCTCAGGTCATGATCCCGGGGTCCTGGGATCGAGCCCCGCAGCCAGTGGGCTCTCTGCTCAGCAGGGAGCCTGCTTCCCTTCCTCTCTCTCTGCCTGCCTCTCTGCCTACTTGTGATCTCTGTCAAATAAATAAATAAAATCTTTAAAAGAAATTTAAAAACAAAACAAAACAAAAACAAATTGCATAGGAATTAACCTGATCTTCACTATTTATCATTTAGTTGTTCCTAAATTATTTTCTGTGTATTTGTTTTCTCTTCCCATTTGGATTTTAATCTCTTTGAAACTAAAACTATGTCTCCTAGTTGTTTGGAATCATTTCCTTCCAGTTTGTGCTTGCTCAAAAGATAGCTGTTCATTCAGTGTTGATATAGCTGGGCAACGTATCTGTTATGGTTATTTCATTGAAAGCAACAAAAATCACAATTTGACCAATTTAAAGGGAAAATTAATTTATTAAAAGGATAGTGAATTTAAAATTCACACAATGGAAAAAGAAGGTCAACCATCAGAAAGTAGAGGGCTAAAATAATTTCAGAAATGCATATAGTATTGGCTATGAGTGAATCAGTACCAGGACATTTGGTCCTATTGCAAAATCCTGAAAGAGGGACTATCCTGGCTTAGGCCCTGTCCCTACTTTGTGAATGGGGAATGGAACTAATAAAGATATTTTGACTGACAGTCCATGAGGACTACATAAAATGTAGGGAGAATAGTTTTTAGACAAGATGCTCATAGCAGAGAAAGGATGTAGAGGAACTGGGTAGGCAAAGTGACCAATGAACATGAATAAAATCTAAATAGAAACTTCTATGTTAATTGGCATTGTCAATGAAAAGCAAGTAGGGACAACAGGAAAAAGTATAAAACAAAACAAGGGTAAAGATGACTTTTAATGAGCTATAGTTTACATTAAAACTTTCACCTCTATCCTTTAAATAAAAGTAGCAACACCAACAGCTAATATTTATTGAACATATGATAGAAGGCAGGCATTGTGCTAAAATGATACTTGCATTTTCTCTTTGGATCCTTATGACAACCCCCTCAGTTGAGTATGGGTATTGTCCCCATTTGGTGATGAAAGACAAGGAATAGAGAAGTTATGCAAGTTGCCCACAGATTATACCTACTAACTGTGAAGGAGAAAAAGTAATGAAGTGAGGCAGAAGTGGTAGAGAGAGAGAGATAGATACACCTATGTCATTTGGACACTGGTAACGTTTGAGAAGACCAGGATAAGGAAAGATAGCTTTAAGTTAGTAACTCATTTAACCAGGAGCTGTGCCACCTGTGCTGGAGGCCAGTAAGGGGCAGAGAGAAGAATATTTCTTTTTTAATCAGGTAGATTGACACTTGGACAAACAATTCCAGTGCAACGTGAGCAGCTCTATACTAGAACTTTCTATAATGTACAGAAAGAACTCAAAGGGTCTCCATAACCCAGAGGATGAGATGAAAGGGGACATTAAGGGAGTCTCTCTAAGAGGATGTAAGTTTTGAAGAATAAATAGGAAACAGTCAGTAAGGAAGGTAGTCCTGAGGAAATGTGTGTAGATGAGTAAGAATACAATAATTTTAGAGAACTGCAAGCAGTGAGGTATGATTGAAGTGTATCACTCATAATGGGACTTTGGGGATGAGAATTTCAAGAGATTAGACTGAAAACATAGATCAGGGCCAGTTTTTAAAGGGTTTGAAGGCTGTACTAAGACATCTACTTCTTAAACTCTAAGCAGTGGAGAGGCTCTGGATATATTTAAAGCCTGTACACTACTGAGAAGATCAGATTTGCATGGGAGACCGTGTGAAGATTGGCCTGGAGTTAGGGATGACTTCCGGTTTTCTGGTTAAGGTAGCTGTACTAGTGAGGTACCATTTAACCCAGGATTGAATTCTAGGAGGAGGAACAAATTTGAGAGGAAATAAAATGACTTTGGTTTGGGCATCTCCTCCTGTCAATATCCAGCATACACTCAAAAAGATAGGGCAGAGCCCAGGAAGCATGAAGCATACGGCGAACTAGAACTCACAATGATGGAGAAGGTTAGAGATGGAGTCATGGTTGAGCTTACCTAAGGAGAGCGTAGAAAATGAGAAGAGGGATAAGAACAGAAACTCTAGAGCCACTGATTACTAAGGGAAGGAGGAGGAAGAAAATCTAGGCAGGAAGGCTCAGAAGAAGTTAAAGGGTTAAGAGAAATAGAAAAGAAAAATTGAAATAAATCAAGAGAAGAGGATGTGTCTGGAATACAAGTTGCTTTGTACCCTTCGACTAAGAGGAGAATTCGGGTATTTTCCATGGGTTTCCATGGATTTTCCATGGATTTGGCTACTAGGGGATTACTGGTGTTCAACTGGTTAAACTCTGTTTCAACGGTAGAATCAGAGTCAGGGAGGTCAGTGTAAAGTGCCATCAAAGAGCTGGGGACACTTGAGAGCATTGTACTGAGAACGAAGGAGAGAAATGGAAGGTGGTGGATTGATGGTGAGGAACAATGTTTTCAGTGGATGGGAGGCAAGGAAAGATGTGGAGAAGAACTAGAACTTTCTTCTAGAGAAGAGGGGTTGGCATGAGGGTGAAGAGGGGGAGTTGGTGAACAGCAGGAAGGGACCCATAAGGGCATAGAAGGAACTTTGGTCTGGAAGAGATGGTGCAGCTTTTTCCCCTGGGACAGAGACACCCTTATTTAGCTCACCCACAGTTCTTTTTCTCCTCTTCTCCTTAACTTCTCTGGCCTTTCAAAATTCAATATGGGAATCATGACTAAGGTCATGTATGCAAAACACCTGACACTGTGCTGGTTACAAGCAGAAGCTCTAGTAGCGCCCTGTCCCTCGCTCCTTTTCTCTCTTTGGATGGGCCACTCTCCCTTTCCATTTTCCCCTTGCCTATGAAGGACATGGAATGCTTCAAGTCCGAATTACCAAAATTGACATATCAAGCAGCCATGGCATGTTGATTATAAGAAAGGGTTGAGAAACCTTTGGCTGCAGCCTCTAACTTCCATCCTGTGACAATGGACTTCCTCCCGAAACACCCTCACCGTGGCCTTCACAGAGTTAACCTATGCAGACATTCTCATTCTCTCTTCCACAGACCTGCTATTTTAGGTCAGAAGTAAACAAAATGTGGGTAGGTCAAAACAACCTATCCAGAAAGGACTAATGGGAGTAGAAGGTCAGCCTCTGAGGAAATAGATAAGGAACGTCATTCTAAGGTTCTGTTGCATTTGCCTTACTCCCGTCGAGGGTGATGGCCACAGTGACAGCATACAGGAAGCTAAGAAGAAACCAAAAAACAGAAACATGTGGGGCTCTAGCAAGTCACCAAACCAGATTTCGCTGGTATAGTGAGATGTTACAGAAAATGTTCCTTGGACCAATAAATTTAGGAAATACTAGGTGCAACACTTACAATGCATATTGACAATAAAGGAATGAATTTTTAAAAAACCTACTTTCACAACTTATTTGATCATGGATTCCATTTTTAGAACCGCATCTGGTAGAACAGCTACAGAACAAGATTTGACCATGGTCAGGATAATCATTCAAAAAAAAATTCGAATTGATTTCCCATCGTAGTTGAAATACAAACTGTCGCAAGTAATCCAAAATCAAGAAAATGTGTAAATGGGCTTATCCACTATGGATTTGAATGAATAAAATTTCTATAGCCTTGCAGATCTGTTTTAAGCCTATTTTTAGAAGATAGTCTTAGTTGGGTATTCCATTTGCTCTGGAATCCAGTATTTTAAAATTGCCATCTTTTTCTGTTGTACTTTACCCTAAATATATTCCATAGTATGTTTTCATAATTAATATGCAAATAGATGTATAGTTTATACTTAATTTCAACCGGGCACAGTGAAAAACTTGAAAACCTCAGCATGAAGACATCTTTTTTGGTAGAAGTTCAATGAAATCCCCAAATGTCTTTGTTTTTGCAATCCATAATTTGCAGATTATTAATACAATAAATCCTTGTTGTCTGTGAGAGTTGGCATCATACCCACAAACTCCTGTGCAGAAAGCCCACAAAGTAAAAATCCAAATGGAAAGAAAAAACCATGTGGTTTCTGTGTACGTTCATTACCTGCTTCTGAAACCATAATATCTCGGCCTTTTATAGATCTTATAACAGGCTCTGCGGGAAGCAGCTGCAGTCATTAGCCATAGGACAGACTAAACACACAATCTGCATGGAAGGAGATTGGCTTGGCCTTTTTGGCCCCCAATCTTAGGCACAGGACAGAGTATCATCAATGGCACACTTTGCAAGTGTATTAAGAAGGGGGGGAAAAGCCCCAGAAAGTAGCATATTATATAACTTGGAGGGATTTGAGAAACCAAAGAGTCCAAATCCTCTTTCTGTCTTCTTTGGTATAAGGTTTGGATTTGTGAAGGGGTTTGCCCAACATCAAGGGTCTAGGAAGACACAGGTAGGGCTGAAAACCAATTCTGGCTTGTGTGTCTGTATTCTTTCCACTCCCCTCTAGTGACTGGTTCAGGGACCCTGCAAGAGGGACAGCAGCAGAGCGTGGTAGCATCCACCCGTGCCACGGAGCGTCTTCCAATCTGGACACGGAACTGTATCCCCAGTGACTGCCAATCCAGAATCCCTCCTCATCACGCCTTTCTGAGGAAAACACTAAAATGGAGACGCTCATTCCCAAATCCCAAGTTCACATTCCATACAGCAGCGTCTTCATTTGGAAATCACCCAACTTGTCACAAATTCAGCCAGACTAGTTGGGGTTAAAGCACTGACAAGACCAAACACTTGGTGACAGAAGTGATGGCTGCCTCAGGAGCTAGGGTTCACCTTTCCGAGAGCACTTTGGTGCCAACCCAGAACCAATATCCCAGCGTCGCTGGAGGGAATGATGGCGCCCTGCATTTCAGAGAAGATTTAAAACCAAGATCCTAACTGCTCATCATCATTAAAAATCTCCAGGCAGTTTTCATAAGAGCAAGGGGGTGGTTGCCTGAGGTTTTGGCTGACAGTCAACCCAACTAATTACATTCTGTCTACTGTGTCCTCCTGCAGTTTCAATTGGATGTGTTATATATTTTTTTTAACTTCCTGTCCTCATCTGAATGTAGGGTTGCTATGTGTTCTTAAGCAGATGCTGCTGTTCTTCCTGGTAAGAGAGGCTTTTCTGATTTGTTTTTTCTTACAGAAGTTTTTGAGACTTTAAATTAAAATATATATATATTCTAAATTATTAAGATTCTGGTCCTAAGATTCTGGTACCATATAATTTCCAATGCAGTGTTTGCAGATAATGAGTTATTCATATGGTTATTTTCTCCAAACAAGCATGGATATGAGCAGTCATTTTTAACCCCAAGGAAGTAATGTCCTACTTATAGTCAACATCACAGAAATACCCTTACCTTTCCCTGTCACCTCGCCTTCCAGTTTTTCCTATTGCTTTTCCCATTGGCGAATTTCGTGGTTAATTCCCACATTTTGTGGCACAGTCACAAAGAGAAAACCTTCAGTTAGTTTTATCTATTTGTCTATCTACCTGTCTACCCATCTATTTTGTTTTAAGTCAAATTTTTAACATCCTAATGGGGGATTCTCCAAGGATGCTTAGAACCTATAACTTTATATGCCTTCCTCTATGTGTAGAGATTAAGAAAATATGAGCTTGCACATAAGACATTTTTTTAAAATGTTAATGCCAGATGTCAACTAGACTTATTGGGGTTGTCATTTCACAATACAAAACATCAAATCATTTTGTGGTATACCTGAAAAAATTTTAATGATAGATGATAGATTTTTCTGTTTTGATAATGAAATTACCAAAGCTTCTGGGATATTTCAGTTAATCAGATTAAAAATTCTGGCTAATATTTTGAAAGGATTTCTATATAAGAGGTACAGATCAAGGCCCTTTATTTATATTAATTCATTTGTACCTCAGTACTGCCTTTGTTAGATTCATTTTAGAGATGAAGAAGAAACATGAAAGGATAATTTTCCCAAACTAGGAAGGATTCTCAACCTGGAGTTTTAATTCAGACCCATACTCTTTCCCACGCTGTACCACCGCCTTCCTTGGAGAAAGACATTTTACAAACTTCAGTTCCCCTCAAACACTCGTAAATTCCCACAGGAGTAAAGTATGTGGTCTCTTCTCTCCTTCGCCCTCAAATAAGGATTTAAAAGAGAAAACTAAGATTGTCTTCTGGGAGCTAACTATAAATATACACATGAAGCATCAAAGCAAAGATATCCAAAGTTGTTTAAAAAAAAAAAAAAAGAAGACATCCTAATTCGCTTTCTTCAGCTCTGCCTGGACTTGGTTTTTAAAATAATTTCCCTACTTCTCAGCGTGGCCTTGCTCAAAACCTGGGTCTCCCTTGCCCACATCATCTCTGTTTCCTGCAGTGAAGCCAGCAGAAAATAAACTTTCTAAAGAATAATTTGTCTTTATTAAAAATGGGTCAGTCGGAAGGGGTTTTGGTGGCCATGGAAACACTGAGGGTGTGTCTTTGAGTCAAATATCACCAGTGCCTGTGGGAACCCAAGCCTGAAGGGGGGGATACTCTGGGAAAAACTCTACTTTAAATTGCTAGGATGGCATGTGTGTTCCTCTGGGAGAATGGATCTCAGGTATCTTGGCTTGAGTACTATGTCTTTAAACTATATAGCTACTCCCTCTGTGCTCACCCCAAGCCCATTAAACTTCCTTCTGTTGTCTGCATGCCCTATCATGGCAATGCCTCTAGGGAGAAGAGATACAGCCCTAGCAACATGAGCACACCTTAACAGCTACATTTCTTAATGCAAACCAATTATTGGCATTCTGATTGGACATCATCTCAGGAGCCGTGCTCACGTGAGTCTGTCCTCGGAAGTGCCGTCATCGGTATGATGGCAACCCCAAAGTCAAGGGCCACACCCAATCCCATGGCAAGTTCATGATGTAAATGCCCCTCTTGGGGACTCTCAAAAGTGCCTCTGATGCCTACCCCTGACACGCCTCTATATCTTGGATCCTGAATGCACACTCCATTACACTCCCTCATAGAAAGGTTTCTTTTCCTCCGGTAGAAAGTCACAACAGGTGTGTTTCTCAACCCCAGCTTTCTGTCTTCAGCACAATAAGCTGCAGTTTTTAGCAAGGGATGAACATAGCAATGCATAGTTTCTTCCATAGGTACTTATCGGTATTTATAGTCACATGTGTGCTTCCATTTGCAAGACAAAAAGAAGTTTAAAATACGAAATAGCAGCAACACTAGAAGTACGGGATTTGTATTTATCAGAATGGGGGACGTGTCAGGATAATAAGCATATCAAGGGGACAAACAGTCTCCTGGAGCAGGCCTGCCTGCCGGGCCATGTGTGAGGCACAGAGCAGAACCCGCCCTTGCCTCCTCTTTGGCTGAACATCTCTAGCGATTTAAAATTCAGACGTCGTGACACCAATGACAAAAGGATTTCAAGAAAGACGTCTTCAGTGCATTTGAGATATTTCCAGTTCATTGTAAAGAAGGAAATGAATAGACAGCAATTAAAACCAAACTTTATATATCCCAGCTATTGTGTGAATTATGTACGGAATTGTGATCAGAGAAAAGACAAAGCCCCAGCTTGAGTTGTGTTACGTATTATATGGGAAGGATGTGTTTTGAAGTAATTGACATTTCAAGAGTTAGCAGAAATAATTAGTCGTGATGTCACCTCTATTTAAATCAATCTTAGTACAAATCAGAAATTAAAATGTTAACCAACTAGCTTGATTGCCTTTTTTGAGGCAAGCAGTGAGCCTTCGAGTGGAGTGTGGGTAACCGGCACGGTGCTGCTTGGTGGGTGGGATAGAAGGGTGGTCCCTGCCTGCAGATTCTTATAGTCTAGTAAAACAGATAGATTTCGGTGCCAGAATGAGCTAGAAAATACAATCCTCGTATCCAGTATGAAGTTATATCCCTGGTTCTCAATCCCGGGTGATTTTTGCCTCCCAGGGGAACTTTGGCAACAGTCTGGAGACATTTTTGGTTGGCTTGGCTGAGGGTGTGCTACTGGCATCTAGTGGGTAGAGGCAAGGGTTGCTGCTAAACATCCTACAATGCCCTGGACACACACACAACAGAAAACCATCCAGACCCAAACGACAGGAGGGCAGAGGCCACATGCGCGGACCTGATACCCCTGCGGCATTGTTTCATGCTAGGGCAACTCGGTGCAGCTCCCGGGGAGGGAGAACAGAGGCCCTGCTCCAGCCCTGGGAGGACTGAAGCTGTCAGAATTCTTGGATGGGCCGAGAAGCCCCTTTGTTTCGCCGCTGGAATTCTCCGTTGCTCCCTAACTCCCCGCACTCAGCTGTCAACTGAACCTCCCCTTTCCACCGCGTGGTATCAGGCACATGTCAAGGTTTTGCTAACCTTTCATTAAGCACTTATTATGTGCTGGGATCTCACAAGCATTTTACGGGTTTTCAGTCGTTCAGTCCTTGTAACAAATTTTATAAAGGAGTTTCTATTGTTATCTCCATTTTAAAGATGAGAAAGCTGAGGCACCGGAGGCTGAATAATTTTTTTTTCCTGTGTTATACAGTTGGTAGGTGGCGGGGCTGGACTTTAAACCCAGGCGGTTTGACTACAGTCACTATGCCACCTCTGTCAGATGACTTCTGCCAGACAGTAGTGACCCAGTTTCCTTCAGCTTTCTGGTACAGTAAAGTGTGTGCTCACAGGACCACCTGCAGAGGTACCCAGAGAGGCAGCAAATGCACTGGAAAATCCTAGGAGTGGACTGATAGCCTCTCCTCTCTTCTGGCTCCAGGGTCTCTCCCTTGCAGTTCCAAGGGAAGCTGGTACTCATGTGTGGTGGTTGGGGGTGCTCCTTCCCCCTCTATTCTTGAGCAAAATCCTCGACAGGAAGAACTCATCTAATAAGTTTAGAACCATACAGCTTGAAACACATAAATTTCAGATTGTTAAAATAAATTATGTACCACTTTACAATAGAATTGTCTTTATTTGTTTGCTTCTTTTTAAATTTTTTTTTAAATTTGAATTCCAGTTCATTAGCATACAGTATCATATTCATTTCAGGTGTATAATATAGTGATTCAATACTTCCATACAATACCCGGTGTTCATCACAACAGGTGCACTCTTTAATCCCCTTCACCTATGTCATCCATCCTCCCACCCCCTCGCCTCTGGTGACCATCATTTTGTTCTCTAGAGTTCTGTTCTCTAGAGTCTGTTTCTTGGTTTGCATTTCTCTCTCTCTCTCTCAAATTTGTTTTGTTTCTTGAATCCCACATAGGAGTGAAATCATGTGGCATTTATTTTTCCCTGACTGACATTTCACTTAGCATACTATTCTCTAGCTCTGTCCATATCTTTGCAAATGGTAAAGGTAAAATTTTATTCTTTTTTATGGCTGAGTAATAGTCCTTTATCTATCTATCTATATCTATCTATCTCACATCTGTATCCATTCATCAGTCAATGGATACTTGAGTTGTTTCTATAGTTTGGCTATTGTAGTCAATGGTACTACAAACATTGGAGTGTATGTACAATGGAATTGTTTTTATGTCATTACATTAAAGTGTACTGATATGGAATGATATCCATGTTATATTATTCATTAAAAGCAAAAGAAAAATTATAGACCAGTGTATACATATAACATAATCTTATTTTTAGAGTAAATTATGCTATTCTTGTATAGAAATAAGTCCACAAGAACCCATACCAGTCCATTAATTATGATTGTAGAATTTTAACCTTAGAATATGGATTTAAACAAGTAACAAAGTAAAAAACTTCTTTCTTAGATCCCCAAGGAAAGTTTACTGAGATGCCATTATCAAGGGGCAGATGTCATGACCTTGGAGATACCTGCTCAAGGCCAATCCATGGCAGAACTGGGGATGTAGAAAAATGTGCCTCCAAGAAGCTCACCTTTCTCTCCCATGCCCAATTTTGCCGTTGAAAATGCTTCCTCCACCCAAAATCAACCCCCTCACATCCAACTCCATCAAAAAGGAAGAGAGTACATCCACTCCACCCCCCTTCCACTCTCTGAAAGGAACTGCTAGCACATTTATTTTTACCCTGTAGTATATTTAAATTAATGGAGCTCTCCCTCCTGGGAATGTTTTTAGTTTTAAACTTTATCTTTCATTGTAGCAGGAGGAAATTTTGAACACAGCAAGCAGATAAAAGAGATACTTCAAAAGAGCATCCAACTTCCTATAAGTAAAGTCTTTGCTCTATTATACCTTTTACTCAGAGAGATTCAATTTTTTTAAAAAAGCAAACATTTATTTTCTTTGAACACCTAACACCACACAGTATTCAGGGTACCATAGGGAATATTGAGGTATAATACTCTAGTTTCTGTTGTCAAGCAATTAAAAAACATTAGTTGTAGAATAAAACAAATGCACAAATAAGCTACTCTAAGTGCTACAATAGAGATGAGTGAGTACAAGGGGCAGTCAGAGGAATTCACAGAGGAGAATTTATACTCTGCTTCACAGAGTAGGTGTTGGTTTCATGAAGAACGAGGTACTTGGAATGGAAGTCAAGGGAGGGTAGAATTTTAACAGGTGAGGATAAGTAGGTAAGACCAAATTAAACAGGGGGAGAAGTGAATAAAGCCTCTGAAGCAGGACACATATTCAAGGAAAAATCTAGGGAACAGTATGGTTGAAGCACAGGGGATTGTATAAAGATCAGTTTGAGAAGGTCACGAAGTGTAGTTGTGTACCAGGGAGACTAAGAAATACCCACTTAAAATGGTAGTGGACACACAGAGAAGACAATCGCTTCAAATAACAAAGAAGAGTATACTAATTATACTATAATTATAATAAGAGTATACTGAAGAAAAAAGAAACCCTCTATAAAAGGAGAAGAAAGAAGGAAGGGAGGAAGAAAGGATGGAAGAAAGGGAGGGAGGGCAAGTGAAAGAGAGGAAGAAAGAAGAAGGAAGGAAGGAAGGAAGGAAGGAAGGAAGGAAGGAAGGAAGGAAGGAAAGAAGAAAGGAAGGAAGGAAGGAAGAGGAGGGAAAAAGAGAGGGAGAGAGAGGGAAGAGGTGAAAGTGAAGGAAAGCTGCTGAAATGCAGAAGGAATTGAAAACTAGAGTTTTTAAAGGAAATGACTGCTAGAGGAAGTGAACTTAACAACCTTAAAGTTTAGAATAACCTTAAAGCTAAGGAATTAACATAAAATGCAGACAGTCTGGTAGTATTTCTGGGACACCAAGCAGAAGTGAGCTTGAAATTCCTCCAGATTTAAAAATTTCACCACCTAACGAGGCCACAGATAAATATCTGCTGAAGAAAAACTCACAATTCAAAATTATGAAAATAATGAAACAATTCAATATGAGGGTGAGTCAATAAGAAACATTAGGATTAGAACCCCAACAACATCAGGTAGCAAAAATTTTATAGCAAGTATAAAATAAATGTTTAAGTGAAAAAAAAGCAACCCATACCCCCACCCAGAACAACAACAACAAAAAAAGATTCAATGGGGGGGGAGGGTAGGAAATGGTTGATAAAGAACCAAATGGAAATTCTAGAAATAAAAATTTTAATCATTGAAATTAAAATCCAAATCAATCAACCTGCAGATTAGATACTACTAAAGAGAGAATTCATGAACTAGAAGGTAGGACAGGGACAATTTTCAAGAATATAATAATAACATAGAGACAAAGGAATGGAAAATGTGATGCAGAGGTTATGAAATTTGGAAGAAATTATGTATCTATCTATGATGAGCTCTAGAAAGGGAGAATAGAGTAACTGGAACAACAGAATATTTGAAGAGACAATGGTTGAGAATTCTCCTGTACATGATAAATGCAACTCTTTAGATTTGAGACATGTCCTAGATGCCTATTTTTGACCCTGGAATGGACCAGATTAAAGTGTGCAGGTTTGATCATAGCATAAGGACAAGACCCAAATAGGAAACAGTGGGTTCTGCAGATGACCTAGTTTCTACCCTGTAAGAGTCCCACTTTGTGATCCAACCCCTTCCCCCCTTCACTCTTCTGAACCTGGGCTTTTGTCTGTATTTTGCCACCAGACCTGGCCTTTGGAGATGTGCCACTCCAAGCCCTCTCTCCATTATGACCAAGGTACCAAAAAAATCCCATGTCTTTAATTTCAACTGAGACTACATGAGAGTTTTACAAAAGTGGGTAGGGCAGGGAGGGGGTTACTGAAAAACACCAGTATGCTTTCCCATTGCCTAATCATGCAATGCAAAAGAAAAAAAAATCAAATTCAAGAGAATGATAACTTCAGCTGACTCGTCTAGCACAGTTCCTGAGTACCCCATCTGCACATTCTCTTATTCTCTTTGCCACTTCTAAAGCATGTTGTAAATATCCCTATAGGTCAAATTATGGAAAAAACCCTAGTTTGAAGGTCAGGAGGCCTGAGTTTGGGTCTCAGCTGTGTCAGTGTCTAACAGCCTGAGCCTGGGGCTCCTCCTGACCCAATAATAGGGCCCAGTTTTGAATGCTTGCCAGGAACCAGACCTTTGCTGGGTGTCTTGCATGCATGTTCTCACCTAATCCTAATGGCAACATGAGAGGTGGGGTTTATTATCTCCATTTATGCTTGAGATTGTTGAGGTCCCCTGCCCACAGACACATGATGAGAAGAAAGAGGTCCTGTGAATGTAAAACCCAGAATCCCAAGAGCTACCACTCCCACTGCACTACTCTTGTTTCTTCCTATTTCCAATGAGGCCTCATTACTGCTCCGATGTTCTCTGATGAGTTTGTGTGCCGGTAAGAGTGTGTGAAATTCAAGTTCCTCTAAAGACAGTAAGGAATTTGCATCTTCCTCCAGGGAAAAGAAACCAGAGATTTGGTTCAACCGTCTTTGGAGATCATGGCTCATCACTTATAACCAAATATGATTCACAAAAATAAATAAATAAATAAATAAATAAATAACAATTGTATTTTGTAGATGTTATAATCTTATTTTGATAAATTGTCAAAATATTGGTGTCCATAAAGAAAAGTCAGTCCTCTCAGTTAATAACTATCACCGATTCAATCAGCTTGAAATCCTGCATTAGAAAATTAAGCTTTTAGCACATGAAGAGCTTCCAACGCAGGCACGTTGGGCCTCTCTAGAAGGAAAGGACTCTGGAAGCATGTATATAGCAATTTATAATCTCAGTCCTCCACAAAGCAAGGCTGTCTAATCGCTTGCCAGCTCCCCAAACACATGCTAGTTGCCTTTTCCCTTGTTTTTTTCTCCTTATTCCCCCTTACTTCTTTCTCTCTCTTGTCCTTAATTCCTGTCAAAACCCTGCCTGGGCATTCGCTGCAACGTGGGGCCCACTTCTTACCTTCCTTCTCAGGAGTCCTTCCCTCTACTGACCAACTCAGTCCACAGGATACACGAACTCCCTCTTCCAGATCCTTTAGAGCCTTTACAGGGCTGTCCTGTCACTGAGCACTTCCCTTTTACTGACTGTTTCATAAGCTGAGAGTCACATGAAAATAGAGGCCCCATCTTAGTATTTGTCACTGTTTTAAACTTAGTCTCTTTGCACATAGCATGTATCATAGACAAATGTAAAAGATAGCCACATGCATATATATATATATATATATATATATATATATATATGGCAAATCTGGATGCATGATCCCATGGATACATGTACATTATCTCAATATTCGTTTGGGTGCAAGAAACAGAAATCAGATGCTGTTAATTTGAGACCAGAGGGATTTGTTATAATGACACAGGGATATCACAGAGAGCCTCAGTGCAGGAAGTACAGCCAGTCCCCAGAAGACTGAACTGGGACCTGGAAAACCATCAGGAGCAAAAGCAGCTACTTTCCCAGTCTCCTTTTTCTCTCTGGGGCCACATGATCTACCATCTGCTCCATTCTCTTGCTTTTCTTAGCAGACGGCCTCTCTCTGCACCAAGTTTTCATGGGCCAGGGAGCACAGTGACCTCTAGTCTCTTTTCTCTTAGTTTAAATTCTTAAGAGAGAGAATCTGAATGGCCCAGGTCATGGGTCAGGTGTCCCGCCCTGGTCCCATCAACTGTGGCCCAAGAGGAGTAAAATCCCATGACAAAATAAGGCAGGAGGGGTCCAGCCCTTAGCTGGAGTTGGCACAGGAGCTGTTCTAAAGAAAGGAATATACATACATATTGTTTTCTTTTAAAACCATATCAATAAGGACTGTGTGTGTGCCCGTGTGTGTGTCTCCTGAACAAGCCAGCAAGTTAATACTTGGAAGGTTTGCTTATAAATTTTAGGCTGAAGAAAAATGAGAAATGAGTTTTTTTCCAATGGAAAAATAAAAGCAAGAAAAAGTTGTTGGAGGCTTGTAAGGACAGAGAGATCAAAATAGATAGGATAAAAAATTCAATAGAAAAGCACTTTTTGAAAATGTTATTTAAGAAAGAATATTCTGACATCTATATGCAGGGTGGGCAGATTCTGGAGACAACAGTGGGCAGGAAGCCCATTTGGAGTTTGGATTTTATAATCTTCTGTTCATAATATAGAACCAGACCACAAAGGTTTAAAGAATGTGGGCTAAGTGTCCCTCGCGCAGCAGACAGCATTTTGTTGAAGATATTTAAAGATTAAAAGCAGAAGCAGTTAGTCTACTGTGTAATATTTACTGATTTGAGCAGCTCTACCATACAGACATCTTACACATAAATTTAACTATTATTATTGTGTTGCCCTTTTCCAAGAAAGGGTAAAGTAGATTTGTAGGAGCACTTAACACATGTAAATCCCCCACCTCTTTAAACCAAAGCGCATTGTATTAAAGAGCTACATAAATTTTACAAGTCCTCTGTCCTTTTGAGATCATAGCACCATTCTTTCTTGCAACACAATTAAGCGATGCCTCTTTGTAAGCTGATTCCACAAACTCTGATCAAACATAGCTCACAAAAGTCACTGCCTTTGCCAAGTGCATAATCGCACCAAGGATATCACTCTATGAAGAGGTTACAGACTCGGTATTATAAGAGCTCTGTCAGCAAATAGCTCTTTCATTGGCCACCACAAACTTCTCTGAACTTTATTTACTCATTTACTGTGGTTTACCCACTTTGCTTGAGACTGGCCCTAAAAAATGATTTAAAGCGTGACTTCCTTCAAACATCTAATAGTCCATAAAACAGCTTAGTGCTTGCAAGAGAATGCTGAATTGATAGTAGTGGAATCTCAAAGGCTATATTTTCCCACTGATAATGGGTAACCCAGGCAAAGGTAGACTGATTTTTGTCTAACTCCTCACTAGTGTGTTTTCTCTGACTCAGTTCTAAAAGAAACAAAGGTTTAATTTGATACTGAAGGTGGACTGTGCCAAATGATTTTTAATTTTTTGATTAGCTTGGGTTATTTAAAAATGTAGTTTGTCCAAGAGGTTAATGACTATTATTTCAAACAAATACATACATACATATATATATGTGCGTGTGTTTGTGTATGTGTATATGTGTATATATGTATGATGTATGGATTTGACACAATCATCTAGGTTCTCATAAATTCTACTGATAAAAGAAGAGATTAGTAGATTTATCTAATAGGCTTAGGTAGTAACCTTATGAGAAAAATTAGTTTTGGTTTGGCAAAATCAGGTTTGGAACGCAACTATTTCTAGATCATTCTTCTGGAAGCAACGCCTCATTGAAAACATGACAGTTGAATATTCTGGCTGTACTCCAAGCCTCCAGAATCTAGTTTTTATCTCCTGTTTCCTCATGATCCCCCAGTGATCTCTCAAGGCTCTCTCACTTGAACTTTGGCTACTACTGCTGCTTGATCTCCACACTAGCATCCAAACCATTTTTCCTTAGGGAGAGGAAACCGGGGAAAAAGAGTCCACCAGAGTCCTTCCTGGGAAATTTTGGAATTAGAGCCAAGAAAGAGAAACTGTTCTTTCTCCAGACGACTGAGATAGTAATTTGTAAACCTTGGAAGCTGATGCTGCCATGTGAACCCTGGAAAAGAAAAAGATTTGTCTACAGAGGGAGAAGAGTGAGCCGAGGTAAAGAGAAGGAGGTGGAGAAGAGATTAGGAGACAGAGAGAGAGACTGAACAACATTTTAACTGAGAGGAGAAAAAAGGAAAAGAGGAATCAAAGCATTCCTTCCCTGGAGGCATATTGGCACAGACCAGGAGAGGATGTGGGAGAGGAGATTCAAGCCCCTGAGAGCAGCTGACCTACACAACTCATCTCACCACTGTCCAACTACATCGAGCTCCCCAAATTGGAGTGAGGGAATAGACCACCCAAGTGGGTATATGGTACACCACTGTGTAAATGGATTAAGATATTCTTAGGGATGTCTTACCAACATTAGACTATCCTCAGGTGTATTCCAATGACACTAGAAACGCAACACAATAGAGCCAATTGTATTTCTAAAACTCTTTTCAGGGAGATTCCTACACATGGAGGCCTTCTTTGACAAGCTGCTTGGAGGGGCAGAAGACACACCTTTCGCCTGTGAGACAGGTGGAGGCTCAATGGATGGTCTTAGAATAACCTTCAAATGGGATTGGATCATCCTAAAATCGGGGCTTTCATTGTGTTGAGTGAAGTATACAAGCTTAGAGTCAAAGCTGAATTTATCTCAGAATAAAGAACTTTAGTTGCTGCCACTCTCCCTCTTATCCTCTGCCCTTCCCTTCATGAAATGTCTTATTCCTTTCCTTTTCTGAACAAATTAAGGGAACATCAGTTTGAAAGAGTGACAGATAAAAAGCCTACCCCGAGCTCCCCATCTCAGCCCATCGAGGACACCTACATGTCTGACCTTGTGTGACCGTTCTCTTCTGCACCTTTGATTAGCTCTTCCTCCCTTCTCCACATAATGCTTTTTTCAAGAACCAGTAGAATTCTATCAATTTCTGCCCCCAGTGGTTCCAATTTAAGCCACCAACTACACCAACCTTAGATCCTCCGCAGAAGGGTTAATGAGAGCTAGAAACTCAACAGATCCGTACCCTAGATGTGATCCCTGCAAATGCTACTTGACCCAGGGGCATCCATGCTGTTAGTTGGCAGCAGAAAGCAGGTCTCTTAGGCAGGGGCATCCAAGAACCTCCATGCCCATATGACACCTTCCTTCTTCTAGAAGACCCGGGCCAGGAAGCTTAAGCAAGAATGCTACATTGTCATAACTGGGTGCCATTCTTCTTATATTTTAAATCGACTTCTGAACGGTCCTTGAGTTTTGACAAGAATCTGTTCCACATTTGAGCAAAGGCAGAGAAGGAAAAAGAACCATAATCACAGAACGCAGTCTCTCTAAGGGCAGCAGGTGGAGGCCGGTTGAATGGCAGGCGTCCCTTCTAACTGGAGGCTGTGACAGCACTGCCAGCTCCTCAACATTTTCATGAAGGAAGTGAAAAGAAGCAAATGTATTTGGCAGTTTTAATCAGATAATTACTTAAAAAAAAAAAAAGGTATGTTGACTATAATTCCCAGGTTTTTTCCATCTGTTTAAGCTTAAGTAGAAGAACGTCACTCCTGAACTGACCATACTACGTGATGAATATGCTTTCGAAATGAACGCTTTCAGATGGTTTCTTTTTATGAAACGTGCACAAAGATGTGTACTGTGGTCGTGGAGTCAGCCTTGTGAGACATCTGGCCACAACATGTGCGTCATTAAGTTACACCTGTAAGTGTGGGGTCATTTTTTATACCAGTAATATTAATAATAAAGGGTTCATTGAATAGGATTATTAATGGTGCCAGGTGGAGGATGTGGTATTACTTACAGCTTGGTAGGGGATTGGTTCATGTCTCCTCCTGCCAACGTTTCTGGTTTCATGTTTATAGACAGAGGGCTCCAGATGATGGCTGGCAATGTAGCCATTGAGAAAATGAACCTCCCCCCTCCCCTTTCCCATCAGCAAGAAAATGTAGAGCAGTTGGTGGAGAGTTTGAATGAACCAATTTTCTAATATTGAACTCATAATCTCACTGAAAGGCAAGGAAGGTATTTACCAATTAATTCAGGAAATCCAAAAGCCTCCTCTCAACGTTTTACTTTCTCTAACTTGCCTCACATTGAAACTTCAGTTCTGGCCATCTCCTATCACTTCTTATTTCAAGAGGCATTCATCTCTGCATTTCCCTTTGTGGTCACAAATGGAAAATAAGGGGGGAGGGGGAAAAACTAAGAAGAAACCTAAAACCTTTCCTTCCTTCTGTGGAATGTTTGCTTTTGCTGTTTTACAATGCAAGACTTGTAGCAGAGGGAACTAGATGCTGCAGGTAGAGTACTTCTTAATGTGCATTATTACAGGTGCTAGCAAGTCTGGTCAATTCAGAGTATTGTTTGGTTTGGCAACAAGATCCCAAGACTTAGAGCACCAACCCATGTTTCAGCTTCAGATTACATGCGACTAGAATAAGATTTTCAATTTAACAAGGCAATTGTTGAATGTTAATTGAATTGCATTTGAGTAATAAAACTCAATTGATTACTAAGAATGTACTTATAAAAGGCATAATAGAAAAATTGTCTTTTACATATCTTTAGCTGTTCATAAATACGCCTATATATCAATTTGTGCATGAACAGTAAACTAATGAAAACAGTTTTTAAAACATCAATTTGTGTCACACTTTACAGTTGAAAAGTGATTTTTTTTTCACATACATCATATTAACAGCTCCATAAAGTAGGTGGTAGTGTTTTCTTCATTTTGCAGAGAAGAAAACTGAAGTTCAGAGAATGATATTCTCAAGATACACAGCTAGCGAGTGGCCTCTTCCAAACTGAAACCCACCCCCATTGAATCTAAACTTTTATGTTTTTTCCACTCCACCATCTGTTTCCCCTTTCTCAGCCAATTAACTCCCCTTAAGAAAATCCTAAAATCCAGGAATGACTTCCACTGCTACCCCATTTTGGTATAAAGACATTTGCATAATTCTGGATGAAGCTCCTGGAGTTGGTGAGTGGAGAAAGACAGACAGGAAGAATACAGGCTGTATGGTTCCATGTCTGTGACGTTCAAGCCAGTCAAAACTAATCTAAGGCGGCGGAAGTCAGAGCAGTGATCACGTCTGTGGAGGGGGGGTATTGACTGAGAGGCAGCACGAGGGGGCTTTCTGAGCTATGAAAACATTCCCCATCTGATCTGAGTGGTGATGATGCAGGTTCATGCACATGAATGTTTAGCCAAACGCTTGAGATGTGTGAAATTGATTGTAACTATATCATACCTAGATTAAAAATGAACTTTAAAAAAGAGGTTATTGCACTGCCAGCAAATAATTACTAGGTGTCCCTGGAATACGTCTTCATCTTGTCCCTTTTGAGAAAAAGACTCCCATCCCTTTCCAGACCCTCCAGGCCCTTCCATGCTTCTCCCACCTATTCTAATGAAGCCCAGCTATTTCTCCGACCACTTATCACAATATTTTACAATTTTCTGACTGTAAGGCTTTCCCTCTCTCAACAGGCAGGGACCGTGTGTTCCTCATGTGTGTGTTATCATCATTGGCAGGGCATGAGACTCTTACTTGATAATCACTTGTCAAAAGGCCAAAAGATGAGTAGATGAATGCAAGAGCTAAAGGACTTTTCACGTCACTGTTTTCTAACTCACGCTTGGGAGAGGCTCATGTTAGGACAGCCTGTAAGACCAGGAAAGCAACCCATAGATGAGGCTTTCCAAGAAGTCCCGGGTCCCCTCCTTTAAATGGCTGTAATGAAGCCACAGTCACCACCACCACCAACAGCCTGAACAAATAACACACATGCAGGTGAGGCTCCTCACTCCCACAGGTGATGGGATTGTCTACTCTCCAAGCCTTACTGTTGATGTAGCTTTTCCTGCTTATGCCAAGGAGGAGCCCTCAACTACGAAGCTTTCTGCGTTTCTACCGAGGTCCTGGCCTTCTGACCAGTTCCTCCAGATTCCTGAGCTGTGGGATTTTCCTCACAACCTGTCCAAGACAAAACAAACCCAAAGTTGGGCTCCTGTCACTCCAGGCTGCTTTTGGGTCACCAGTCAGCCTGTCTTATGCATCCAAGTTCCATGCTCAGGATGACCAAATGTCACCATTTCACTGGTGCTGAACAATGGCTTCTTCTTTTGAAGGTTTAGTTTCTGCTCTAGTTTTTGTTTGTTTTTTAGGTTTGTGGCTCTCCTTAGAGCAGGCCTGGCTTTTAGCAGAACAGTGAAGAAAGCAGCTTGCTCTGGGCACATCCCTTCCTTTGTCTCTTCTCCATCTGTTTCACTCTTTCTGTTCCATACTGGATAAAAAGGACCCAAATGGGCCTGACCAATTCCAGGAGAGTCCTTGGGTTGCTAATGCTCTGATACCAGAATAGTTAGACTGTGAATTTTATCCTCTTGGCCTAAGCCTACTCAGTTGTCTTGTTTACTGTTGTCATCTCTACAATCTGTTTTCCATTTGGCGTGAAAATTCTCCAGAAGATTGCGTTCCTTGAGGGTCTGGCCTTTGGGTCTGTTGGTGTTTTAGAGCAGCTAAGCAACCTTAAACAAGTGCTAGCTCTCACCTGTTCAGCAAATGCATCCAAATATGGTCATTAGCCACAGCCAGGTCATTTATGAAACTGTGTTTTATTTTATTTGTCTTTATGAAGTTGCTTGGATTGTATAGATGTTCGGCATTTAATGGGGTTTGTACTCTTTATTCTCTGAGCAGGAATATCGGGCAGCCAGATGTAAGGTACCTGAAAATGCCCTGGAGGGCCATATAAGATTTCAGGAATGAGAAAAAGCCTATCTGTTTTTCTTTCCTTCATTCATACTCCCTAATGTCTTATCTGGGGTATCTGCAATGGAGATTGAAGGAAAGAAGGAGAGAGAAAAGCAAATAGGAGTTGATTTCGTACTGAGAAAAGAAGATATATTCCAAACATAAATGTCACAATCGCACCATGCCAGCGCCCGAGTCTCTGACACCAGAAAGTGTATTGTAATTGCTCTCTCTCTACTTTAAGCAAAATCAGTATTTGTCTCATGCACCTGGGCTATGACTGAGCCCTTTTTGATGACTGAAAATACATGTTAGTGCCATGGTCAAGTGTAGGGTTTGAAAAGTCAGAGGAGACTGCATTCAAGTTCCCACAACTTCTTACTGGGAACATTGGGTCTCTTCCCCAAGCCTTACTGTTCTCATTGGGAAAATAGTGATAAGAAGCTATTTTAAGAATTAGTTGAGATGTTGTATAAGAAAAAAAGCTCTGTAAGTGGAAAAACATTGCACGTAATGTTCAAATATTAACTATGACAATCCTGGCTCTTGCTGGCTACTTAAAATGCACTGAGGATTTTCCCTTCACTGGTCAGTCTCATGTAAGGATGATTCCAAACCAGGGTATGATTCCATCTAAGTAATATATTTGGAATGTGTATGTTGGTGGTGATGGGGATATAGGATGTAGGCAGTGGAACTGAATGGGTTATTCTGTGCTGCTCTGGGGCCAAGGGGTTTTCTTGCCAGTCATTAGGGATAGATCCATTTTTTAGACACTGAGACCATTGACATATTTAATCGTTCTATGTGATTTTTAAGAATTAATGGCAGTGGATTCTTAAAATAACACTTTAATGGGTTAACAGCCAATGAATGGGTCCTATGTTGATTAAGTTCCCTTTCAATACACATTTGGTGATTATGGGAATCAAGCACTATGTAGATTGCCTTTAGGGTATTATAAAATCTAAAATGTGTGAAACATCGTTTGAGAGAGGAGCCCAATGCATCCACCCTGCTCCGCATTCCTCCATTTCTGGCTTGAAATGAAATATGGCTTGATCATTAGGGGGGCTGCAAACTCTCTTTAAGCACACCTCCTACCCTAAAGATGGAGACAGGAGGAACCTCCAAAATGTCAAACCAGGACACTGAATCCAGCTAGAAGCCATCCTATCCTGTCATCAAAGCAACATGTCCCTGCTGTGTGCGAAAGCCTCCAGTGGTCCAACCAGCGATACAGATCTTAAGTGGAGGTACAACCCCATCCTACCAACTTCTGCTCCTCCATTTCTCTTTGGCTCTGCCAGAAGCAGGAAGAAGGCAATTGGAGGTGGTTAGTGTACAACCCAAATAGGCTAAGAATGAGAGAACAAAAGTGGCACAAGGAGAAGAGAGTAGGGTCTGGTAGACACTTGAGGGTAAGCAGAGAGAGAGTCCCCCATCAAAGGGGACATTATGGGCTTGACTTGCTCCTTCCCTTTGGGAAGCACAAATCAAAGAAGAACAAGAATGAAAAAGGAGAAAATCAATTCATGGCTATATTAAAGAATATTGGGGACAAAGATGATTTGTAGGAAGAAAGAATACTTCCTTCTTTTTGCTACATGTTCTAAAAGTCAGGGGGCGGAAGAAGAGGGAAGGAACATTTATTGTGTGCCAACTCTGTGCCAGACATTCTGCTCGCACTTTTAACTTTACCTCATTTAAACTTCACGGGAATCAGAGTAGGCTTTTTAAATCTTTCTTTTTCCATATGAAGAAGGCAAGGTCCATCATGGTTACAGGACCTAAGGTCATGCATGAAGCAGCCAGGTTGGACCAGGTGTGCCTGCCTGCAAAGCGCTATACCACCTTGCTTTTCAGTGGGGCTTCCTTCGTATTTACAGGTCTAGAAATAGGGTCAGCAACCGATGCTTTGCCACGTTTTTTGGGGATTTTCAGGGACTAAAAAATGGCAAACCAAACATTCATAAATGCAAATTATTTGTATAGCTAAACCAAATACATTTTGTGAAAACAAAATTCTAAATGGCAATAATTTTCTAAACAATGGTTTGAGACTAACTATTGGAGGCTCCAGTTACCTAATAAATTGATCACATAAATTAAACCCCACAAGTGTGGCTGACTTCTAACAGGTTCATGATAGTGCCAAGATTTACAAATCAAGTGACCAGGTTTCAGAGACCCCTTCAGGGTCAAAGTAGACTTATCCCAGCACTTAACACATAACACATGTCTTGAGTTGGGTCTGGCTTGGGGTGGGGACTGGGGAACGTGCATTCTCAGAAATTCTATTTCGTCCTGGGTTTACCCTGGAGGTGGTTGGTTATTGGGTTAAACTACCTATAGGTATTCAGAAGAAATTTAACGATCTTCCCAGCTTCACCTACTATCATTTCCAGGTGTAACCTGGGCCTCCCAAGGGGAGCAGATAGAGATTGAGAAGGCAGAATTCAAAGTGTATTTGAGAAGAGGAGCAGGGAATGGATGCTGAGTCAGGAAAGAGTGAACATGTTTGAAGGTTACCCCACATCCTCCCATGAAGCAAGAAAGGCTGCCCTCTTCCCTGATGGGTGTGTAATGCCTTACAAGCTGAGTGTGTTGTGTAAAGAAACTCCATGGAGGGGCTCCTGGGTGGCTCCGTAGGTTGAATGTTTGACTCTTGTTTTCGACTCAGGTCATGATCCTGGTGTCATGGAATCAAGTTCTGCGATGGGCTTCACACTTAGTGGGGAATCTGCTTGAGATTCTTTCCTTCTGCCCCTCCCCCCATTCATTTTTCTCTCTCTCTCTCTGTCTCTCTCTCTGTCTCTCTCTCTCTCTCTCTCTCTCTTCATAAATAAATAAATAAATCTTAAAAAAAGAAAAAGAAAGAGAAAAGAAATGCTACAGAAAGCTGGAGGGGAGGCTATGTTGAAACCTGCAAACCAGGCCCTGAGAGTCTCTTTCCTGAGTTTTTTGTTTGTTTGCTTGTTTTTGTTGTTTTTAACCCTTGATAGACAGAACAGACTCTTTTTTTTAAATTTTTATTTATTTTAAAAATTTCTTTTCAGTTTTCCAGAATTCACTGTTTATGTACCACACCCAGTGCTCCATGCAATACGTGCCCTCCACAATACCCACCACCAGGCTCACCCACCCTCCCACCCCCATCCCCTTCCAAACCCTCAGATTGTTGTTCAGAGTCCACAGTCTCTCATGGTTCATCTCCCCCTCCAATTTCCCCCAACTCCCTTCTCCTCAATAGGACAGACTCTTGCAAAGTTACAGAAAAGAGAATCTGCCTTTGCAGAGATGTGGGGGTGACTAAGTGAGATGCTACAGTTAAAGGTGTCTGTCTGTACCACTCACTACCTATTAGCCATCAGAGTGATGATGGTCATGATATGATGGCAGTCATGATAGCAACATGATCATGGTACCTTACAAAGCACCCCCAGGTGTTGTATTTGGGTTGCTTCCTGTAGCAGAGATGGCAGGAGTCCACACCAGAAAGCAGAGTCCCCTAACTTCCACCCATCGTCTTTTCCTTACTCTCTGCTGCCTCCCAGGGGAGTTTGTAAGGAGATGGGAGAAGGAGGAGGCATGGAATGAGAAATCATAGTGCAAACAGTGGTCTGCAGAGGAGGCACTGTGCTCCCATTCACTGCATTTCTCAAATGAGGTAAAGAGGCCTCTTTGTTGGAAAGAACAGAACCCAGGGAGGAATTCCCTCCCTTATCCCAACAGGGAAAGTATAGAGGGATGTCCTAGAGATTTATGTCTCTTCCAGGCCTGCAAGCCAAAGCTGGTACTCCATCCCCTTCCTAATTTCCAGGAGCAAAATAATACTTTTGTCCCTTAAAAAGAGGAATTTACAAACAATAACCAGAATTTAAAAAAAAAAAATCCTGTTTTTAGGTTAGTCCTAAAAGCATTAATCTCTTTCACTTGATGTAGCTCACTATCATTCTTCCATTTTAAAAAATCTCAGGGGAAAAAAAAAAAAAACCCAAACAGCCAAATAACCAATAACAGTTTACAGCTTTGACGCAGAGCACTAAAGTTGTTTTTCTATGAATATAGATTATTACATTTTTTTACAAAGCAAGTAAACAGATGCATAAAAATGCATTATTTCAGGAGCATAAGAAAACCTGCAATAAGTATAGTGGTTTTAATTTGTTTTTATGATTACTTGTAATTAATTAGCATCAAAAGTAAATTATCAACCTCTGAAATTGCACCATCAGATGTGAGCAGGGTACTCCGTGAATGATTGGCTGGTTCATCTTTATACCAAGGTAGGAAAAAGAATGATCTTCTACTTTTTTTTTTTTTTAAACTACGCTTCAATGCAAGTGCCAAAAGCCAGTGACAGTGCAAAGGAGGAAATTTCAAAATGACTGAGAGAAAGACCCAGTTGGTTCTGGGACACACATGTCCAGGGGTGAAAACCATGGGCATTAATAGTCTCATCATCTTATCAGGTTAAGGCCAGGGAAAGTTTCCTTTTCAAGAAAAACAAAAATGGATCAGGGCTGCTAAATTGGAGAAGGTTCACATACCTCCTTCCAACCTTCACTCCTCGGCTGTAAAACGGGAGACATTTTGACAGGTGTTGGTATTTTTTTAAGCAACTCTTGCTGTTTGTCTCCTTCTCCCCCCCCCCCCCTTAAGATTAATGATGGAATTGTCTGCTGCAGCTTTGGTCAATTTAAACCAACCAATAAGTTCAAAGGAGCTATCCCCTTGACCTCTTTCCATTTCCTCTGACATTTACTGCAACAGTTCACCCTGCTGTGAACTGTCCTTTGCTAAGGGAGTGCCAAGGAGAAAGAAAAACGGGTGTTTAGTAAGCAGACTGGTTTTTTATCTGAGAGAAATATGTGCAGGGATTTAGAAGACTCACCCACGTCTATTTTATTAACAAGAACGTACTTGAACTGAGAACTCAATCTCTCAATACAAATAGAATTCAACAACAGAAGGGAAGGGAGGGGAATAAATACGATTAAAAACCCACAGCCTTCTTCCCTGCTTAGTATCTCTCCTAAGAGTTAGGAGCTCCCACAATGGGATTACGGAGCTTCCAGCAAAGTTAAATAAAATAAATAGATTCACTTCGAACGAGTTTCATTCCTTAGCAGGCCCTCCAAAGACACACAATTTTTTTTTTTTAATTTTTGTTAAGCTACCTGAAAGGAAACTATATGTCTCTATGTTTCTAAATAATCCACTGGGATGAATAAAAAGTGTTACGTGTTCACAAGGAGTTGGGGATAGATTTGCAAGTATGTTTACTTCAATATTGATAAAATAATATAAAGTAAATGCCTCCCCAGTCAAGACTTAGTCAAGGAAATGATGAGCTCAGACACATTCATGATTATCTCGTCTTCTTCTTCCAGGGATTCTACTCCAGGTAACCATGATCCTACCAGTGAATTTAGCTCGTTACTAAGGTCCCATGTCAGAGTTAACAGTCCCCAAAGAGAAAAATGCCAAATCAAACCAAGGATGTCTGTGTTGCAGTTATTATACTAGAAGAATCTCGACAAAATCACACTAAAGTATGAAATCATGATCACAGGTCAGACTTCATCAGTTTCATTCTTGCTTAAATGCCTTTTTTTAAAAGATTTTATTTATTTATTTATTTATTTATTTATTTATTTATTTATTTGACAGAGATCACAAGTAGGCAGAGAGGCAGGTAGAGAGAGGAGGAAGCAGGCTCCCCATTGAGCAGAGAGCCTGATGTGGGGCTCGACCCCAGGACCCTGGGATCATTACCTGAGCCGGAAGCAGAGGCTTTAACCCACTGAGCCATCCAGGCACCCCTCTTGCTTAAATGTTTTAATGAAGGGTTCATCACAAGCCTTGAATGGCAATAGTCACTCTTATCTGCTGGAAATGAGAGTCTGGGAGAAGTGGAGAGCCCATAAAACTCCTGGTCAGTCCGTGTTACCAACAGAGAACATACATCATTCCCATGGCCCAAGCTGACCACCTGACAAATTTGTGTTTGGAAGGTTATACCACTCTTCCCCAAATATAGTGCTAAGAACATGTTGGATATTATTATTATTTTTTTTCACTGTGGAGAGGAAAATGATAAGGCCATTCAAGGTAAACTCAAGGAGAAAAGCAGTTCCTTGACTTCCTGAAGAAGTGGACCCATGTACTAAGAGCCCTTACTGGAGTCATCAGCATGGAAAAGCCTATATTTTGTTTCCTATCGTCATTTCTAATTTGGGATGTAGGTGCCTGACTAGACCATATCTTGGTAATCCATTATAAAGCTGTTCATCCAATGAGGCTAGTTAACTTTTTGGCTGGCCATCTCTTTTTAGTTATTGATCTTTTGTTATTCCTATTTATGCGGATGTGTGTGGGGTAGGGGAGGGTGATGGTGAAGGCGAACTTAGGCCCAGCTGAATGTCAGATCTCAGAGAAGGTTCAAATTGCCTAGCTACAAGACAGTGCCTAATTAGTAGAACTACTTCAAAGTCTTCATGATACCACAGTAGTAGGATACATTTGGATGAGGACCAAGACAGACAAACTGTTCCAGAACTTGTTTTATAGTGAATAGGCTTAGAATAAGCCTCCAGACAGTCTAGCAGGGACACTCCTAGAGAAGATTATTAAAAAGACAAAATTTGTATTTCTCACCCTGCATCCTTCTACTGGGCTCTTTTCCTCAGATGTCTTGTGTCCTAATGAAGCCCAATCTGAGGTCTGTTCTAAACTTTTTCCTCTCTGAGTGGTTCCCTCAGGTCTGTAACTTTGTAAATACCCTCTCTGTAAGATGGTTTTATCCTGGTATTAGACCCTCTGGATTCTGCACCCAGATTTCCAGGCTACCCCAAGTTTTTATCAGATCAAGTTAATACAGTAACAGGTAATCTTGTATCGTTGTAATTCCCTCCTGGTTAGCAGATGTGCATTCTAGCAGGAGCTCTCTAAATACTCTCTTTTGATTAAAAAGAGTGGCCCTCAAGGGTGTTGATTCCAATTCAGTAAGGGAGATGTTTTGGGGTAGATGAAGTCTTCTGACTCACTCTAAACCACACTGGGACAAAGGAATGACTACATACCCTGACTCTACAAAGACTTGCCCTAAAGGTTTATGCTCTATTAATATAAGACGCATGATTTCCCCGATAATTGCTTTTATCTACCACTTGATATTTGCAGGAGAGGTATAGTCTCAAGAATTGCCTGGGGCAACTGTCTTGTTTAAAACCCATCTTGCTTTAAATATACATATTTTAAAGGCATAAAAGTACACAAGTCATACTTTACCCATTTCCAATTTCTGAAGTTTCCTGGGGACACTTTTTACCGTAAATATTTTTGCAATACAAATATACAAGCTCCGTCTCTTATTTTAGAAGAAACGATTGGTACCCAAGATTTTCTTCCAGATTCTTTTTAATCAGCAGTTTGCAGTCCTTTTTAAAAGCTCCCTTTTACTAAACTTTCAAAGTTATACTTTTCCCTCTTAATATTATGATATGTGAACATTTGAATAACTCTTCCCCCTGCTCTTCAATATGCATGCCTCAACTGGCAACTTCTTGTATCTTTATGTTTTCTTCTCTCTTTCTCTTTTTCTTTCTTTGATGACTTTTTCTGACACTCTGCTGAAAATCCTTCCCATTTCTCTAAATGGTGTTAAGCTGTAGATGGTCCCAATTCCACAATTTGCTTGTCTTATTTTTCGCTCTAAGGAATATGGCAGACAGAACAGGGATGCTGATAAAGCTTAGAGTTTCATCAGGAAAAACCCAACAAATAACACTTTAAGCAGAGGGAATGATCAATGTTAAAATATGTGGCACTGAAAATAAATATTTTGAGGGTTATAAAAATTAATGTCCTTCAGTACTAGACACACAAAAGTTCAAAGAACACTTAGGTTCTTCCAACCCCAGTACTTGTGGTACTTATGGTTTTGATTGGTTAAGGTCATAGATAGGTTCCTTCACAAAATCCTAAAATATCTATCAAGCAAACAAACAACCTAACAAGGGAATGCCAAAGGGCATAAAGGGATTCTAAAAGGCTTTGTCTTTAAATTGCAACCTGAAGTGATGTTAGGGGAACGTCTAAGAGTTACAAATGTGGTTTCCTAGGAGTAGTACTAACCAGTTGCTGGAGGCATGCTGATTGGTCTGCTTTGGACAAGAAAAGATAAAAATTGCACATAGCTCAGCATGGCATCTGCTGAAAAATAAGGAATTTTTTTTCTTCCATTATCCTTAAGAAATACCTCTGGCATTAAAACTCACATTAATCATTTGCTCATGGTTCAATTATTTTAGTTATTTCTGATTTAGATAAAACCTTAATTATATGTTTCTATTACATATGCCTAATTTTCTTTTTATATGTTCGAAAGAGTAAGCTTTCAATTGATTTTATTTTATTCATTTCATCATTAATGAATGTTCTATCATCTAGGATTAATGGCACTACCCATCTAGTTGTCCATGGTAGGAAACCTGGACTCATTCTTGCTTAAAACTAATTTACTAAATCTTATAATTTTTCACCAAACTTCTTCATTAAGCAACATATGAGTGGGAGTAATCCATTGGGTACCATATATCATCTATAAATTCTGCCCGTTGACACCCTCCTGAGTTAATAGTTCTGTCTTCAAGGCCTACAGAGTGATACCATCAAAATCCCTCTCCCGCTGATCCAGCCACATCGGATTCTATGCTCACCAGTTGTAGAAGCCAATTCCCTTTACCGTCAGCAGGTTCTTTATCAGCTTCTGGCTTCATGAGAAAATTGGTGAGTCATGACCGTCTACACCTGTACTGCTCGAGTGATATTGGGTAATCAGCTACCATAGAACCAATTCAATTTTAAATTTCAAAGACAGATCATTGCATTTTGTTTTAATCCTGAGGCCTCCATGGAAGAAACTCCATAAAGAAGCTTTTTCTTGGATGAAGCAGGATAAAGAAGTAAGGAAAATATTCTAATTTGATCACCTTCCTTATGAGCTCTAACACTATTTGTTCATAAGAGATCTGTGTTTTAAGAGACTAATTTCCTCTCAGGTAGCATTTTAAGGGGTCAGGGACATTTTGTTGTGATGATTGAGGTCTTTTTGTTGTTTGATGACTGGACAGTGTACCTTTAGTAGATGTAAGGGTGGGCGGATGACAGTGATTTTAGTTAACATCAGTAAGAAAGTATCTAAGACACCTGGATTGCAAACTCTAAGTTGATGACTTTCGTCCTTAATTTGACTCATTCAAAGGAAGCATTTGTCTGGTTGGTACGAATACAGAGGAAAGAGCACAGTTTTTGTGTTCCAGATATATAGAGATTAAAATTAGGACGTAGCCCCTAACTCTGAATTAGCCTCACATTAAAAAGTGGGTACTCCCCCTGGGGCTTAAAATACATTATATGTTTATTTAAAAAAAAATTTTTAATTAAATAATCAGAAAAAAGTGGGTACTCAAACCTGTATTTCAGGGTGATACAGGGACAAGTGCACAATCAGAACTCAAGTGTAGACTTCATTATCATTATTGTGATTTCTCCTTTTGTATAATTCTACCAGGAAAAAGCCTGATAATTCATCAGAAGGCTACTGGGAATGGGAATCTCTTATACCCAGAATCACAAGGCTCAGAAATGTGAGGCAGGGATTTACTGGTATGTATTCATCATTAGACCTAAAAGGAAAAATTTAATTTTTATAGGCTACTTTTTTAAAGCTAGTGATTGGGTCCCATTATTGATAATCACAGTTCAATACTGTTCAGTTGTAGCCCCTCCGGTTTATTCTTTCACATATGTATTTCATGCTATGTGCCAGACACCATTTTGGTCATTGAGAAATGTTTAGGACCAACTTTACTTTCACTTCAAATGACAATTTTTCTATAAAGGTTACTGGTTATTCTTATTTAATTATTATCTCTTATCCTTTTACTATTCCCAAGAACGAAGAAGTAAAGATTACAAATGATAATTTTCCACTAAATATGAACTTCTCTTAGTCTAACTGTTATAAAAAACTGAGATGGAGAAACTGGTAGATCAAACCAGAGAGAAGAGCTCTCTGATCATGTAATGGCCTCTGTGGTTCAAAACACTCAAGTCTGGCTACCTTCTGGAAGAAGCTTTTAGACAGATAATAAATTGAAATGGACCTCATCTAGGCAACCTGCAAGACTGACTTTCCCTTTTCCTTTGGTTGATAAAGCCTAGAAAAATTATCAAGAGTACTTCCTCTCAAAGGAAGCAATACTTTTTAACATATACATATTCAGAAATACAAGGGAATGGACATTTATCTAGCTCCTAGGGCACACAGTATCTGCAGAGTTGGGCATCACTTCTGTTCAAACTTTGGCCCTATGTGAGCAGCTTCTCTGGCCTTATAGACCTGCCATTTTGGAGAGCATTGGAGACATGACATAAGTCACAGGAAGAAGAAGAAAAGTTAACCTGGAGTTTTTAAAATCCTTCCCTAAGACATATATCCTAACCTTGCACAAGGATTAATTTCTAATTAACTTGTTAGTAAAGAGATATTCTCTCCCTTTCAACAGTATTTGACCCAACAATCAGCTGATAGCCTATCTAGACTTGACCCCAGCTTCTACCTCCCCCAAAAAAGTCTGTTCAGAGCCTCCGAATCTAACGTTTGCTTGGTGAACAGAAACACTTTAACCATAACTGGAGTTCTGTTGACTGTTGTCAGTGAAATGGAGCTCATCAAGAAAATGATGGACATCCAGGAAAACTTTCTGCTGTGTATTCATTCACTGATTCATCTAAAAGAAATTTTCAGAGCAGTAGTAGGTAAATGAAAGGCTCTAGAAATATACAGATGACTCAGGTCTCATTACCCTAGAAGTTAGACACGTAAGTGAAGATTCATATTATGGAGTTGCATGTCTAATAGAATGTTATCTAAGCTCAAAGGAATGAGAGATTTCTCTTAGAGGAACTAGGATGGCTTTGTATATATCACTTCCGATTATGAGCCTAGACTGAACAGTTGCCCCAGGAATCTGGAACTTGGAGCTTTATCCATGGATGTGAAGTTTTGGCAGCACACAAAGCTTCACTACAGCTTCACTACACTCCTTTAGCCATGTGCTGAGGCAGGGAATGCTATCTGCCTGAAAGGAAGGAAGACATGGAACCATGCAACCCTAAGGTCTCTAAGTTGGTTATTCCCTCTAGGTGACTTTTTCTTTCTCTCTCTTTCTTTTTTTTAATTTTTTAAAATTAACATATAATGTATTATTAGCCCCAGGGGTACAGGTGGGCGACTTTTTCTGATTCACCTACGGGTAAGCTGATGCCCTCTTGGAGAAGCAGTATGTGTTACAAAGAGGAATAATCCAAGAGGCTACCTTCTCCTTGGAGAGAAGCAACACCAAAAGCCAGCATGATTCTTTATATGAATTTCCATCTAAAAGAGGAAAAAGAATTCAGATACCGGGCACTGAAACTGAAACCAGATAGAGACACAAAGGTTTGAAGTTGGGGGTAGAAAGCAGAAGGAATACATTTCCTAAATTGACTGCTGACCTACAATGAGTATAATGGGTATAGGTGGTCTAGTTTGTGGATGTGATGAGAAGTGGAGACAAGTGTCAAAAAGGGGGTGAATTTGAGCTGTATGATGGAGGGAAGAAAATGAGGAATGAGAATTCCAGGCAGAGGGACCAGCTCTGCAAAGACTCCAAAGGGTGGAAGGCCATGGAGTGGTAAGACCACAATCTAGACCTCTGGAGCAGCTGGGATATAGAGTGCTTGGATGATGAGGGTGGGGAGCTCAGAAGCAAAAATGGAAAGGGAGAGGAAGGCCAGCTTTCAAAGACAAGGCACACACAATTACCAGGACAACAATTTCCTCTTAGAGGGAAATATTTGCGCACTTGAGTGCTTCCTTTTATTAAATAATTGAATCTGTGCTCCAAATTAGCTTCTCTTTTTGCTTTGGTTTTCACAAAGCTCTGGGCTCTGTTGTAGACCGACCACGGCTTGGTGCACCACATCTTAATACTGGGACCTTGTGCTGTTACCCTTGACCTAATGTGATCACAAGTCATCCATTGTTCTGTGCATTAAACCACCATAAATCCCTTTTAAAAAATAGTCAAAATATGAGTGGATCATAGAAATAATATATAATAATGTCTTCTATTTAACAATCAATTGGTAAATGTTTCCTGAACACCTCTGATAGTTGGTTCTATCGTTTGGAGAGTGAGAAGCACAAGATTAATTTCATATTCAATTATTAGCTTGTAATCTCTTTGAGAATATAAATCATGTGCAGATAACATAAAAAGGAGTAGTACAGGGCATGTTATGGAGGATTAATATTTTATCTATTTTCACTGCTACAAGGGTCCTTGCAATAAAAACATTCCAGCACTTCTTGTTATGTGATTTAAAAACTCAACTGAGATCTCCACTTGCTACTCAGACCCCTCCACATTTTCCCTAAGGACCCCAACCCCTGGTACCACAATCTAGCAGCCAGGGGGCTAAGGCTGGGCACACCAGGGACCTCTGCTCAGGGACTGGGGCGACTCTTTGTGCTGATGGGATAGGGCCCATGCCCCGACTTATATTAAATATTTTGAACATCACCCCCGAGTTGTGCTAAATTATCTGTCTGAATGTGATCATTGCTATAAATAATAATAGTTACCATTAGTCAATCACTTCCTATGTTCCAATTTAAAAATTGTAATCACCCATTCAGGTGGTCCTTTTAAATCTCATTTTACAAACAAGGCAACAGGCGCAGGGAGTTTAAATAACTCGAGCCACGGAAAAGCCTTGTCAGCATAAGAGCCCGTTCTCCAACCCTGGTCAGTCAGATTCCACATTTGGAAAAGGCTTTGTCATCCCGCATGGGATGATCAGTGGGAGAAGCAGCAGGAAAAAGTGAGGGGAGGAGGATGTTCCCGGCTGGAAGGAAGAGGGACATCAAGGCATGTTAGGCAGACAGATGACTCTTCACATGTTGTTCTGGATTCTTTCTTTTTTAGTTAAGCATCCTGAAAGCTGCATCCACATTTTCTTCTTTTTTTTTTTTCTTTCTTTCCTTCTTTTTTTTTCTTTTTTTTTTTTTTTTTTAGGTCACTAATATACTTCATAGTAAGCTCAGCTACCACAGAGAAAATTGGGCCTTCTTGGCCCCAAAAGGCACCATCTGGTTTATAAAACAACCATGTATGCCCTCCGCATAATTTTCCCTTAGGAAATTCCTCCTTATCTGCTGCCTGGCTCCTAACTTAAGGATAATTTTCAGACTTTCTATTCTAACTATTTTGTACCACGGTTGTTCAGTTTATTTTATTTAGTTTATGAAGGAAAAAAATACCTTTTGTAAAATATACACAGGTTTAGTCTAGCCGTAAAAAAAAAAAAAAAAAAAAAAAAAAAGTTCTCAGTTTTCCAGGGCAGGAACAAGTTGATCCTCCACAGTTAAGGGAAGATTTGAGCAATTTGGAGGATAATTGAGAGTGGATTAATTGGAGACCCATTGTGGAAGTGAAGAGGTTTGAAACAGAAGGAAGAATCAAAGAGAAAGGAGATGCTCTTTTTGGTGATTGTTTCCTACTCTTATTTTTTCTTCTCTGGCAGTTTAAGCTTTAGGCATAATCAGTAAGGCTGGGAAAACTTTGGGGGAAAAGTAGGGGAGGAGGGGTCAGGGGTCTACAATTTCAAAATAAGGATTCATCCTGTTGAAGGGCAGATATGAAAAAGGTCTTCACCAGTGGTACTCAGCCCTGTGGTTTCATAAGGGTCCCCGGTGCTTCTGAACATACTCCCCCACCCCGTTTCCGACATCCAGGGAAATGGCCAGTCTGCGCCTTCTGGAAATGTGACTGTCCTCTATTCACTCACCACCTTTGGTGGCCACAGTTTGTTCTTTCTCACTCTGATGTGAAAAAAATCTCAAAGCTCCCCCATCCTCCGTCTCTCATTGCCACCCACCAGGCCTTATGTCAGTCCAGAGTCCCAAACAACATCATCTGAAGGGAGGAAAAAATTGCTGTACAGATGGGCTGGCTCCCTGGCCTGGGCTGGTTCAGGCAGCTCTTGGCTTAGACACCCTGCTTTCCAAACACAATCTGTTTTCAAGATTCCTGGGCAATTTCAGGTCCAAGAGGGGGGTTTGGTCTTAAGTCCACCAAACTCCATCTCTTCTCTGTTCCACTCCACTCAGGCGTAGTGAGACCCCTTTGCCCAGACTCAGTTTGTGGACTTATGTGACTAAGCCATGTTCTTGGCGCTGGAAAGGTTTCCTGCCCTCTCCTGGCTCAATGTTGTTTTCTTTCTTTCATAACTTTGCTCTGCCAGTGGGCCACGCATGACTCCATTCAATTCTACCCTGGAGAATTTTGGAAGTGGAAAACCACAGAAGATGCTGAGTGGCCACATTTAAAGAGGACAGTACTCTTAATAGGACATAAAGAAACTCAGAACGTGGGCCAAAACCTTACCTTTGCAGAGCCCGCGAAAGCACCCAGTTCTGTGTAGTGTGGATCCTGCCGCTGGCAAAGTGTCAGAAAGTGCAGGGGGTGGCGGGGGGTGCAGGCAGGGGAGGAAAGCAGAAAGGTTTTTGAAGCTCTCTGAGACAGATTTATCTTATGAGAAGTGTTGCTTCACTTTGTGTGTGTGTTTATCCTAAGTGAAGAACTACCTTACAGCTTACTCTCTAGCTCTAAGAGTAATAGACAAGTCACTTCTTTTCCAGTGTTTTTGAATATGTTTTTAATATCTTCTTGGGTTATCCTTGGAGCATCATTTCTTTGTTCTCCTGTAACATGGAGATACCCTCAGAAGAGGTGGGAACCCCATTTGTCCCCACTCTGAATGGCCCTGAGACGCCATTTTTTCCCTAAAGCTCCTGTGGCTTCTCTCTGATCAGCTGTCAGAGTTCTCAAGGTAAGGGGAGCTCCATTTTTAATCTTGGAAAACTTGTTTTCCCTGCAAGTCAGCTTCTTTATGCCCCTCTCATAATTTTCAAGACAATAGCTGTGTTCAGAATGATTGAGGTTTCCAGAAGTCAGACCTTCAGACAAGTGGAGATTCCCAGCACTCTGGATTCCAAAAATGATGTTATGGCAACATTCTAAAGTAACAGAGTTAATAAAATAGTAAATATAATTTATACATACTAACTCCTTGTTGGTTATTAGGCCAATTATTTTTCATTATTATTAATTGCTTATAATTATTATCAATTACTTAAATTAGTTCATTTCATCTTCACACAGTCCTTTGAGATACGTATTCTTTCATCTCCATATAATAGATGAAGTGTCTGAAGCTAAAGGGGGTGAAGACATGTTTTAAGCCATGTAGCTGCTAAGTAACGATGCTTTGATTTAAGCCCAGGTCAGCCGGACGGCAGCTACCCTCATCTTAGCCACTTGTGTAGAAGCTGAAATTTCAAATATGACTGTTATTTTCAAAATATATTTTAAATAAAATGTGCAGAATCATATAAAATATACATTTTATATTTTTATGAAATTTTAATAGTTTTTGAAAAAATTAAAGATTAATTAAAGGAGAAAAAAACACTTAGCTTTTTAAAAAAAAAAGATTTTATTTATTTATTTGAGATAGAAAGCAAGCGACAGACAACAGGAGCAGTGGGGAAAAGAAGGCTGCCTCTGCACTCTTCAGACTCCATCGCAGGACCCTGGGATCATGACCTGAGCCACCCAGGTGCTCCACTTAAGCTTAGCTTTTTATCAGATACTCAGTGGTGACTTAAAGATCAGTTAGAAACCATTGGTTTAAATGGATTTACCAGAACTCTAATCCAGAGAAAGCAAATTTGTTTCAGTTTCCCCACATGGCAACTTTGACCCGTGGAGTGAGTCTGGTTTGGAGTGCTGGGTTCAGAGAGTCTAAGCCATGGCTGGGTTAGCAGGGGAAAAAAAAATTATTTGAACAATCTATTTTAAAAAATCATGAGACATCAGGGAAATTTGAACACTGAATATTTGATGATATTAAGGAATTATTAATGTTTTCGATATGGTAATAGTGTTGTGATGAAGTGTTTATGCTTGTTTCTTTCAGAAACACGTTCTAAAATATTTACAGATGAAATGCTATGATGTTGGAGATTTGCTTCAAAGTGACTAGGATTTGGGGGAGGGGTGGGATATGGTGCTAGAAAAAGAAACAGGTGGAGGTATAGAGAAAACCAGATTGGTCCTGAGTCGATAATTGTTGAGGAATCATTAAAATATTCTTTCTTGCATATGCTTCATTTTTTCCATAATACAAAATTTTTCCTTGAAAAGAGTAAATCAAAAATGTTTTTGAAGGAAGGTAAAAGACAGATCTACCGTGGACATGATGAGTGAGGTAACATTGGAAGGCTGGTGGAGAGGGCAAGGAGGTGCCGTCCTGTGGACTTAGAGCTAGCTCTCTGCTAGTCTCATAGAATTTTATAAATGAGAAAACAGGCTCAAAGCAGGAAGTGACTTGCTCAAAATCACATTGCTAGAGAACAGAAGGATTCAGCTAGTGTCCAGGTTCCTACCCCCAACACCCTCTCCACCACACCCAGCCACACTCCATGGGTGCCATAGTTCAGAGATAGAGCATAAATAATATTGAAGTAGTCTTTATGTTCTTCTGGGTCCAAAGTGTCTAAAAGAATTGTTTGAACAATTCAGTGTCATCTAACCAGGAAGGGTTTTTTAAAAAAAATAGTTTAATTGTGTTTTATTTTTTAAAATTTTGTTGTTTTTTTATTAACATATAATGTATTATTAGCCCCAGGGTCACAGGTCTGTGAATCGCCAGGTTTACACACTTCACAGCACTCACCATAGCACATACCCTCCCCAATGTCCATAACCCCACCCCCCTCTCCCTATCCCCCTCCCCACTGCAACCCTCAGGTTGTTTCCTCAGTTTGTTTTTAATTGCATTTTAATTGAGCTTTCGTAAATTGTTGTTTAATTTCGAAATGACTATAGATTAACATACAGTTGTAAGAAACAATACAGCGAGATCCCATGTACCTTTTACTCAGTTTCCCTCAATGGTAACACCTTGCATAACGGTAATAGAATACCACAACCAGGAAATAGGCATTGATACAATCCACCAGTTTTATTTGGATATCCCTGGTCTTCCATGCACTAATGTGTGTGTGTGTGTGTGTGTGTGTGTTTCCTTCCATGTCTTCTATCACATGTGTAGACTCCTATAATCACCACCATAGCCAAAACGCATAAGTGTTCTATCATCACGGAGATCCTTACAAAGGGGTATTTTATAGATTACTACCACTGAGCATAAAATGTAAAACTAAAAAAAATTACTGCCAACCCATAAATACGTTATTTTCTACCTGGATAGGGACTTGAGCAAGGAAGAGAATTCGGCTAACTGAAAATGGAATCTGAATAAAAGAAATGCAAGTAAATCAGTGCAGGTACATAAATGGCAAAGGAGCCCATTTTTAAAAGTTAAGAATATTTTTAAGAGACTATTTTATAAAGCTGTATATAATAATAAAACCCAACTTTCACACATTCAGATAACCAGATTTTTTTTTTCTTTTCTTTTAGCAAATGACTTAACTTCTCTCAGATGGAGTTTTTCATCTGTAAAATGTGGATAATTATACCTATTTATGGAGCAACTTGTGAAGATGGAATAAAATAATATATAAAAAAGCACTCAAGAAATGGTAAAGTACTAGTGCTACTAAAAGTCTTGTGATGATTTCCATGAAGAGAACACAAATGATAATTAGGCTGACATCAAGAATTTATTTTTGAAGAGAATCTTCCAGGATAGTCCATGCCGCCAGTCCTCGTTTATCCAATCCACTACACACCCTGCTCCTATAGGCCCATAAAACTGTCACGGTGCTCTTTATGCTAATTCAGAGAAGCTGAGCAATTCTGAAACATCTTGTGTCTCATTCAGGAAAGAGCCCACAGGGGCTTTTCAAACGTGGGGAGATAGAAAGGATCTTGATCCAGTTGGTAAGTGAATATGTTGACACCCAGAAATATAAAGTGACCTTTGAATGTGTCGTTGATATTTTACTCTATTCTAAGGTTGTGGCATCATCTCTCAGACTTACAGTGATTGCAGGTTTGCACTTTGGTATTTGATTCAGTGGGACACGGGATTCCTTAAGAATTGATGCTCGCAGAGAGAGGGCAGCGTGGAGAAGTTTGGAAGGATTGAGGTCATGAACCAAAAGCCATGGACACTGGAAGAGGCCCTGTAACTAAAGTCAAAGCCCTTCATTTCTTTCAGGCCCTTGAGTAGCTCAAGAGTTAACCCATCAAATTCCTTGGATGCCTTCATTTCTATGTTTCTTTTGAGTATTTAGCTCTCTTTGGCTGCTGTTACATATCTTCAGCTCTCAGGAAAGTGGAAACATCAAATCAAACACGCTTCCTATGCACGAAGGAAGGTCCTCTTTTCAGACAATTCATTGGCCATCAGAATTATTTTTATTCCTACCATGTAAAGCTATTTCAGTTTTTAAAACAAGTATTATGAAGCCCTCTCCTCAAATACCTCCCCCATCTCCAAACAGAAACCACCGTAGAAGGATCAGATCTTAGTGAAAATTTTGGAAGCAGGGACCTTGCCTGATAGGCTCTATTTAAACACTACTTCTAGTATGAAATGCCAAATCCTCAGCATTATGCACTGCTTCATTAGTTATTAATGAGGCAACATATTTGTTCAAAATTTATGATTGTTGATTTGCTCCCATCACTGTATGAAATATTAACATAGCATTTGTACTTGCAACCATTTGCAGACATTAGATTGTATATTTGCATATTCATGAACACTCATAAATGTTTAAGAAGACAGCACAGAAAGCATGGGAGCTGTCAGACAGCCAGTAAAAAGGCATATTTACAGCGTTAATAAGTATTTGAGTTTATAGGCCAAAACTATGACTAACAAATTAAGTGAATTTCTGGTTTGCCTATTGCAGAGAACTAAGGATTTTGCCATTTTTTAAAATCTTCGTAAACTTAAAATTCATTTCATAGATGCTGAATAAATGCTTATTGTTTAGTCACAAAATCTATGGCCTCGGTTTAAAGAAATTCCTAAGAGTGTCAGGCTTTTAGAGATTTAATTTTCGCTCTTGCTGATACATAGCTTTTCTGCCTTGGGCTTGCCTTCTATCAAAGTAATGTGGAGAGTAATATGTGTCATATACTGTGGCAGAGTTATTTTTGATTTTAGTTCCATCGAGGAATTTGGACAAATGACATGCCCTGGTATTGCATTATCATCTAGTGTATTTGACCTAGTGTGTCAACCTATTAAAACTAGATCCTGGAGATTAAAAGGTTAAAGCATGGAGCATTAATGGACAATACAAGGCTTAAGCATCCAGGTGACAAACACCTGAGTTACAAATAATCCATTTATACAAATTGCAACTAACATCCCACTGACCTATTTTATTTCAAGAAACATTACCCTTTGCATGGTGAAAAACCTAAGAACTTTCGGAAGTTTTATGAGTCAATAATGGGGGTAATGTTAAATTGGATCCCTACCTCACACCATACACAAAAGTCAATTCCAAGAATACTGATGAAATGTACCTGGATGAAAGGAATAACTTTAAAGTTTATATTTTACCAAACCAGTATAGGAAAATATCCATGTGACTTCAGAGAAGGGGAAAAGTAATCAACTTATCTTATGAACAGTGTCACTACCTGGGTCATATTATTGTTAAATGTCTCAAATATCACCTCTGAGTAAATGGATGTGTGAGTTCACCTTATCCTTGTACCAGGAGGAGAAAGGATTATGGATTAGCATGTGGGTCATAGTTGGACTCTGTTGTGATAACTTCATTGTTCTACTGGTCACTGTTTGCCCCACTTGCATTTCCTACTGAAATTTGCAACTGGTTGATTTATGATCTGTTCCTTCTTGGTTCACCAACGACCTGGTGGCCTTCTCAGGTGACCCCATCCCAGCTCAACTTTTGCTCATCCTATTTGACTCTGACATCTGAAAATAATTTTCACTCGATATTTAGACTGGGTAGCCTCCTCAGCAGGTTGTGGCAACAGAGTCACTTCAACAACAATCTCACAGGCAAGAAGCACCATCACTTGCCTTCTGTGTCTCTCCATAGAGCCACCTGGAACTTGTAGATATTTTTGAAGGCATAGGAAACTAAGCAGAGTAAAGGACCTGGTTCTAGAGCACTAATTTCAACTTGCCCTCCTCCTAATCAGGCCATAGCAGCAATTTTATTGATTCATAGATGGTATAGAGAACAAGGGGATGGCTCTATGAAATGGTCTTCTCTCAGAATATCTAATAAAAATGAGGGAAAATGTCCTGTGCTCAGAATTTCTGTGATTTCTGCTGAGGTAGGAGGGGGATGGCGGTGGTAGGCCTGGCATGTTGGTGTTTGAACTTTTCTTTACATCTTTTTTCCCCACAATCGTTTTGGACCAAGAGGCACGGGCTTTTCTTTCCTTTTTCTGTGCCACAATAGCCTTGCCTACATCATATATTCTCTTTCCAGAAATACATTTATTCTGCTCCTTTTCTTAGGGCCATGATGGCAGGAAGAGTATAGTAAAAAGACACTGACTTTCTGAGAAGGGAATAAAATGTAAACTTCCATGCACACAGCCTTTGATGACTTAGTTGACAATACACACACACACACACACACACACACACATACACATACACACACACCCCATTCACACACACATTTTAACTTCTCCTAATCAGAAGAAATTCATTTATTGATTCAACATGTAGTTATCATGACTCCTATGTAGGTACAGTGGTATGGAAATCAGAAAAGGCTCCCTTTTAAATGAAGTTATATTTTCTATTTAAAGCAAAGAAATAATAAACAAGTGACAAGTACTTAACATATCAGGTTATTATAAAACACTAAGGAAAAATAAAGCAGAATAAGAGCACAGAGATTGATAGACCGATGGAAAGAATGCTTTATTGGATATGGTTACCAAGGAAGTCTTCTCTTAAAAGATGATTTTCTAGCAAGGGCCAGAATAAAGAGAAGGAGTAAGCACTGTGGACATCTGGTGAAAGATCATTTGAGGCAGAGGAAATAATAAGTCAAGGGCCCTGAGGCAAGAACATGCTGGGCATGTTTAAGGATTATTAAGGAGGCCACTGTAGCAAGAGGAAAAGAATGAGAGGGAGATGAGGTCAGGGAGATAGTGGCAGGACAAATCGTAAGCTTAAATCACAAATTTGGGTTTTATTCTGCATGATTTGAGAAGGCTTTGGAGGATTTCTAGCAGAAGAATGACATGATCTAATTTAGATTTTCAAAGAATCCCTCTGGCCGCTCTGATGGGAACAGACTATTGGGGATCAGTGTGAAGGATGAGACAAGCCAGGAGGCTAATGGAATAATCTAGGTGAGACGGACTCAGACCTAGGAACTAATTGCAGAGTTGGGGAGAAATTATGGCATTCTGAAGATATTTTCAGGATAGAGCCAGTGGGATTTGGATATAGAGTGTAGAGAGAGACTGTCAAAATACTTCCAAGGTCTGAGACCTGGACAACTTGCGTAATGTTGAGACAAGGAAGACAGTGGGTGGAGCAGTTTAGAGATGGGGATCTGGGGATCGGAGCTCAGTTTTGGGCAGGTTTGAGATGCATACGTCAACCAAGAAGATATTAATTATGTGACTGGATATAAGAATGTGGAGTTAGAGAGTAAGTCCAAAATGGAGCTGTAAGTATGCGAATCATTGGTATAGAGATGACATATGACATTTAAAGCCGTTGTACTGTATGAGATCACCCAGGGCGGGATTCTAGGCTGAAAAGAAAATACGGGTTGGCCTCAATCCTTGGAGCCCTCTAATATTTAGAGGTCGTGAATGTGAGAAGAATCCAGGGAAAGGAGACAAAGTGGTCATTGAGAAAAGAGGAGAAAGAGCAGAATCGTGACATGAAGGAAGTGATTCCAGGAGGAGAGAGTGAATGGAATGCAGCTGGTCAATGGGGTGGGAGGAGGCAGAGTTGGCCATTGGCCTTGGATGTGGGAACCATTGGCGCCTGGTGAGGTAAGTGTCTGTGGGGCCTTAACATCATTCAACAGAGAAAGGGGAGGAAGAAAAAAGCTTTAAGAGCAAGTGAATTTTAATATAGATATTTTTAAGCCTTTCTCTATGGCCTAGTAAATGGGTCCCTTTGAAATACAGAACATGAAGAAACCACTTTCTTTTACTCCCTGAAAGCCCTGCCCTGAGCGGTCTAGTGCAGGGAATACGCATCCCTTAAGCTTCTCAACAGCAAGAAATGAGTTCAGCCTGCCCTGCTGAACCCTACTAACATGCTCAACAAGTGGAACTCATCTTTGTTAAATCCGTGCCTCTGTTACATCCTGTTCCCAGCTCCGTCCTCCAGCCGCTCAGCCCCTCTGCTGATGTTCCAGAAGCACAGCCCAAGCTAAAATGGGCAGCCTGCCTGTGGGAGCGATGAGCAGAGGGAGACTGTAGCCTATTCATGCAGTGTGGTGGAATGAGGAGACTGAGGGGCTGAGTAAGTGGCATAACTAACAAAGCTATTTATCTAACCACATTCCAAGGAGCTCCCCAGACCTTAATGACATGAGCTCATTCCTTCTCCTTGCTGAGGTAGTGAGTCAAGTTCCCTGGGCCCTGGGTTTCAAGTGAACAAAATAATGTGAGAGACCAAGGCTCCATGGCAATCTCTGGGCCATGCGTGATTCTTGTGGCCGAGGAGCCCACCATGGCCAAGAAGCCACATTAGAGTATAGATCTGAATCCAGGAGACAGGACAGGAGCTTGTCACCATGCAGTCTAAGTACAGGTCTAAGTATCAAATGTGATACTGATACATGTGACCTGAGCTTTGTATACGGGGCTCAGTACTGCATTGTGTGAGGGTTTGCCCCTGGCTTTACATTCTGACTCTGGTCAGGATGCTGATTTAATTTCTCCAGGCCTCAATTTCTTCATCTGGAAAATGCAGACTATAATGGAACCACCAGAGGAGTCAATGACATGGTGCATGTAAAAGACTTAGAGTAGAGCCTGGTACAGAGTAAATACTCATTAGTTTAAATTTTTATATAGTATGATAATTATTATTATACAAAATGAATAATAATAATATTAAATATATATATAAATAATTAACTAATTAATTGATTCCTTTCTGGTTTACTCTATCCAGAGAGAATAAATATTCTATGAACCTTTGTCTACTTATGGAGATGGTGTTTGAGAAGGGAAGAGCCTTATCTAGGAATTGGGTGGCACCAAATAGAAAACCATTATGTTAGGGTAATTCTAGATGTTCTAAGAAGTAAAGCCTCAAATTTCTGTGGCTTGACACACTAACAGATGATTTCTTGATCACGTAATAACACTGGGCAGAAGAGCAGGTTGCCAGAACAGCCCACCTCCACAGAGTTGTTCAAGGACCCAGACTGATGCCGCTCGTGACAGGTGGATGTCAAGGTCACCCTGGAGGTCATTTCCAGTGCAGAAAGGGAAATAAACATGGAGGAGCACAAATAGTTTTTGTGTACAGGGGGAAGAGGGCTCACATGGGCAGGGTCTAGAAATGAAACACATTTTCATTTTCTTTCCATTGGGTATAACTCAATTAGGATGCATATCTCAGCCAAAGGGAGATTTTATGTATTTATGTATTTTAAAGATTTATTTATTTGTTTTAGAGAGAGAGAGAGAGCTGTGGAGAGGGGCAGAGGGGGCAGGAGAGAGAAAATATCAAGCAGACTCCCTACTGAGCATGGAGCCCAACCTAGAGCTCGATCCAATGACCCTAAGATCATGACCTGAGCTGAGATCAAGAGTGGGACACTTAACCAACTAAGACACCCAGGTACTCCAAAGGAGATTTTAAATAGGCAGTTGGATGTAAGTACCTAGAGTTCAGAGAGTAAGTCCAGCCTAGAGCAGGGGAAGTGAGAATGAAACCCTAACATTGGGAAATGGGATACTGGAAAATATAAACCTTGGATGGGCAACCAGGAATGTCAAGTCCACGGCATGGAAACAGGAGGATAACTGTGGAGTGAACAGCTGGGTACCTACTTCAACTCTACCTCAAAGACTGCTCATTCTCTGTGTTTCAAAGGGTGCAGATGAAAGAAACATGGTTTTTCTAATAAGAAAATTCTCCCATGGGATTCTTGGATATAAAAGTTAGGCTTGAACCCGATACAGGTTGAAGTTTGAATCAGTTAATTGGCAAAACAAGTCAAAGGGAAGCGACTTCCACTCACTGAGAAGGAAGGGAGATGGGGAGGAAGGATGGTGACTCCACAGCAGGGCAGATGGTCGACTGAAAATAATGACCAGTGAGAGCTTTCGTGTGGAGAAGATGGTCTGGAACTTCCAGGTATTGACTTGAAGTAATTGCCCTGACTGACACAGTACTCCTTTGCCCTCCCAGGGCAGATGCAGGCTCTGAGTGACCTCATGCTTATACAATTTGGTAGGCCCTCTTTAAGAAAAAGAACACAAAACGACAAATACAAAATTTAGTTAACAAAAGTGAATATTTATTTAGAATGAGAAAAAGAATCACAACAAATTACACATTTTAAAAGCAAGAAATACCACAGCCATCATGAAATCCAGATTAAACAACACAATATTTTTATTAATTAATGGTCTGAATCACTTCTATATTACTTTTTTTCTACATCTTTTGGCTGCATCTGCTTTGATCGCCGCGTCTCATAACAAGGGTCTTATTAATACAATGTTTCATAGAATTAGGGGATAATGAAATCATTCCTTTAGAGTAGTTATTAAAATAAAAATAAAATTAAAATTAAAATTTTTAAATGTTTCTTTAAATGTGTCTTTAAAATGACAATTTTTAAATGTTTCTTTCAGGTTCACAACTTGTTGACAATGTCATGTAAATTTTTAGGATTTTTGTCAAATTCAGGAACACTATGAAGTTTCTTATATGAACTGTTACAAATAATACTTAGGCTCTGTAGGACCACTATACGCTTATACTCTACCATCTCAGCTATTGTAATATTGTCTGTCCTAGACAATTCCCCCTAAGAAAGAAAAAAATATGTTGCGTTTGTAAGTATATATGCTGAAAAACTGAATATATATCCTGACAGGAGATCATTTCTGTTTTGATCAGTCATTGGTGAGAACTGAATCCACCACTTCCAATTACGAACCTCTGATAACTGGGAGATTTTGCTCAGACTAAGCTTCTGGCTTCATTTTCTTTACTGTGTCTCCATCATCAGCCACATCCCTGTGGTGTCAGTGCTATAGGATAAACACATTTCACTATACAACCTCTGACTCACCCTTCCCTGCACGGGGCTGTAGGAGGGCCTTGGGAGCCAGTCCAGCACTGGGACCTCTAGCAATCACTAAACCAAACCAAGAATCCCTGTGGACCACATACACTAAATTCCTCTAAACACAAAGTAAGCTCCCCAACTAAACCCCATCTTATTTGAATCTAAAAACACTCACAGGCATTTTGAGACCTCCAGATGGGTGGGGAAGAGTGCTTGAGTGGAAGGGAACAACAGTCTTAGTTGCTAACAAGATAGCTGGTATTTAACTATGTCCAGTCACTCAAACTTATTAGTGTTATTTAATTTAGAAAAATATGGGGCGCCTGAGTGGCTCAGTGGGTTAAGCCTCTGCCTTCGGCTCAGGTCATGATCTCAGGGTCCTGGGACTGAGCCCCGCATCGGGCTCCCTGTTCAGCAAGGAGCCTGCTTCCCCCTCTCTCTCTGCCTGCCTCTCTGCCTGCCTCTCTGCCTATTTGTGATCTCAATCTCTCTGTCAAATAAATAAATAAAATCTTTAAAAAAAAATGATGATGATGTGATCACACTGCCAGGACCTTCAAAGAGATCAATGCAAGTGACGTTCCCTGAAGCCTTAGCTTTGTTAGCCTTGTAGGAAATCTGCCTCTGGTTCTCCCCATACCTTCAATCAAAGGGCCACTGGGCACACAGCTTTATGTTAGCACTTTGTTGTTGTGTTAGTCTCCTCGGGCTGCCCTAACGAGTTGCCACAAACTGGGGAGCCTAAAGGGACATTTATTCTCCCACAGTTCTGGAGACCAGAAGTCTGAAACCAGGGTGTTAGCAGGACTGTGATCCCTCTGAAGCTCTAGGGAAGAATCCTTTCTTGCCCTCTCCAGCTTGTGGTGGCTCCCACTGTCATTGGCATTCCTTGGCCAAGGTGGGAGGAAGGGAGAAGTCAAAGCAACTTTCCCCTTTCCCCCAGCTTCGGGCCACCTCTCCAACCACAGCTCCATCTCCTTCTAGACTCCAGCTCCACAGCCAGGCTTTCAGGATCAAGCTTCAGTTGGCTGATCCCAGCCCCTAGGCTCTAGTAAACCCTGCCTGCCCGGCAGCATAGGAATTATAGGGACTACCTGCTGTGAAGCTCTGCATTCCTCCCTGCTCTTCACAGCTTTTATCACTCTTGGAACTAGTTAACTAATTGTCTATATTAAAATCCACTGGTTTTATATACTGAGATTGGCTTCTGTTTTCCTGTTTGAAGCCTCACTGATACAAACTACAAATGCTGAGAGGAAATAGAGAAATTTTCCATCCATATTTGTTAGTGTATTAGTGACTTATAATAAAGTTACATATAATAAACAATGAAAGTCAGTTTATTAGTTTATATTGATAGATACATGATATCTGTGTCTATACCCACACCCATATCCACATCTAGCTATAGAGATATACATGTGTATATATCTTTGAGGAAAAAAGGGAGGAGGAAGGTAATGGTCTAGTGCAGAAGTAATCACCTATTTAACTTTTAAGAACTCAGAGATAATTCCTAATAGTGATTTCATAAAGGTTAACAATTATGATTTATGAAGAAAGCACTTTGTTTCCCTATGTGGTGGCTGATGGGGACCTTCCAGGTCAGTCCAGCACTAATGGCACACTTCCTATCACCTGTGCCTACAAGGATGGATGCTGCAGCTGGAGTTGCTTAGAGTTACTCTGAGATCAAAGCTCATGGCTTAAAAGTCTCAAATCCTTCTCTCAGTGTATCAATAAAATATTGCCAGTGTTTGAGGAATGGTGCCTCGCATTGACTCTTTTGTGTCACATTCCTTTGTCTGGCTGTCACCCCTCAGCAAAGTGGTATCCCCAGTGATTACAGGTTTGCAGGGTACAGCTTTGGTAAAACCATGTGAAAGACCCAGCTTGTCACTCTTGACCTCTCTACTGTGGCCTCATTTGGATTTTTCCAGAGCTTTCTTTTCTTTCCTCCTTTCGTGGGCTTCTGTCTACTGCCCTGGCTTTGAGACTTTCTGCTTGGGAGGGAAAAATCTCATCAGAGCTGTTAATTTGACTTGAAGCCTCCTTTCCCAGGATGATTTACATGCTTTCTCTCTTTCCAGGAGGAAAGGAGGAAAATAAATAAATAAATAAACAAACAAACAAAAAGGAAGGGAAGGAGGTCAAAAGAATAGAGTCCTAAATACCTTGGAACCTGGGTAGGGGAGATAATTTGCAGTAAGGAGTTCCCCTCATCCCTCATTGCTTCTCATAGGAAACAACCCAGCCTTCCATAAAAGAACCTAGCTCTTCCCAACTTGCAATGCAATTTTAGAGAGAGGTGAGGGGAGGGACAAAGGGAGAGGGAAGGAGAGAATCTCAAGCTGAGCGTAGAGCCCATCATGGGACTTAGTCTCATGAATGTGGGATCATGATCTGAGCTGAAATTCAAGATTCAGACACTCTACCGACTGAGCCATCCAGGCACTTCCTGATAACTCTGCATTTAGAAGCCACAGTGTGGTGTAGATATTGATATCTCAGACCAGGTTGATCCTTCCTGACACCAGATGGTATTTGAGACATGAAATTTCCCCCCTTGTTCCCTTACCACTCTTCCCTCTTGCAAACAAAAGCTTTTTACATGGTGAGTAATTTGTAAAGCATAAATTGGACTCATAAATGGATATTTATTTTTATATAAATCTTGGCAAACTGAGGCAGCTACTTTACAGAGGTGATTAAAATTTAAAAGGCAGCATTGTGAGTGGAAGATAATAAAGGGTTGTTATTTACAATGGCTGTATTTACAATAAAATGCTATATTTATTTTAATAAATAATAATTTTATATTTATGCACAGTAATTTATAGACAAGACAATAAAAACTTCCATTTCTGCTTACTGGGTTTTTCTGCATGGCATATAAATCAAATCCTTCATTCAACACTGCATTCATACTTTGAGCTTGCTAGGTTTTATCAAAGTAGTCAAGTCTGTTGTTTCTTAAATCTGTTTTCTTTAAAATTAACGACTTTATTGATTTGGTTTGAGCTCAGCTCCAAGTATAGCAGAATAATGCTAATGGTCCAAGAAAGAGAGGGAAATGAGAGAGCATTTTATCAGCATGTTTCAGAGTCACAGGTAAAAACCACAGTTGTTAGCAATTTCTTTGTACAATGACCCCTTACAAAGACCTTCAATAGGAGGCTGTTTATAGCAGAGACCAAGTTACCATGTTTTCTTCAGGTTCTGAATTTGGATGACTTTTTTTTTTTAATTTTAACAAATTCTTTTACTTGATTATTTTTAATAAACTTAACTGAATGACAAAGGGAAAATTCTTGTGTGGGAAGAAATATTGTGTGGTTGGAAGTTTTCCAAAGTTCTGCTGTATTCCATCATAGAAAAAGTCCTATCCTAGTTTTTGCCCAAAATACAACATTGTCAATGTAGGTTTGATGGGTTAAAAAAAATTTCCTTAAGTTGGACCAGTGAGAAAAGCCAACATATACTAAGCTATTATACCTAGCATTTTATTTATTCATGCAAGAATTTTTTATTGAGCACATACTATGTGCCAGGCTACATTAGGTGGTACAGTTAGAGTGAGTTGTCAGCCAGGTAGCCCAACCCTAAGACATACCTAAAGACAAATGCATGTCAAAGGCATCCCCTAAAATGATAAATAGATACTGTCCAAGATTTGTGTTTGTAGATGTAAAGAATGGATGGACATAATCAAGACACCAAGAAGCAAATTCTTTCTCATGGTAAGTGGGTAGAAGCAATGGAACTTTGATGCACTTGACCAGGAGTCCTGTTTTAACAACTTGTGATTATCATCACCCAAGTGAACCATAAAGTGAATTCTGACAACTGAATGAGTGAGAGTCTTGGGGACCCTTAGGGATGAACATGGGATGCATGGCCCCTGCTTTATGCTCTCTTCAGCATCAAAATGTCACAGTATTTGAAATATTACAACAAAATATGAAATAATGCAACAAAATAATGAATTCATTAGCTCATGTATCTGTTTTCATGGCTGAACAATGACTCTAAGCTTTACATTTATCCTTATTTTCAATAAATTCTGTAAATATATGTTTAATATGGGAAGAAAAACAGGATTATCTTCTGATACAGCACTGAGGATCCCAGGATGTTAGAGTCACACCTCTTAGTAGTAATGACTGTGTGTGATCCCCTCCCACATTGACTCTGTGCTTGGCCAATGGGATATTAATAAACACGGTGTATACAGAAGTTTTTTTTTTTTTTAAGATTTTATTTATTTATTTGACAGAGAGATAGAGAGAGCCAGAGAGCACAAGTGCTGTGAATGGCAGAGGGAGAGGGAGACACAAGCTCCCCACTAAGCAGGGAGACTGACATGGAGCTTGATCCCAGGACCCTGGGATCATGACCTGAGCCAAAGGCAGATGCTTAACTGACTAAGCCACCCAGGCATCCCTATACAGGAGACTATTTTTAGAAAGCCCTTGTTCAGGGGAATCTGAGTGGCTCAGTCATTTAAGCATCTGTCTTCACTCAGGTCATGACCCTGGGGTCCTGGGTTTGAACCTTCTGTTGGGCTCCTGCTCAGCAGGGAGTCTGCTTCTTCCACGCCTTCTGACTCTCCCCCTTGCTCGTGCTCTCACTGGCTCTCTCTCTCTCTTTCTCTCTCTCAAATGAATAAATAAAAACTCTTCTTTAAAAAAAGTCCTTGCTTATTGGTGCTCCTTCTTTGAACCCAGTGCCATGTAAAATGTCCAAACTGGCCAGGTGGAGTGAGAGAGGAAGATAGAAACAGAGACAGAGAAAGAGTTTCCAACCTTCAAGTCAGTTCCCTCAAGGTTCCAGACAGATGAGTAGAACTTTCTGGGTTATTCAAGCCCCCAGATGTGATTTGAAAGCAACCATCTGAGAGATCCTGTGTGAGACCAGCAGAAGAACCACCTAGCTGAGCCCCAGCCATCCTAGAGTCATGAGGAAGTTGGTTTTTTAAGGCAGCATGTTTTGGGGTAGCCTGTTAAACAATATCTGATTCCTGATACATCAAGAGACTCTGAATAAATGTAAAAAAGAAGAAAGAAAAAAATTTAGATTATATTAGATATAAATATTAGATGTATACATCTCAAAGTTTACAAGTAAACAACAAGACTTGTTAAGAGCTTTGCAAATCTTAATCATTTCCTCAGTTTATATATAACTTTTAAAATTAATTATATTGTCACTGTCCAGTATATGTCTTCACAGACAGCAAATTCCAAAATCAGCCTCCCAGTGGAAAATTCACCCATGCAGATGATCGACTGTGAAAATCTGTGTGCAAGTTTGTGGAAGAGCAGCAAATTTAGCATCTACAGCTTTCAGATGCAACAATTTCATCTCAAGGCCCATATTAACTGAAAATTGCTCCGGGGGAATTATAAGCTGACATCTGCAAAGAATGTGCGGAATTGTTATCCAACACCTGCCTCTCCAATTAAGAATACTGACCTTTCTAAAGTGTTAAGGAAGGGTAGTTTTTAAATTTGTTTCTCTTCAGTTACTTTAAAATCAATCTTTCCATCGTCCTTGGATATTCAACTCTAAATCACATGGTGCACTCTCAATTTAATTACATTGAGCTGAATTAAGTAGTAAGGAAGGGTTGGCAGAAATAGCTTACCAGGAAAGGCCTGGGGATAATGTCGTGGAGGCAGAAAAAGCCGACCTCTGAGGGGGGTGGTCCTCTTTGCTGGACTGCCATTCCTCTACAGCCGCTCTTTTTAACAGAGAACTAAGAATGCTTGATGCCTGTATTTCTCAGGGGGTTCTGGGAGTTTGAAGAGGCCAAATTTTCCTACCTGCAGCTTGAAGATTAAGGACTTAGAGACTTCTGGCGAGGCCGCTTCTCCCAAGCTGTTGATGGACTGGGGACAGGAACTACTGACTGCTTTGAGTGGAAAAAATCAGACCCTTCTGCAGATCTTCCTTCTCCTTGGATGGCAGCTGCCTACCATGCCATGGTGCGGTATTTATGGCAAATAAACCTCTAGCAATGGGGAAGAATTTGAAACAAAAGGAATGTGAATTCCTAGGTCTTGCTGGGGAAAAAACCTGTTTAGAAGAGTATTAATTTCTTAGAAGAACCACTTTCACATAAAATCTAAATTAACCAAACTCTTCAGTGAATGTGCATTTAAAAAAAAACTTAACCCTCTCATTAATGGCATTTTTATAAATTGTATTAGTTTCTCGTTGCTGCTGTAACAAACTACCACAAACTTAATGACTTAAAACAACACAAATTTATTCTCTTACAGCCAAGAGGCCAGAGTCAGAGGTGAATTGAATTGTACAGGGATAAAATCAAGGTGTAGGCAGGACTGGTTTCTTCTGGAAACTCCAGGAGATAATTAGTCCAGTCCTTGCCCCTCCCAACTTCCAAAGACTATTGCTATTCCTTAGCTTATGGACATATCGCTCCCATGTCTGCTTCTGTCATTATATTACCTTGTCACCCAGCTCTGGCTCCTCCATGTCCCTTTTCCACAGATATCACATCAGTCCCACCCAGACACTCCAGGATAATCTACCCATCTCAAGACCCTTAATCACATCTGCCAAATCCCCTTGCCACAGGAGATAACATTTACAGGTTTTGGGGGATTCATATATGGATATCTTTAAGCCCATTATTCAGCCCATGACACAACCCAACTCTTTTTCAGCCATTGCTGTTCTTAAATCTCTCTTATTAAATATGTCTACTTTCTTGCCTCATAAGTTACATACTATGCTAAAAATATGGAATCTTTGCCGTACAAGGATTTTCAGTGCCCAGGGCCATTACTGTGAATGGTGAATTTTCACTATGGAGAATAAAAGATACAAAACAGCAACAAGGCTGTGCTCTAAGGAGTGGTGTGGGGCATGGTGTTCTTGGATCAGTGTGCAGTTCCAATGGACAGGGCTCTGTCAGAACAAAGGCATCTAAGGGGCAAGACTGCCTAGTGCTATTCCACAGCAGGCAGGAAGCCTCGGGGCCCAGAAAGCAGGACTTGGTTTAAGATGACTACACCAAGATAATCACAGGATGTTAGGTAGTACTTTGAAAATTGTGTGCTCCAGATTTTCCCCTCTGCTGGTGAGGAAGCTCAGTCCTGGGAGAAGTGAGGAGATTCACTTGGGGCTCTTAGCAAGATGGTGGCAGAGCCAAGATTTGAACCAATCTCTGTCTTGTGACACCGTGTCTTTTACATTCCACCATGGTACCCTCTGCAGAAGAGATGTACGCTTTACTCAGCCCAGACCCAGCAAACTCAAGGTTCTTCTCTTCTGCCATCAATTAGGAAGAGAGGAAAGTTTCACATTTCCCACATGATTTCATTTAGGTGTGAGCAGCTCTCCATTTAAAACTCAGTCCATCTCACAGCATGTGAACAAGAATCAGGATGGGTGGGTAACCCCCGACTTCAGACTTACAAGGGCAGGTTCCTCTGCAATCCCATTTTCATTATCCCACCCCAGCCCCACAAGCTGCTGTAGCCCATCCAGGGAAAGAACAAGGGAACACTTAGCTGTTGAATGGAGGGGAGGGGAGATGGAGACTTCAGCAGGCAAACCTACTCTGATCAGTTTGATAGAATCTTTCTCAACATGAAGTTTCCCATAATAACTATTAATTATCAGGGCTCCCCACTTTTCCTAGCGACTTTTCACCACATTTCAGTGGCTCTAACCCTGCAGGTTGCCAATTCATTTATTGATTTTCCAGGCACCTTTTGTACAGCATGCTTTAATCCCAAGAGCTTTTGTGGCCAGAATGTTTTTTAAGGACTCTGTTGAGAACGGGAGAGGGATCTCAATGCTTCCCACAACAATGGCCCCAGGCTGAAGAAGGTTAAAGAACCCCATGTCCCCCTCCTGAATTCCATATGCATTCTGAGGGTGGTATTTTTCATGCCAGGGCGAGGACAGTGGTTCTGATCTTCCACACACACCCCTGACCATGACAGTAGAGAAGGACATTAACTTTGAACTTCCCCATCGCAGCTCAGAGTCGGAGCTGCCCAGAAGGCTATGCTGGAGAGGGCTGTGGGAAGCAGCAGGTGTGTAGAGAGGCAAGGAGGCAAAAGCGTGTTGTTAGGAAAAATTGTCCCCAAGCCCTGAATTGGCCTTTTATCACTGTCACTCTGGCTTATAAACCCCTGTAACGTGTGGCTTTCAAGAAGGGGGAGCTAAGTTCAGTGCCTGATGCCCTGCCAAGAGCTTTATAATGCATGGAATAAAAAAGACAAAATGTTTCTCCAGTCACATTGCTTTTCCTCCCCACCCGACTCCCTTCCCTGGGGAAGAATCATAAACACAGACAGCAGAATGACTCTCCTTTATTATTTCGCCCAGTTCTTTCTCTGCAGATGACCTATAGAAGTGATTTAACATAGACCTGCTGGAGTTCCCACACTTTCCGTGGGCTCCTCAAGCCGAGGCTGGTTGATTTCTTTGGGGTGTTATAACTATGACCTGCTCCATTAAGTAGCAAACAAAGTCCAGCTGGATGTATCAAGCTCAGCTGGACTCTTTGCTTTCACACAACCTGCTTGATTAGGAGAATCGCTGTGGCCTTGTCACACGGCGTCTCGTGCAGTCTGCAAAGATTGGGCTGTCATTGATTTCTGCATAATACAGATTCACCCTGCCTTTCCACAACACTGTGGCTTTCACACCCCACAATAACCTAGCAGGGATTGGTTGGGCTTTTTTTTTTTTTTTTCTCTTTCCAGTCTTCTGCTGCTTCAGACTTACACTGGCGTTTAGTTCTAAAAATTAGTCACTCCTGGAGGTCATGTGTGGCTTATTACCCAGCACTTTACGACACATTAATTGCAACTTGATTTAGACATTTCCCATTTGGTGACTTAGTTGCAATCATATAAACAAGGCAGCCTGTAAGTCAATAACTCGGGAGCAGATAGAGGGCCAAACAATTACAAGTGGCTTGTTCTTCTCAGGGGAGGGACCAGAGCGGTTGTTACCGTAGCAGGATGTTATTTGTTGACAGGGAAGTGGTGTTTATCCGGCTCCTTTTCTGAGAGTGGTTATCCATCCTGGGCCTCTCTTCCGCAATCTCACCTTCTTGTTACACCTATTTTTTTTTTTTCCGAATTAAATCATGAAGCTTAAAAATAAGTGCAGCCAAGTAGAGAGATATTATTTAACATTCCGAGACGTTCTGCATCCGATGCAATCACAGGGATAAAATACTGGGATTTGGTGACCAAGTCTTACCTAATTTATTTCATTATTATTTTCATTTGTGGCCATCTTTTCAAAATCATTAAGGAAGAATAATTCAGAGCCACATCATCATGTTCCTTTTGGCATTGTGTATATAGTATATACTATTGTATATAGAGTGAAAATTGGAAAATAACACAAACCTCAAGTGATGAGGATATGATAGATAAATCCATAGCTCACTCATACTGCAGAAGAGTATTCAGTCATTAAAAATTATGTAGACTTATATTTGATTAGATGTTTATATTTTTAATGAAAGTCAAAAAACAAATTTATAGCATAATTCTTTTTTTTTTACTTTAAAAAGACACATTTTAAATGTGAATATATGTGCATATTTTCTGGGAATATGTAATATCATTGAAAGCATTATAGAGAACTGTATTTCAATATGTTATTAGATACTTTCCCTGAGTAGAGACATTGTAGCTTTTAGTAGGTTGAACTATATGAAATTGCTGAGAAACTACAATTTTGTCCTACAGAACATCATTTCATATACTTTAGTCTAATTTTCTTACTGTGCTCTTATGCATTTTTAAGTATTGTTCATACTTGATGCTTACAGTAAGGAAAGTTTCACTATTCAAGTACAATTCTCTGAACTTGTATTATGACTGTGCTCATTGTCTTGTGTTGTAATTCTGCATTTGTTCTCTTTGTTCTCTCTACCCACCCCTGCAATGTGCCTACCACTGAGCTAAGCATCTTTTATTTCTATGTCCTCAATGCTTAGCACAGTGCCTGACTCTAGCAGATATCAACAAAATTTTGTTTAATGAATAAAAAATGCCCCATGATTCTGAAACTAAGAAAGAATTGCCTTGAAATGACTAGAGAGCATCAAGGCATACACACCTGTATACAATGATGACCTGAGCAGAAACACCTTTGGAATTGTTTATCCAAGTACAGTAGAATAGTCCTGATCTAGGGGTATTCGTAGCCATCTTCTCGTGAAGAAGGCAGTGCCACTGTTAGACACAGAATTTATTATTAAAGTTTATTGTGTAGTTCTTGTATTTAAATATATCCTTCAATTAGCATTTAATAATTACATAATAAGGCCAAAAATAAGGCTTTGTTCTACATGGAGAGGTACTAATATAGATGATCAAGTCCTCCCAGTCTACAACAAATCCAAGTATTTTGAATAATACAGCTCACTTTAGTCATTAAAAAAAAATTTCCTAACAATCTTTAGGCCATAATACTAATGAAATCATCAAACAACAGGTGAATGAATCTTGCTTCCTTTCTCCTCCCATCCATATTTGGGGGAGTTTCAGTATAAGAAAAGTAGGTATGAGAGAGAGAGACAGAGAAAGAAACAGAGAAAGGGAGAAGGGAGAAAGGAAAGAAGGAACGATGGAAGGAAGGATGGAGGAGAAGGAAGAAAGAAGAAGGGAAGGAGGGAGGGAGGGAAAAGAAGCAAAATACAATAAAAGGTCAAGGGGATTCTGTGTAATTGGATAATTGAACTATTCACCAGGATTTCCCTGCATTGATATATTGCACATTTCACACTAGAGAAGACTGTCTGAATGTCTACCTACCTTCTGAAGTCCTTCTAGAAGAAGCAGTTGACATGCTGGATTTAGAATGCCAAAAGTGATTTAACTTATTAGAAATGGATAGCATGAATAAGACTAAAATTAGCCATTTAAAAGCAATTCTAGGAAGCAAACTAGCTAAACTTATGTGAGAGGTACTTAGCAGGGACCAGTGGGAAAATGAGGAAAAGTTGTATGGGAGAAGTAACAGCTGGCCTTTGCAGCCCATAGTTAAGATTGTGAGCTTGGTGAAGAGTTTTAAGTAATAAAATAATGGCATCAAAGATTACTTCTTTAGAAGCGTTAAGAATTGACCATACATAGGGAAATCACCAATAAATTCAGGAAAACTGAATATGAGGGCATGTTATGAGTAGTGGGGGGCAGAGGAGAAAGGAGTAGAGAAGAAGAGATATTTAACTCTTTAACCTAAATCTTAAGGAAAGTCTATATTGAAAGAAAAAAAAGAGGTAGAATAAGTGAACTGTTTCAAAACCTAGAGCACATTAAACAAGTAGTTCAACCAACTTTCTCTTCTAGGTTTTAAGTTGTTGTTTGGTGTTTCCCAGGAAGACATCGGGCAGCTTGCAGGAAATGGTGGAGTGATGCCACATTCACGTCATCCCTTCCATAAAATGTACTGAGATGAAGACCTGCCTAGAAGTGTGGAAACACACTAGGGCCATTTCTCTTTGCCAAACATAAGTTCTCTCTAAACTTCACCCAAGTTCACCAAGAGCAGTCCTTTTGGTTGTGAGTTCTGTCTTTTCATGTAAGCTTTTAACTGACAGTTACAGGGTACATGGGACTTGATATAAAGCCTTGTGCCTTCCCATATTTTGAGTGAACAGTCCAGAAATAAGTAGGAGGCAACCTGAAAACCTGAGTTGAAAGAATGGCAAATTTAATAAAGAAGAAATGACATGTTCAATTTGAGAATGAAATTGCTTTACCAGAACAAATTTCAGTAAGATTTGAAGCCCAGCGCCTCCAGTGCTACCGTGGTGCCCAGCTCCCCTGGATAGGAAGAAACCTACCTCCCATTCTGAGCTGGAGCTTAAAGAGTCACTAAAAAGCAAAGCAGGACAAACAAAAAAAAACACAACCATGTGCAATAAGACTTCAGATCATCTGATGTTAAGTTTTACGAGGAGGGTTTCTTCAGTGCTTTTTTTCTATGTTAGACTTGATTAAATTTATTTTTTATATCACACACCTGAATGCTGTTCATTGAGCAAATATTTCAACCATTCTTTTTAGATTCTCTGGTTTGCAGCTAAATCAATATTTTCTTAGAATGGAAATATAATTTGAATTCTTCAGAGGTCAAAAGTATTTTGAGGAAAAATACCCGTTGTAATTGCAACCTACTACTTGGATGCCAAAATCAATGGTAGCAACATTTCAACAGAGAGGATTCCATTTAGCATGGAGTTGCCCTCTGTCTTTCTTCTTTCCATCAAAAGATGGAATTCATTCAGTCCATGTTGAGGGCCAGTGCTCTGCAGAGAACACTATGCAGAGTGATCTATACATTAGATCTCTATGGTTTCCTAAACTCTTAAAGGTCATGCCCTCATTAATTCATTAAAACAATTCTATGAGTGCCTTAAAAGTAAGAAGCCTGCCTTACTCTCTTAAACCTCACCACCATGTAGCGCAATGCCTGATTAAGCATTAAATGATCATTCACTGACCCGGTGGAATAAATAATACTAGCCTCACTTTATAGATGAAGATACTAAGATCAGAAGAAAATAAGAAATATGTCTAAGATGTTACAATAATTCAAAAGCAGAACCAAGACTCATCTAAATCTTCTGGTCCCAAATCTTTTCTTACTAGAAGACGCTGCTCCAAGATTTGCCACCATGACGATTTTGCTGGCTAAGATGAAATGCCAGGATTCACATTTAATTCTACATAGATGAGTTATATGGTAATTCTAAATAGTCTTTTTGAGGAACTTGAGGCAATATTAATGAACGATGAGAAGAGCAGTCTCCACAGATTCAATCTCCACTTGTTCAGTCCACACCCCTTTTAATTATGGATTTATGTGATTTAAGATTTCAATTGGATTGAATAGTAAGGAGATACTTCCATAGGGTTTGAGAAACATTCTCCTTTAAGAGATTATGACTCTACTATTACTGGGCTCCTGACTTGCCCTCTCTGGACCACTCTGGCACTTGGATGTCTATTGTACTACCTCCCAGCTTTACTGGAAAAATAAACTCGTTTTGTTTGAATTTCATGAAGTTTCTACTCTACTGTTAAATATGCCACATAGTCATTTTAAAGACTGTTTCAAAACATTCCGCAATATCTATAAAGTCTTCCCGACTTGATGAAGAGGAGGAAAAAACACGAGACTGTGGCATAGTGTTTCCTAAAGCACAATGCCTGCTGGGCTCACGGTACTACCTGGGCAGGTGTTAGAAACCCGGATTCCGTGGCCACACCCAGACCTGCTGATTCTGTGATTAGAGGTAGAGCCTAGAAATCTATGTTTTAACACGTCCTCTGGGGGATGCTGGTGGTCACTCAGGTCTGAAGAACTATTCCTCTGCAATATAGACTACAACTTTTTGGATTCTCAGCTAGGAAAAAATACTAAAAATAAATAAAACCCTCAAAGAGATCTCCCCTAGGTTAAGAAGACAACCTAAATGAGGAGAGCGTAAAAGAAGGAGGTCCTCAGAGGGAATTACCAAGTGCCTTCAAGGGGCTGAATTCCAGGGCTTACATTTCTAGATAAAGTTCCTTTAAGGGACCTAATAAAATGTCTCCTTGAAGCCTCCTTTTGACCTTCACCATCTTGCCCATAGGATAAAACTGATATTATCTTAGGTGACATACCTGTACTACGCATGTCAGGTGAGTTTGTTTGTTTTACAGAACTCATCCCTGTAAAAAATTTAAAACAACCATTTTCAAACATCTAGCACTTGATTTTGAGTCATTCTTTGGCAAACAAACAAACAAACAAAAAAAAACCCTAACTCTTTGAGAAATGGTTTTAATTTCATAGAGCAACAGTTACCGGATTAATTTCTGATGGGAAAATTACAAATGTATATAAATCAGAATAGACCACGTTACTATTCAGGAGAAATTCTTTATATTCAAACAGTAACTTTATAATGTCAAAATAACCAGTAGGTATTAATCAGTATCTGGGCTATGTAAATATTTGCTTGTTTCCATAGTGATTGGCAAGCCCAGATACAGAAAAAAATCCACACATGTTATCACTTCCTAATAATATGATCATAAAAACACGACTCAGACCAGACTGAGAGGAGAATAAACACCATTAATTAAAAGATTTATAAAATAGAGGAGGAGGTGACAAATGAAGTATTGAGTGCAAAAATGCACAAAGAAGGTAAAATATACCTTTTTTTTCCTATTCTGAAGGAAACTTGAGCAACCCTTAATTATCTTCCAAAATGTTATTTGGAATTTTCCAAAAATAAAACATCTGACAACTGCTCAAAGCACACCGCACCCCCACCCACAAAACATACACTTTTAAAGTGGATATACAGCCATGGCTGTGAAGTGTGTTTGAAAAAAAGTGAGACTGTTGGCATTTCACTTGAAATCAACTGAGAAGTTCTTTACTAAAGAAGTGAGAAGCTTAAAGCTGTTTTCCCAAGCTTTAGGGGAGTACAGCATATTACGGAAGAGGAGCATTTGGTCAAAGAGTAAATTAGTAGTGTGGTTCACACATTGCACGAGAAATCTACACAGGAACCACAGTTGTCTTAAATAATCAGTCCCGTTAACGGGCCTTTGGTTATGAAATTTCTTCACAAAGCAGTCACCAGCGCAGAGGCTGTTTTTAGAAACACTTTGTTCTTCTGATATCTGCTAGGATAATGCGGCACCTTCCCCTCCCCCCCGGAATGATTTCTAAAAATAAAAACAAACACAAAAGCACAAACACAGCCTCAAGTAGCAAGAGAAGAAATGAACATGCCACAGAAGGTTATTTCAACAGGTACTTAGTTAAATAGACACTCAAGGGGAGAAATGCAGACGGAGATCCTAAATGGAGAGAAGTCCAAATGGAAGACTATTCTGAGCACATGGTAAGACCAAATTTAGGGGAGAAAGGGGAGAAGTTTAAGGAATTGCACAGCTATTGGAGACTATCTCATATAGATGCAAATATATAAGCTAATAAAATATTTAAATATCATTAAAACAAACTATATCAATTACAAAGGGACAAAAAAGAATTCCTAAAAAAAAAAAAATACAATACCCAGATCCCTGACAGATTTGACTCTGTAACTCAATATAAATTTTTAAACAGAAAACTTGATAAGCAAAATTAACATAGCAGCAGATTAGAAGAACATATATGTGAATCCTATAATAGACAATTATTTTGCATCCTTAATATACAAAGAATTACTATAAATCAATAAGGAAGAGGCAAGCAACAGGGGAAAAACAAAAAACAGACTGGACAGGAATGTACAAGGAAAAGGTAAATCTAATAAATATTTGAAAATATGATCACTACACTAGTATCGAGTGACTTTATAATTAAAAGAACAATTATACTATTTCCATGCATTGGCTCAAAAAAAATATTAAAGATTAAAAACAGTGTTGTCAGACATGGGCTCACTCATATAGTGTGGATAGTGTTTTTAAGGACATTTTTTCATCATCTTTCATAGTCTGAAATGTGTTTGGCTTTTGATCCATCAATTCAATTGCTAGGAATCTATACTATAGAAAAATGACCTATTTGCTCAGAGATTCATCACAATGCACTGTGGTATTTTGCAATGATGGAAAATTAGAAATAATCTCAATGCCCACCAAAAGTGAAATAAATGGTTAAAGCAATGATGCTTTCTGTAAGAGATACATGCACCCCTCCGTTTATTGTAGCATTATTTACAATAGCCAAATGATGGAAGCAGCCCAAGTTTCCACTGACTGATGAATGGGTAAGGAAGATGTGGTGGATATATACAATGGAATATTACTCAGCTATAAAAAAAGAATGAAATCTTGCCATTTGCAATGACACGAATGGACCTAGAGTGTATTATGCTCAGCAAAAGTCAGCCAGTCAGAGAAAGACAAATACCATGTGATTTCACGCATATGTGGAATATAGGAAACAAAACAAATGATTAAAGGGGGAAAAGAGAGAGAGAAAAACAATTCAAGAAATAGACTTTTTTTTTAAGATTTTATTTATTTGACAGAGAGAGATCACAAGTAGAGAGAGAGAGGAGGAAGCAGGCTCCCTGCCTAGCAGAGAGCCCAATGTGGGACTTGATCCCAGGATCCTGAGATCACGACCTGAGCCGAAGGCAGAGGCTTAACCCACCAAGCCACCCAGACAGCCCCCTCAAGAAATAGACTCTTAACTATAGCGAATGAGCTGGTGGTTTGGGCGGGGCGGTGATATAGGGATTAAGAGTACACTCATCTCAAGACTCTGATGATCATAGGCTTGTGAGATTTGTTTCTTCACTTTTTTTTTTTTTTAAGATTTACTTATTTATTTGCGAGAGAGAGAGAGCGTTCGAGCGAGCATGCAGCCGGGGGGTGGTGGAGTCAAGGGAGAGGGAATAAGTCTTAAGCAGACTATGCACTGAGCGTGGCCTGAGGCAAAGTTCAACCTCATAACTGAGATTATTACCTGAGCCAAAACAAAGCGTCCCTCACTTAACCAACTGCGCCACCCAGGCACCCCTATTTCTTCAGTTTTAAAATGTTTGTGGATTGCTGGGACACCTGGGTAGTGAAATCAAAAGTCCAACACTTGATTTCAGCTCAGGTCCTGATCACAGTGTCATGCGATCGAGCCCTGTGTTGGGGTGTGAAGATGGGAAAAATCTCTCTGTAATGGACGGAGAATCATTGACCAAAGAAAACACTTCCCTGATTCTTTCCCGTAGATTTCCACTGACTGTCCTCAGGGAGCTTACAGGCAAGCAGGAAAGATGGATATTACACAGACTAACACATAAATATATGTGATCACAAGGTATGATATGTTCTAGGAAAGAAAAGCGCAGCGTGTTCTAAGAGAAGATGAGAGGCACGGCTTGATTTAGACCAGAGGTTCTGGGGAAGCAGAAAAGTCTGGAAAGTGACATTTACACCTAGACTTGAAGGATGAGGTGAAGAGGAGTGGGGCTGGAGATTTTGAGACTGGGAAGGGTTTGGTCCAGTAGAAATAGGACAGGACAGTGACACCAGAGAGCTAGGAAACCTGGCTTTGCTGGCCATGTTGGATTTGGGTTGTATTCTCTGTGCCTTGGGAAGCCAGTGATCTGAGGAAAAACATTAAAATCTAATTTGCAATTTAAAAGAAACCTAGAAGCTGCTGAATGGAGCAGGCATTAGAATGGGATAGGAAAGGGGTGCCTGGGTGGCTCACTGGGTTAAAGCCCCTGCCTTCAGCTCTGGTCATGATCCCAGGGTTCTGGGATTGAGCCCAGCATCGGGCTCTCTGCTCAGTGGGGAGCCTGCTTCCTCCTCTCTCTCTGCCTGCCTCTCTGCCTAATTGTGATCTCTCTGTCTCTGTCAAATAAATAAATAAAACCTTAAAAAAAAAAAAAAGAATAGGGTAGGAAAAAAGGAAGGAAGAGGCCTCTGCAGGAGTCCTATGGGATAGCCAGCCCTTTGGACTAAGATGCCTGGAGTGAAGGTGAAGGTTGAAGCAGATCTAAGAGATATTTTTGAGGCGATAAATATTCATGTCCCACCTCACCATGTCCCAGTAATAAAGCTCCACTTTTTTTTTTTTTCCATCCCAGATGGTTTAAGTGGAATTCTGTTATTTACTACCAAAGGAATCAGGACTACTGATCAGTCCATGCCTGTGCAATTGTCTGAGCCTTGGAACATGTGCTCCCACCACTTGGGAAGAAACTACCCCTTTCTAGGTGGAAATTTTCCCAGTAAGGCCCAACTAACTTGCTCAGAATTGGTCACCTGCTCTAAGTCCCCGTCCCACTGCATACATACCTCTGTTTATTGCATGATATGTGTTGGTCTGTCTACCCAGCCCCTTGCACTGTGCCTGCCACATAGGTTTACTCCATAAATGTTTGAACGAAGCAAGAATGCCAGGCTACAGGAAGAGAGGGAAGGGAAAAGAGGGAAAGAAGGAGGAAAGTAGAAGACAATTGGTTTTTCCTGGTCACTCCTGCTTTGGTCAGCATGTAAGATGTTAATGGGAAGCAGTGGGCAACCCCCTTAAATCTGGCTGGCTTCTTGCGCAGAAACCACAGTTTCATTGGCAATTTTAACCAAATTAAAAACAAATTTGTCTCCAGGGCCTTCGATCAGAGGCACTGGGTGGGCATGGAGTTCTTGGGATCAGTCATTTAGCAGGCAAGTCCTACCCTGGGGAAGCCCAGAATCTCGCCACAGGTGGAGTGCACGCCCACTCTGGGGGAGCTTCTTTGAGTTTAGAAAATCACTGAGTTGGAATCTGCATTCTAACTCATGGGGCTGTATAAACAAATAAACACTCCAGATACAACCACAGCCAAGCTCAGACTATGGCCTCAGAGAAGCCATTTCCAATCTGTTTGGACCATGAGCGTCCAGCCATTCCGTCGCATGGAGACCAAGAATTTGGAACGCTGTATTTCTCTCCTTCTTGATCTACGTCCTGAGGCAGGTCACTGGATATTATCTTTTCTAAAAGTCACAGGAAACAAGGATAGATGGCTGCCCCTGAAAGGGCCTGGAATGAAGGGAAGCTCTCTGTCCCACTGGTGAAAACTGTCAAGCTTAATAGAATACATTGTATATTGTAAATACATCATTTATTTGGGCTTTCAAGGGGCTCCCTAAGGACTGTATCCTCTCTGTTCTGCCATCCTTCATAGTTAAAGGTCAGATATATACAGGGAACAAAGACCCACACTCAAATATGTTACTGGTGAAGTCATGTTTTTAAGTGCATGCTAATTCCTGAGGTCCAGCTTTAAGTTTCTAATTCTCAATTTCTCTTGGTAGGAAGGACGGAACCAAATGCTGATGAGTCAGTGCTCATGGCCAGAACCGGAACCAGCTGAAAGCTAAAAACAAAACAAAACAAAACAAAGGCTTAAATAAATACTTCTTAGAATCAAAGAATTTATTTTTCTTTTCCTAAAATAATTAAAACAAAATTGGGAGGGGGTGGTCAGGCGAGAAAATCTGACATAAAAAAAAAATTCACATAGTTTGGGAGTTTTGTGGAAGGCTGGAAAAGAAAAATAGACACAATTCTCTCTCTCTCTCTCTCTAGGAATTTGCTCTCCAAAACAAAAAATATTGATATAGGCTCACAACAAAAAGACACATAGACAACTGCACAAACATTAAAAAAAAATTAAACAAGAGACCCAAATATTGATAGAAACGCTTCCTCAGACTTGTACAATTTGTTTTTGCTGCACATTTATTTTTCTCACTTTTCTTTTATATCAAAGAGGCATGTGGCTGAGAACATCCAGAGAAGAACAGATGAAAGGCTGGGGGGAGAGAGCGGGGCCCCCAGGCCAGGACCACTGCAGGTCTTTCCTGGAGAGAGGTTGCAGAGTCCATGGCTGCAAGGGGCCTTGCCAGGGAAGAACTGAGTTCTACCCCTGCCCCACCCCCAATTTTCTAAAACTGGGGTTTTGGTGCCTTGAATCTGGGAAACAGAAATGATAATCACCCGCTCTGGTTATTTCATACTGAAGTTGGAGGACAAAAGGAGGCAACAGGTGAGAACACACTTTAAAGACCATGTAAAGATACCTATGGAAGGCTTACCTTTCGAGCTTCTGAAAGGCTCATTCTTTAGGCACTAGCTATTTTAATCCAGACAAAAATCCTAGAATCCAGGATTCTAACATTGTTTCATGCCATTCCCAATAAGCCTAAACACATCCAGAAAGAAATGAGCCTCATTGTGTTTAAAAAAAAAAAAAAAAGCTGTAAAAATTGCTGCTGAAATCTTGCTCAGCAAAGAAGATATTTATTCAAGGTAATGACTCACCAAAGAGAAGGGAAGAAGGAGCCTGGAGGAGAAAGAAGATTAGTGGGCAGTGAATAAATATAACCGTCCCGGGCTCTCTCCTGACATTTCTTCTTAAGAGATATTGTAGGGGCGCCTGGGTGGCTCAGTGGGTTAAAGCCTCTGCTTTCGGCTCAGGTCATGGTTCCACGGTCCTGGGATCGAGCCCCACATCGGGCTCTCTGCTCCGTGGGGAGCCTGCTTCCTCCTCTCTCTCTCTGCCTGCGTCTCTGCCTACTTGTGATCTCTGTGTGTCCAATAAATAAAAATCTATTAAAAAAAAAAAGAGAGAGAGATTGTAATAGGAGAGGAAGCCACCAAGAATGTAAAGGGGAGGGATGGTTCAGGGGTCTGGAAGAGTTTGAAAAATCTCCTAAAGGGAAAATATTGCCCCAGGATGCACAAGGTGGAGGAGGGAAGGAATCCTTTTCTTGGTGAGCAAGGAAGCACAAAGCTGGATCTTCTGGGAAAGGTTAGACACTAGGGGAGAGCGTACAGTGATAATAGCCAAAGTTTTGGGTCCAAGGACTACTGTTTACATCTTCTCTCCACTTCCCATTACCTATGTGACCCCAGACAACCAGGGGTCTTCTTGCACTTCTGGGATTTAGGGGGGCAGTTGTCCAACATCTCTCAGAGGGCTGCGGTAAAGGATACAGGGGAGGTCATAGATAGTTTGCAATGTGTTTGGCACATAGCAGGCACTCAAATGGTATTCTTTTTTTTTTTTTTTTCCCCAGGAAAGGTCCACAGAATCAGAAATTGTTATGTGTGCATGAATTTTTCATCGATAACCACTGATGACATATAGCCTCTTACCTAAAATGTGCTTAAGTATTTCAAAAGTAGTTTAATCAAACTTATACCAAAGTATAATTATACTTACAAGCATAATTGCTAGATAGGAGTCAGTTTAGGGAACCAGTCAATTAAAAGTATAGTATTTGGCAACATGAATTAATCTCTATCATCAAAAGTCCTAGGGAAAGAGTTTGACTTTTTGAGTCATTGAATAGACTTTACACCAACATGATATTTCTGCCAGAGAGGAATTTGAGAAGTCCGGAAATGTCGAATTCACTTGCACAGATGAAGCACCTGCAAAAAAAGAAGAAGAAAAAAAAAAAAGGATGGGGGTGGGAGGGAATGTTGACAACAATTTAAATCAAAATGGAAGGCTCCCAGGTCCTGATCCCCACTTAACTTCCTCTGTGACAGTTTGGGCTTTGATCTTTGTACATCTTAACTTACGACTCTAGGTTTGAATCACTGAAGGAAGCACCTGGCTTTGATTTTAGCTGTTTCATTAAAAAGACTAGAACCCAAATGTTGGCCCACCTTTGCCCACAGAGCCAGAAATGTCAAGATGGTCTCAGATCCCTGCAGTGTCTCCTTGGGGTGCCTTGATAGACGGAGCCCCGCCAATTGCCAATCGAATGGCCTCACAACACTTCATTCCACAATATTAGGCGGGCACTTACTAGATGCTGTGGACTGCACCAAGCCCTAACGGTGGTTCTCCAAAGGCAGACAGAAAAGCTTAAAACAAGTTTCATATGCGTGACCGTTTGTGAAAATCTTCAAAATAAATCTACTTCAAACAAAGTTACACACAGACACACACACACACACACAGAGTGAGCTCCGCAGTGAACCAGGTGGCAAGATGTCTTGGAGAAGATGACTCTACCTTTGTCATTTGTATTGGAAATCTCTTCTATTTGGGAAGGATTAGAGACATAAAATGAGTTTTTTACTTAATTTAATTAAATGTGGCTTAACAACTTATTCAAGGATTTTTTTTTTTTTAAGGGTTTTATTTATTTATTTATTTATTTGAGAGAGAGAGTGCGCACCACATTCCTTACTCAGGGCCAGCGACACTGGAGTCACCCAGGACCCTGTGTTAAAAAAACTCTGTGCTTGGGGAACCTGGGTGGTTCAGTGGGTTAAAGCCTCTGCCTTCGGCTCAGGTCATGATCTCGGGGTCCTGGGATAGAGCCCCGCATCGGGCTCTCTGCTCAGCGGGGAGCCTGCTTCCCTCTCTCTCTGCCTGCCTCTCTGCCTACTTGTGATCTCTGTCTGTCAAATAAATAAATAAAATCTTAAAAAAAAAAAAACTCTGTGCTTGTGATTAAAAGCTCTGTAGTGGCTGCTTTGAAACTTGTTAATTGTATGTTACAATTGTATGGAGTCTCCCGTAGGATAGTGGATTGTGGGGGAGGGACAGGAGGGAGCATGGAGGGGAAAGTGAAGCACCAGCCCACAGGCAGTCCCACATCCTCGAGTCCCCTGGCATAGGCCCCACCTCCTGGTGCACCCAGCCCTCCTTGGGTTCACTGTCCCAGCCTCCTGGAAGGTGACACTGTTGTCTTGCACCTGCTGCTGGGCATCTCAACCCCCAGGGGCCCTCGAAGGGTCAGGGTTGGGCATGACGGGATCCTAGCATCTGCTGTGGGCAGCTCAGCAGGGATAAGCATTTTGCTTATCTCCATTGTGGTACTAGTCCATCCCTGGGCTTGGAGGTCACCATCTGCCATGGAGTCTATGGGGAAGCGAGATGCCTGGCTTCTCTCCCTTCTCTCCCTGCTCTGGTGGGGCCCAGCTTATACACCCTGTCCGTGGCAGGAGAGGGGAGTCCAGCTGTTGACTGGCCTGAGTGCACTCAGTTTCTCTGACTTTCAAGGCGAGGACCCCCCAGGAGTCTGTATAGTCTGCAGTGGCCCCCAGAGTATCTGGCGCAGTAGGGAACGTGTCCTCAGACTAGCTCTGTGCCTCGGGAGACCCTCTCCCTCCGTCCAACAGCTGTGCCTCTGGCTTGCTTTTGTCTCTCTGGTCAGCTTGAGGCACCTGACAGGGACAAGCTATGGAAAATAAAGTCCTGTCACTTCAGTGATTCCACGTGCAAGTTCAATGTCCTGATATTTGCATTTAAAACTGACACTGCGTAATCTGAAGATGAATAAGAAAATTCATGCTCATAATATACATTTTAATTTTTCTTGACGTAGAATAACATTAAATGACAAATAAAAATTCCTTGACAAGTTGAGAGACAAAGGACAGAAGAAATGAAAAAACTTTATATATTAGTACTTTTAATGGACAGTTTTTCTGCTTTTTGAACAAAGGTGCTTGTGTTTTTATTTTACACTGGATTCCCTGTACCATGACCCAGGTGAAACCTGTGGATAAAGAGTTAAAAAAAAACAAAAATCAACAAACTGAGGGTTGCTGGAGGGGAGAGGGTGGGGGGATGGGGTAACTGGGTGATGGACACTAAGAAGGGCACAGTATGTCATGAGCATTGGGTGTTGTATAAGACTGATAAATCCTGGGCGCCTGGGTAGCTCAGTGGGTTAAAGCCTCTGCCTTCAGCTCGGGTCGTGATCCCAGGGTCCTGGGATCGAGCCCCACATCGGGCTCTCTGCTCAGCGGGGAGCCTGCTTCCTCCTCTCTCTGCCTGCCTCTCTGCCTACTTGTGACCTCTCTCTCTCTCTCTCTCTCTCTGTTAAATAAATAAATAAATATTAAAAAAAAAAAGACTGATAAATCCCTGACCTCTAACTCTGAAACTAATAATGCGTTGTATGTTAATTGAATTTAAATAAACTTTTTTTTAAAAACTCATGGTTTAAAATGTTCACTTCTCAGCTGATTTTTGAATGGTTGCAAGGACACAGGAATCTTTCCATTTCTCTCCATTCCCAGATGATTACTTACATTTCTGATAGACCCCAAGGCCAGATCTTCTTTCCTTCTGTTTTCATACCTTTTAGGAACTATTTTACATGTGGAGTTTGCTCTTTCTAGGGCTTCTGTGTGGTTGGAACGTAATTATTTGTGGAAAACCATAAAATATATACTCCGCAACTCTTCATTTATAAAGCTTTTGTAAATAGAAAGCTTACAAAGCTAGCTCCCATATAGTCTACTCTGAGAGTGATCAAAGAAATATACTCCATTAACAAGAAATAAAATTCAAAATAATTCAAATTCTTTACTTGGGCTTTTCTTACTCTGTGATGAGGCCCATGGATATTCTTGAAATTCCATGTCTTCCTCCCATTCCCTTCCTTCTTACAGTCAAGTTCACCCAGTTAGTGATAGAGCCAGAATCTAAAATCTACAGTCACCCCCTTTGCCATTATAGTTATAGTTATGTCAATGGTTGTCAAATTTTAGCAAGCAGAATCCAGCATCCTTTGGATGTCTTACAAAAGCAGATTGTTGAGTCCCACTCCCAGAATTTCAGATTCATTGCATTTCTTTTTCTTTCTTTCTTTTTAAGATTTTATTTATTTGAGAGAGAGAAGACAAGTGGGGTGAAGGACAGAGGGAGAAGCAGGCATCCTGGTGAGAAGAGTGCCTGATGCAGGACTCAATCCCAGGACCCTGGGATCATGACCTGAACCAGAGGCAGACACCCAACTGACTGAGCCACCCAGGTGCCCACATTCTGCGTTTCTAACAAGTTCCCAGGTGATGTAGTCCCAGGGACCACATTTTGAGAGTCACTGAATGTGTAGCAGTTTAAATTCTGATATAAAATAAATTGCAGAAAGGACCTTCATTTTCCTGGTGTTTCTCACACAAAGGAAGGATACTTCACCTTGGGATGTTCTTCGCACGGAGCAAAGATACTCACCTGCTAACAGTTTCTTTAAACCTTCAGGCCCGGGGCGCCTGGGTGGCTCAGTGGGTTAAGCTTCTGCCGTCAGCTCAGGTCATGATCTCAGGGTCCTGGGATCAAGTCCCGCATCGGACTTTCTGCTCCGCAGGGAGCCTGCTCCCCCAACCCCCACCCGCCGCCCGGCCTGCCTCTCTGCCTACTTGTGATCTCTGTCTCTCAAATAAATAAATAAAATCTTAAAAACAAACAAACAAACAAAACCCTTCAGGCCCATTTTGCAGTGCTGACCACTGCTGTCAAGACCAGCTCTTCCAAAGGTCTTGGTTACCAGTTAGCTCCTGCGCGTTGTGTGGAAATGTCGAAACAGATCTGGGCGCTTCTCATCCAACAACTGCAATGACGGGAACTGCTCTCAAAAACCAGGGACAACAACACACTTTGATGTTCTTTGTGCCCATAGAAGTAGTTGAACGCTATCAGTCAGCTTGGAGTTTCCAGTTACACAGGACAACAGGAATGCCCAACCGCCCTGCTAGAAGCCTGCTCACTTTTGCTCTGGCATAAGTTAGTGTAGTAAATTTTTTTTTAAGATGTGTTCCTTATAAAGATAATTTTAAAAATTTACAGGCAATTTGGAAAAGAAGGGGTAAATGACCCATAATCTCACTACTCCCACAAAACTGATACTGGCATTGTGGTTGATTGCCTTCTAGTCTCATTTCTATTCATATTATTTAACATGGTCGTAATTTGTAATTACACTGTCAATAACTCTTCGTTCACTTAACATTATACAAGATAATAATCTGCGTAATTACTTAGATTTCAAATGCGGAAGAGTCTTTAAATGTCCGCAGCGTTTCCTCCAGTCGGTATTATGATACAATCAATGGCCATTATTTAAGATAGACCCAACCTTTCACTTGGATTCCAGGGGCTTTTTTGTTCGTTCATTTTTGCTCTGCAGTATTTATTCAGATGGTTCACGGCTGCCCGAGACAACGGGGCCTTCTCAAACCCTACTTAGATATCTCCAAGTTCACAGATCAAAACCAGGGACCTGTCCTTTGGGTGGAGGCCAGCTCACTCTTTGGGTTTCACATTCCACTCCTCCACTCCTATTTCTGTCTCCACAGAACTGGGCAGCAAGACAGTTCTTCACTAATTTCCTCATTATAAATGCTTCCTTCATTTATTTCGGGGAAGAAGCCCTCTTTTCCCACCAGAATTCTTTTACTTTCCCATTCATCCATCCAAGTCCTACCAATGCTGCTGGCCACAGCGATGTGGTCTATGTCCTACCCTGTTCAGACCAGAGTTCAGCTTCCCATGAGATGCTAACGTACCCTGTTCATATCGGCTCGATTATCCAAGGAAGCACGGAGACCCCTGGGCTAAGGACTGTTGTCTTACAGTCTCTGCCTCTGTGCTGCATTTACCTACAAAAACAGGGATCGGGGCAGAAGTTAGACGTGATCAGGCCGCTGAGCTTCCTGCAGGAACCACTGCTCCATTGTATGAGGTTTCCTGCTGGAAATTAACTTATACGATTTCAAAACTCAAATATTGATTAGTGAAGAATTAATCTTACTACTCCGGACAGTGAAGGATAACTTTACCAAAAGATAAGCACGGAAGAGAGTGCCATAAATCCTACTTTTTTAAGACAAAGAGGCTTTGTAAATAAACACACACTTGTACACACACTCATTAATGAAGAAGTAAAGACACATGTGTAGGAACTAGGGTGAGCTGTAAAGCGTCATGAAGAAACTAAGAAAGTAGTCTGTAGTCTGGAATTCCTCCCTGCTCTGAATCTGATCCCTCTCCCACTCTATCCACACATCCCCTACACACACACAAACATGCCCAGTCTACATGAAAACTCACACACACAGTGTCTGGCAAGACATTAGCAAGTTTTTGATTCATGTATCCCACCATCAAATGGGAACACTTCGAGTTTTCTGTTACTTTAGGAACTCGTGGAGGAAAATTGAGTAAAATGAAAAGGCAACTACTCATCACATAGAAACTTGTCAGACCACTACAGTAATGCACCTGAAAGTCATGCCACGCTGTGTGTCAACTACACTCGGACATCAATTAATAAATCAATTCATCAAAATAAAAGGCTGCTATTAAATTGGTCCCTCGAACCACGTTTCTGTACTGCAAAAGTGAGCTGAGCTATTAAGCAATTTTTCAGTACTTTCAGCTCATACGAAGCTCAAGCTTTCCTTATGGCAGCTGTAAGTTATCTAACCGCTTGAATCAGTGCTACATTTTGACTATGAAGACACATCCTAAGTCAGCTTTGTCTCCCACCATTTGTGGGGGGTGGGGCTTGGGGGGTGGAAAACAGCATTCTGTAAAACAAAGAAAGACAAATTCTGCCTTCAGAGATTCACCCATAAGTCCCTCTAATTTCATGTCAACACGCACACATTTTTCTGCGCGAAGAATTTGGCCGAGCCCAACCAAATGCTAATTTAATGTTCTTGTAAGATTTAACAAATTATGTGTAACTCGGTGCATATGCTCATCAAGTTTTTAGAGATAACAGCATATTCACTCTAGTCAATATTCATATCTTTGAGAAAAGTTCTTTTTTTTTTTAATGTATTGGTGCTTTGACATGAGCTCAAGTGAATCTGCTATTTATTCTGAAAGGACGGTCTTAATTCGTCCATCAGAAGAGAGAAAAGATTTGCTCTCTCATTACGATGTTTCCTTAATCATACCTGAACTTTGAGCAACAACCTTGATTGGTTGGCTCTGCGTTACCACCTATAACAACCGGAAAATACATATGGGTTGCATGAATTTGAAATCTCATCTGACATCTGAGTAATGTTAATCTTGTTTATATGACAACCTCATTATGGCATATAATTGCCCAGCAATCTCCTAGCAAGTACTGGGTTAAAAATGCCTGGAAGATGCTTGTTCTTCTCATTATTAATTAGCACGTGTCCACTTCGCCAGATCCAGTGCCCAAACTTCATTTGTTATGTTCAGCCAAATGCATGAATAGCTTTGGAGTAATTATTTTCCAACATCATCTAATACCTCTCTGCACATCAATTAAAAATCCTCTTAACAAGGAACTGCATTTTGTTTGAGATCAAATGCCTGGTCCAAAGCTATATCAATCATGTAGAGCTAATTAGTGGCTCGGCTTTATATCATTTGTTTTACTTTATTATTTCATTGTACACTTCCTTATGAAACCAATTGAACAATTTTAAAATCTTTGTTCAATTAATTGACGGCTTAAAGGCCAGCTACCTAGTCGGGCTTTCTTCGCTTTGAAAGGAAATACACGTAAAGATGGGCAGAGACGGGGAACCCCATAGATGCGTTATTATACCTATTTACTTTCTGAAGTGCCCGCTCTATAGATACAACTTTTAAAAGGTTTATCACCATTCTTATTCGGCTTGCAAATGATTCATTGCTCACCGTACCTTTATAGCTTTTCTCTACGTGGAAAACCATTTCGGAAGGATGAGTTGAAACAATAATAGGAGATGTAGGGCAGTTAATCTCGGAGACTGCGCATAGAAGCTCTCTAAATTACTGTGTATTTCTGTCAGCATTTTATAAACTGGTTGTCCAGCTTTCTTCCTTAGTGCAAAAAAGTGCTGAGCTGTGAAAACGGTTCAGTAGCACTCCTTTGGGGTCTGGATAGAGCTGTGGATTCCAATACAAATATGAATGAATTAAATGCATACTAACTACCCAAAGTGGGAAACTATAATGAGGAGGACAAGTTCCAGCTCTTTAGAATTTCCGCTGGCTCATCAAAACCGGGCCTCAGTGTGGGACAAACAGGGGCAGGAGAGGGCTGCCTCGTTGGCCCCAAGTGTGCGCCATCCTGGCCTGTGGCTTCTGTCACACGCAGCCTCCCTTGGGGCACTCCTCTTGATGGATGAAGTCTTCCCAGTTCACCAAATCCTGGGGCAAAGTGGCCCTGGCACTCACAAAGCCTATCCCAATTAATGCAAAATCAGGGAGTTCGTCCTGGAAAAAGGAGAACTCATTTGCTTCAACACCGGCTCCTCTGAACGGCCCCTTTCCTCCCAAACGTGAATCCACTCTCCCTAAACAAAACTGACAAATCGGCAGATGTCAGGGCCTCTGACAAATGGGCTGGGTTCTCTTTGGTCTGTGCCAGAAGGGGGGAAATCAAGATCAAATTTTCTGAATAGTTAGGCTGGATTTAAAAATGCTTCAGAGTTCTGCAAGTATGGAAATGAATGGCATGTATGTACACATTTATTACTTTGAAAATAAACGGATGGGAGAGATTCTGTCCAAGGATAAGGAGGAGGAGAATTTTTTTAAGAAAGCTTTTACAAGGTTTGAAAATCCTCGAGAATCACTGCGGGGGGGTGGGGGTGGAGATTAAAAGGCTTGGGAATCCCCTAATTTACTCGTTCCTCACCCAGACGTCTGTTCTTTATAATGATTAAGTTACTAACCTTTATTTGTCAGTAATAATTGAATTTTACACCAAAGTGAATTATCGCAACAAATGAACTGCTCTGCCGCAATTTTAAATAGCCTTCTTTGCAAATTATCTCCTGTGATTTATATTAATCCTATAGGGAAGGCAGAGAAAAATTGTATGAGGATGGATGGTTTGGATTTAATGTAAATGGATAAAAGTATGTGATAGTTTCTCATGGTTCTGCAAATGAATTTAACATGATACCCTCCTGGCTCCAGTATTCCTTTCAAAGTCTGGGTAGCAAGTTCAAATATAAATCTTCAAAAGGTCTGCAGGTTAGACCATGGCGAGCTCCACTCTAAGAGAGAGTGAGAGCCTGATGGAGGGAGAGAGAATTTCACTTACGGCCACATTACTTTCATTACCTCCCCAAATCTGTGATTCACAGGGTTAAGTACCTCGATAAAACCCCTTTGGCAAATAGCCGAGGGACTCATTTGGTTGTATCAATTTCCCTTTTCCTGCTGATATGGACTTAAATTCACATTCTGTTGCTTCCTCAAAGCCTACCTTAGAATTCTTGCCCTCTGACTTTCTCTCTAATTTCTGCCCATACTTAAATGTTTTTCTCATGTTCCAGCAACTCTTAAACCTTCCCCGGTTGTTCTCGATTATGTTTGCTCCAACATCTGTGATAACAGGAATCATCTGGGAAGTATAGATTCCCAGACCTCTCTTCTAGAGATTCTGAATGAATCCATTTCGAGCAGGGGCCCAGGAATCTGTATGTTTAACAAGCAACCCACTCAATTTATATCATCAAGAAATTTCTAAAAACACACTAGGAGAGGGGATGGGTCATGTTCTCGGAATGCCGAGGCAATTACAGCATTGACTACACATTTCTGTCCACCCTGCAATCTCTCTCTCTCAAATAAATAAATAAATCCTAATAAATAAATAAACCCCCCAAAACCCAAAGGGATAAAAATCAGAATATAAATTTCAAAAGTGAAATTAGAAGGCTTTGAAAAGTGTCCACAGTCATGAGCACTTTAACATAAAGAAATGAAAGTAAAAATTCTAGTCATGGAGATGTCGATGATATACTGAACTTTGGGTCACTTATTTTGTTTGATATTGAACAAATCGAGCCACATTTTAAAGAGAGCTCTGATTCTCCCTTCTGCCTTCTTGATATTATATTTTCACAGATTTTCTAAGAGGAACATTATTTCATCAATGTCATGCTCACTTTCTACACAAAGCTCACAATATCTTTATGACTGTCACATACAGAGATGGTGTCAAGGTCTTTGATATGTGCTTGTGTTTATTTGTAAAATACATTTAGCCCTAGTTCAAATATGAGAGCTCTTTTCAAACTTGAGGGTCAGGAAAAAAATAAAAAATAGATTCTCCTACTAAACAACGTCTCTAAAATATTAGAGAATATTTTGAGAACTAAGTCTGCATATAAATAAAAGTTCTATCTAGGAGAAAAAATTGAAGATACGCAAAAGAAAGAAAATCACAGCTAAATATTGTGTCTAGTATTTGTATTGCCGAATGATAATTGCCATATTTTCTTCATTCTTCAAAATTCATTGAAAAATTTAAATGTTTAAGGAATTGTTTCCCAGAGTTTATTTCAGAAGACTAGTCCCCAGAGATGCTCCAGTTAAAGAAGCTCAGAGTTTGAATAAATTTGTGAAGTTCTCCTTACCCACTAAGCCATTCACTTGGAGCTTCCAGGAAGCACATTAACATATTAAAGTCTCAAACAAATCCTGCAGTAAAGACATGAATTTGCTTGGCTTTATCCCTTGATTCCCCTAAATGATTATCCTTTCCCACACATACTTTGACAGTCTCCAAGGGTATCCTTTTTATAAAACAACAGGTATGACATTCTAAATATCTAAAGACCAGAATAGCAGGGAAATGACCACTCAAGAGAGACACTGGCTCTAAACATCCAAGATGGTTGGGGCACCACATCCAGGCTGCATATTAGATCGGATCATCCCCATGAAGAACTCTATGGAGAAGTGTCTGTTCATGTCTCCTGCCCATTTTTTGATTGGGTTATTTATTTTTTGAGTGTTAAGTTTGGGAAGTTCTCTATAGATCTTGGGTATCAGCCCTTTACCGTAATATCATTTGCAAATATCTTCTCCTATTCTGTGGGTTGCCTTTTAGTTCTGTTAACGGTTTCCTTTGCTGTGCAGAAGCAGAAGACATCCAAATGGCCAAAAGACACATGAAAAACTGCCAACATCACTAGACATCAGGGAAATACGAATCAAAACCACAATGAGATACCACCTTATACCAGTTAGAATGGCAAAAATGAACAAAATAGGAAACTATAATTGTTGGCGAGGATATGGAGAAAGAGGAACCATCTTACACTGTTGGTGGGAAAGCAATCTGGTACAGCCACTCTGGAAAACTGTTTGGAAGTTCCTCAAGATGTTAAAAATAGAGTTACCCTGCGACCCAGCAATTGTACTACTGGGTATTTACACCAAAGATACAGATGTAGTGAAAAGAAGGGGCACCTGCACTCCAATGTTCATAGCAACAATGTCCACAATAGCCAAACTATTGAAAGAGTCAAGATACTCTTCAACAGATGAATGGATAAAGAAAATGGGGTACATATATACAAGGGAATATTAGTCATCAAAAGGGATGAATACCCACCATTGGCATCAACATGGGTGGAACTGGAGGGGTTTATGCTAAGTGAAGTAAGTCAAGCAGAGAAAGACAATTGTCACTCATATGTGGAACATAAACAATAGCATGGAGGACCATAGGGGAAGGGAGGTAAATCTAAAAGGGGAGAAATCAGAGGGAGATGAACCGTGAGAGATTATGGACCACAGGAAACAAACTGAGGGTTTCAGAGGGGAGGGAGTGGGGGGAGCAGGTAACAGGGTGATGGGTTTTGAGGCGGGTACATGTTGTGATGAGCACTGGGTATTACACGTAACTAATGAATCATTGAACACTACATCAAAAACGAATGATATACAGTGGCTAACTGAACATAATAATAATAAAAAAAGAACTTGGGGCACCTGGGTGGCTCAGTGGGTTAAGCCTCTGCCTTCAGCTCAGGTCATGGTCTCAGGGTCCTGGGATCGAGCCTGGCATCATCGGGCTCTCTCCTGAGCAGGGAGCCTGTTTCCCTTCCTCTCTCTCTCTGCCTGCCTCTCTGCCTACTTGTGATCTCTGTCTGTCAAATAAATAAATAAAATTTTTTTAAAAAATTAAAAAAATTTAAAAAGAACTTTATGGAATTTTGTATTTTGGGGCCACACTAGTGGAAAGGACACTAAAAATTAGATTTTTTCCAATACTACAGTTTAACCCGTGTCTCTACACTAAATCAAAATAAAGGCAATATTGATCTTTAAAAAATTTTTGTATTACAATGTTTAATAGAGCTTTAAAAGCTATAAAGGGTTTTGGGTTAAGACAGTGAATTAAAACTCTATTAGAAAATTTCTCATCTTCAATATATAAGGACATGATTAATCATAGAAGTGAAAGGCATAATGAAAGACATGCCAAAGACTGGTTGCCAGGGTAGAAAGCAGAAGCTTCTGGAGTGAAACAGAGGCCAGGCATGGTTCATGACTCTGCTCTCACCCTCTAGAGACTATACCGGTGAGTCCACAAATCTCTAATATTCTCCCATTCTGGAGAGAAGCAAATTGAATCAGTATCTGCATCTTTCATTCTTCTGACCCGAGGAAATGGCCTTTGGGAAGAAATGGGAAAAGATGTGATGGGTTTGACTCTCTGAGATAGAAATAGGGCTCAGGGCTGCACAAGGAATTAGAAGAGCAAGTCGCACCCTAATGGTAATGGTCTACACCTGCCAACCACGTAGCTAAAACCTTAACAAAGAACAATATCTCTGAGAGAGCACAACTCAGCTATTTTAACAAGAACGACTTTAGCATCACCTAAAAACTCCTACCTTTGCCATCCCTCCAAACTGCTAATAAAATGGGTAGAGCTCAGTATTGATTAGGAATTGGCTTCAAAGGCTGACAAGAGAGACCTAATTATAGTGGTTTCAAGTATTGAAAGCTTATTCTTTCACATAAAATAATTCAAAAGCTGTATAGTCCAGGGTCAGGATAGTGAAACCATAGATTTACAAAGCATTCAAAATCCTTCTCTCTTTCTTTTCCTTCATCAGTAACTTGTGGCATTCATTCTAATGTTTCAATATGGCTGTTACAGATCCAGCCATCGTGCTGACATTCCAGGAGGGAAGAAAGCAAAGAGCAAGGGGGAAAAAATCCTCATAGCTAAACTGGATCCTTTAAAGAGATATTCCAGAAGCTCCACTTAATGACTTCCAAATATATCTATTGCTATCTACAAATGAAGTTGAGAGATAGTCTTTTCTATCAGGGCACATGGCTTCCTGGAAAAAATACAGTTCATTTGGTTCACTTTCCTTCTGATGTTTTAATGACCGCTTTTTAAATTTAAATTTTGTTTGGGGGCACCTGGGTGACTCAGTGAAGTGTCTGCCTTCCACTCAGAACATGATCCTAGGGTTCTGGAATCAAGCCCCAAGCCCCTGTTGTTAGCCTCCCTGCTTGGTGGGGAGCCTGCTTCTCCCTCTCTCTCTCCCCCGCTTGTGCTCACTCTCTCTCTGTCTCATGAATAAATAAAATATTTTTTAAAAATTTAAATTTTGTTTTAAACTTAAAATATTTACAACTTTCTAAAGTCAGAACTACAAAAAAATGCATATTCAGATAAGTCAAACTTCTATGACTCCTTTTGGTGACTTTAAAAAATATTAAGTCTTCCATTTTTCAAATAATTCACAATATATCAATATTTAGAAATACTCCTCATTCCTGTTTTGATCTACATAGTACCCTACTGCAAGGATGCACCATGTTTTACTCAACTTGGTCCCTATTGATCAACATTTGGGCTGTTTCTGTCTTCTTTTACTACAAATAATGTTGAATTAGTAGTCTATTAGAACACATCTCTTCAATTTTTGCCAGCATACCTTTGTGACAGATTTCTAAAAGTGAGATTCAGAGGTCAAAGCTTACATGTTTGTAATTTTGCTAGACATTGCCGATTCTCTTTCAAAGTTACCATTTTTTTTATTACCATCAGTTAAATGTCTTTCCTTCAACTGCCTTCCCAATAAAGCATGTTGTCAAACTTTTGGAATTTTGTCAATTTGAGACATGAGAGATAATATCTTTTTTAAAATTTTTATGTATTTGGGGGGAGAACACAGAGGGAAAGTCAGAGGGAGAAGCAGACTCCCCCCTGAACAGAGGGCCCAATGTGGAGCCCAATCCCAGGTCCTGAAAATCATGACCTGAGCCAAAAGGCAGACAATTCACTGACTAAGCCACCCAGCAGCACCCTGAGAGATAGTATCTGGCAGTAATTTTATTTTGCATTTCTCTTATTAGTAGGAAGGGAGATTGAATACCTTTTCATAAGTTTAAAAGTCACTGCATCTTTCTTTTTTTTTTCTTTGAATGGTGTCTTCATTTCGTTAGCTCATTTAGCTACCATTCTTGGTCTTTTTCTTCTCTAATCTAAGAAACTATATAAATATAAGGGACATTATCCCTTTGTGATGTCAGTTGCAAATGGTTTTCTCCATTTGTTTGTTGTCTACTTTGCTTCTGATAATTTTGCTATGAAAATGTGGGGTTTTTTCCAAGCTCATGGATACAGAGAACAAAATAGTGGTTGCCAGAGGCAGGAAAGCTGGGGATGCAGCGTGTGGGGCTGGGCAAAATAGGTGAAGATGGTCAAAACATACAAACATTTCAGTTAGAAAATAAGTCAGTCATGAGGATGTAATGTACAGCATGGCAACTAAGGTTGCTAATGCTCTATTGCACAGATGCCTGGGTGGCTCCATTAGTTAAGGGTCTGCCTTCTATTCAGGTCATGATCCCTGGGTCCTGGGATGGAGTCCCACACTGGGCTCCTTGCTCAGTTGGAAGCCTGCTTCTCTCTCTGCGGGCTGCTCCCACTGCTTGTGCTCACTCTCTCCCTCTATCTGACAAATAAATAAACAAATAAATAAATCTTTAAAAAATAATACTGTATTATACCTTTGAAAGTTGCTAAGAGAGTAGATCTTCAAATTCTCATCACAAGAAAAAACATTCTGTAACAATGAACTATGCACGGTGACAGATGTTTACTGGTGACTGCTTTGCAGTATACAAATATCAAATGATTATGTTTTACACCTGACACTAATACAATAGTGTATGTTAATTATGCTTTGATAAAAAAAATTATTATTAGAAAATGTGGGTTTTTTTTAAAAAGCAATACAATTATTCTGGATTTTTTTTTTAAAAAGATTTTATTTATTTATTTGACAGAGAGAGAGAGAAGTAGGCAGAGAGGCAGGCTGAGAGAGGGGGAAGCAGTCTCCTTGCTGAGCAGAGAACTCAATACCAGGCTCAATCCCAGGACCCTGAGATCATGACCTGAGCCAAAGGCAGAGGCTTAACCCACTGAACCACCCAGGTGCCCCTTCTTTTTCCTTTCAAATAAACTTTATAACCAACATGTCTTTTGAAGAAAAAGAAATTATGGTATTTTTCTTGATATTAAATTAAAATTATCTTTTCAATACTGAATCTTTCTAAGAAAAAAAGGTGGTTTGGGGTACCTGGGTGGCTCAGTTGGTTAAGCATCTGACTCTTGATTTCAGCTAAGATCATGATCTCAGGATTGGGAGATCAAACCCTGTATTGGACTCTATGTTGAGTGGAGAATCTGCTTTGGATTCTCTCCTTCTGCTCCTCCTCCACCCCCACTCATTCTCTCTCTTAAAAAAAAAAAAAAAAGAAGAAGTCTCTTATATCTTCATTTGATAGTACTCACAAAAGCTATTTTTTTAAGATTTGTTTTATAATACGTTTATAAACTTCTGTTTTCCCATTGACTCTTGGTTTCTCCAGATTTATAATCATTAGCAAAAAAAAAAAAAAAGATAGTCATTACTTCTTGTTTACCAATTCTTTTGCCTTTAGTGTTCTTTTATATAATTGCAAATCTTTTATATAATTGCATATACCTCTGATACATTATGAGGTAATAATGATTATAATGAGCATCCTTTACTTGTTCTTGGATTTAGCAGAAAAGCCTTTGGTGTTTCTCTACTAATTAAGAATCTATCTATCTATTAATTAAGAATCTTTCTATTAAGAAGCCATCTATCATCTCTGTTGAAGGAAATAACGACACATTTCTACCTTATTGAGTACTTTTACTGTGAATAGTTGTTAAATTTTTCAAACATATTTCAAATTTTTATATATTTGTTGAGATATCATATGAATTTTTTCCTAGATCTATAAATATAATGGATTATAATAATCAATTTTTTAATTTTTTATTGCTACAAAATAATCTCTACAGCCAACATGGGGCTCAAACTCATGACCCCAAGATCATGAGTTAAATGTTTTCCCAACTGAGCCAGCCAGGCACCCCTAATAATCAATTTATTTAATATTGAATCCTCTTGCAAAAAATCTCCCTTAGTCATGGTATATCATTATTTTGATGTGCTATTGGATTCTGACTAGTAATATTCCATATGCTGTACTTTTCTTGCTGGTACTCATAAAAGAGATTGCCATAGAGTTTACATTTTGGGAGTAAACTTAGTGTAGTTTTACCTATGCCTCCTTGAATCTCTGAAAGTTTTACTGTATGAAAATTGTTAATGAGTCATTGGTTGACTCTATATTCATAAATTTTATCTTCATTTAAATTTTAGCCTTTATCTTTTAAACTTATTTGTCACTTGTAATACTTGACCTGATCTCTATCAAGAAACAAGAATGTAACCCCTGCTTCCTTTATGTTTTCATGCCTGATATATCTTTGTCTATTCTTTTATTTTTAGCCTTTCTAAATCTCTTGGCTTTAAATATGTATATACTACACAGCATAGAGTTGATTTTTTTTGGTTGGTGTCATTCTCGTCATTTTGTGTAGGTGAACCACGTTTACAAATAAAATTTTTAAGAAGTGTTCATGAGAAGAATATTTCTTGAATTCTTCCTTGCATATTCATAACAGTTTGTCTATAGCCCTTATGTTTGGAAGTCACTTTAGCTGGGTATAAAATCCTTGGTTCCTTTTTAAACTTGAGTTTCTTAAAAAAACTATGTTACTCCATGATCTTCTACCATCAACCATCACGATAAAAAAAAAAATCTAATACAAATGTGATTTCTCCTTTGTAAATAAATTTTTTATTCATATTTTTTTTTCTGGTTGTGGAAGAAGCTGTTCCTAGATGTCCAAGTGATTTTTTTAAATTTAATGTCCACTGATTTGAATAGCATGCATCTTGGTGCTGGATGTCCCAGAAATATGATGTCTCCTTTCACTATGCAGTTTTGAGTCTTCCTTTATTTCAGGAATATTTTCTCAAATTATAATTTTTAGGATTTCTTCTGTCCCACTGTTTCTTTTTTTCTTTTTTTGTTATGCTTTCTCTCTCTTTAAAATAATAACTTTGTATGAGATGTATGGTGATGTTTAATTTTAAAGTAAATGTTAAACCCCTGGTTTTGATCATGGTGAGGTTGGCATTGGGTGAGAGAATCATGGGGTGAGAAAGTTCTGAGGTGAAGGAAGAGGAAGGGAACCTAATACTTGTGGTTCAAAGAGAACACTATATTCAAAGTTAGCAAAACTGTTTGAGTTCTAGTTCTGCTTTATCTTCTCTGAGCCTTGGTTACTCCATCAGTAAAGTGAAAATAGAGTTCTACTTATCTCACAGGGTGGTTGTCAGGATCAAATGAGGTACTGAATTTGAAAGAGCTTTTAAGAGCATTATGAAGTGTAGGGGACCACACTACTGTAAGTACAAATCAAAAAAGTGAAAAGCAGCACCTACCATAGGAGTTGACCTCAGGAGCAAAGAGTTTCCTGCACAGAAGCAAGCACACAATTTGACTTCTGCTTTTGCTTTTCCTTTCACCTTCTCAACACTCCACCCTCTGCCTCTCCTGAGCTCAGAGAACTCATGCAGAAAACCACAAGCTCAGATCTTTGCCAGCTTCAACAGACAGAGAACATCTGTTCAAAAGGGTAATTATGAATGCAACCTTTGCATCCAGTTTACTTACTAACCCTTTATCTCAGAAATTTAACATGTGAAGGTAATCTGGAAAATCATCAAATGTCCACCCCCCCCCCTTTGGGCAGAATTACAAAAAGGTCTTTCTTCAGTGGGTATTGAACATACTGGGTATATAAGGTAGTGATCATATTCTATGATCCCATTTAGGCTTCACAAAAATCTTGCATATACTTATATATACATTCATACTGTGAGTACTAAATGAAATGATTTTAGATGCAAGTATTTCACTTTCAACAAAGTGTGACTATTTATATCATGACATATTAAGGGGAAACCATTGTGATTTTTAAAATTCATATGAGAAGGCAATTTTATATCTTTCTTCATGAGTTTCACTTATAAGTTAGCCTTTCATCTTAGAGTGTTCTAATATTCTTCTCTCATTGGAATATTAATATTCATGGTGCTTCTTGTTAGTTTCCCTTAGAAATATACTCTCTGAAAAGTAGAAATTAGGTAATGGGTGCCATTTTAGCATCCAAGCCCTAAACATATTTGTCCCTGACAAATGCAATACTGTGAAGGACTTGATATTTCTGTTCTATATCCTTGAACCTCCCTAAAGCAACATAGGGGACTGAGCTTTAGTGAAGATGGTAATTATTTTCCTTATCAACAATAACTTCAATTAAAAGGAAGTTTTTACACAGGGTAAAAAAAGGAAAGAACATTTCACTTAGGGCAACTAGGAAAGGGCATCTTTATAGGAAAAATGAGGATCAAAGGCAGACATTACAGCTGGGTGATGGACATTGGGGAGGGTATGTGCTATGATGAGTGCTGTGAATTGTGTAAGACGGATGATTCATAGACCTGTACCCCTGAAACAAATAATACATTGTATGTTAATTAAAAAAAAAAAAAAGCAAAATGGTTACAATGCAAAGTATACGTTGAATTTGCAACACATTTGCAAACTATTAAGAAAAACATTTTAAGACTAATTCTGTATGAAAATAGAATAATCATTTACTAAAAATTCTGGGTTATATAAAGAAACTTAGAAATTATTCTGAACAACTATTATATTATTGTATTATATTGTATTTTTTATTTTTTTATTTTCAGTTAAGTCTTAGTTTCAGAAGGTTCAGTTTATTCTATTTTTCAGTTCATAGCATATAATTATCATAGAAAGCATTTCTTTTATTTATTTACTTCCTTATAGCCCCTATCTATATTCCCATCATCTAAACCCCTGCCTAATACATCTTTATGTATAAAATACGTAAATTATGTTTTATTGTTTTAAATCTTACTCTCTTTCTTACTTTTTTTTCCCCACTCAGAACTATGTTTTTAAGATCTATCCATGTTGTTGTGTCATATCTAGCTCTTAGTATGCATCTGCCATATATTCCCCAGTCACTCCCTCTGTGGTGGTCATCAGACATTTTCTCTATCATGGCATGACAAATTTCTTTTTTAAGATTTATTTATTTGAGAGAGTGAGGGAATGTGTACACACAAAGGGATAGGGGCAGAGGGAAAAAGAGAAATAGTCCTAAGCAGACTCTATGCTGAACCTGGAGGCAGTCTCAGGGCTTGATCTCACAACCTTGATACCAGGACCTGAGCCAAAACCAAGAGTGAGAGGCTTAACTGACTGCATCACCCAGGGGCCCCCGCATGACAAAGAATGTTTCAATGAACACCCTCATACGTGGGCCCTTACATAGGAATTTCTCTGAGATTGAGAGCCAGGAGTGGAATAGTTATGTGGATTTATAATTTGAGTAAATACTGCTAATTTGCTGTCCAGAATAGCCAATAGTCTATAATCCATCAGCACCACTTAAAGATCCTTGAATCCAACCAACACATAGTGTTATCCATCTATTTTTTTTCCATTTTATATTTTTGTGTTAGTTGCATTATTTAGACTACACATTATTCTATTTGGGTTCCTGGCTTACCTCTCTGTATAACCTAAATATTTATTCTTTGTCTGGTTTAAATATTACAAATATATTTTCCCAATCTATCATCAATCTGTTGACTTATCCATAATATGTTGAATAGATGTCTTTAATATCAATGTAATCACCCTTACTTATATTTTTTATGTTTAAAAAAAAACCTTTCCTCATTCATCCATTCAGTCAACAAATTTTATTGAGTGCTTCCTATGTACTGGGTACCATTTTAGTAGCTGGCAGTTCATCAACCAATAAACAGAAAGCACTACCCTTCTGCAACTTATATCCTAAATGGAGAAGACATATCATAATTAATAGATAATAAGGTGAATTAATAATAATTAGATAATAAGGTGAATTAATAATAATAAGGTGAATTATACAGTGTGTTAGGAGGTAGTAGGCCTGTGGAGGAAAATGGGGAGCAAGATAATGGAGATCGAGGCTTTTGTATGCAGAACTGAATTTTCAAACTGGTAAGTGTTATTGATTTAAAGATATAAATTTATATACATATCAATTTCCCTCTTCATGTTGTTTAAAACCAAGACTTCCTTACCAGCTGCACTGGTGAATGAGAATTCTCTTGAGTCTGTTGGAGTGAAGTTCTAAGCCCAAAGGACCTGCCAAGTCACTTTTGTTCATGTATGGGTGTCTAGTCTAATTCATTGACTTAAAAGGGGATTAAAGGGAGGAATGTCTTATGCCACTGATCCTAAATTTAGACTTCCTTGGAGGCCTGAATCATAGCCTGTTTTTGTAAATGTTCTATGTGTACTCAGAAAAAATATGTATTTTTCTCAATTTCTTATATCTATAGATATATAGATAGATATATGTATACATATCTAGATGTAAGCAAAAGTTTACTCACTTTATTATTTATTTCCTTATACCTTTTCTCCCCTGCTTGACCATAGTTTTGAGAAACATTTAATAGAGCCTCCAACGACAATGTTTGAAATATTCACTTTCCCTTTCATTTTATGAATTAAAAATGCAGTCAAGATTTGAGCTAAAAAGTTGACTTACTATCACCTTCAAGTACCAGCTCAAACTGCAATTGATTTTTTTTATTACATAGGTTCATAGAAATGAACTAGCTACAATGCTAGTAATGAAAAGCAAAATAAGTTTAAAACACCATTTAATATGGACTATGTCCTCTGCTAATGACCTTGGCAGATTTTGAAACTGCAATTATATCTGTAGTCATCAGACTATATGGCCTTAAATTACCTCTTATAGATTAAAGTGGAAATGCGATGCAGTACATTTTCTGACATGAATCTATTACATAAGTAGGATGAAATAGAGGAGCCTCAAAATCTGCCACTGCCAATTCAAATTACAACAGAAAAAAAATGCTAAATGGTAAATATTTGTGTAGTAAAGTCCTTTCTGTCCATATAACAATAAAGAATACACCTATTGAAGTTATGTTTTCCACTCAATGGGTTCTAAAAGTGTACTGCTTGGCTGCCAAATTTTCTCTTCCTCCTCAGAAATGTTCCTGACTTATTAATCATATTGCTTTTTTTTTTTTATTTTCTGGGATGTTGTTGCCCTTACTTTGAATCAATGGCACCTAAAATAATGCTTACTGTTTCCCTCTTTGACTCCATTTAGCATAAGTATTTTGAGCTCTCACCCTGTGCAGAACACTATGCTAGACATTAATGAGTATGTGCATAGGAAAGAGTCAGGGAAGGCTGGTGCAGAGGACTGAGCTATGGTATCTGTCCTTACTAGGAGTTCAAGACCTGGTGATGAAGCAGAAAGATATGCCACCCAAACAGTATATGGATAGAAAGAACAAGAGAGAGAATGTGGCCCAGTGTTAAGTTGACCTGAGAACCAAAGCAGTTACCCCCCAACCACCCCTGGTAGAGAGTTGAAGGTAGTATTTCAGTTTCATCCCAGTGCCTCAGGAAACAGTCGATGACTCTACCTGGCTGTGGACATTTGCAAGCAGTACGAACAACAAAGAGCAGAAGAATGGACCAACTGCATGGTCTTTCTGGAGAGGAGGGAGCATGACTGGGGTTGCCTATACTATCCGTACAAAGTATTCAATGGATTTTCCCAAAAACTTGGAAACATTTAAGTTTGTCCGTAAGTCTGTGATAAAGCCCAGGCACCTGTCCGTGTAGGATCTTCCCAGCCAGCTCTGATATAATCTGGTTTCAGGTGATGTGTTTTAGCACCACAGAGCCAGGAGCTTTGGAGTTAGACATCAGTGAGTTGAGTTCTGCCACTTATTAGCTGTGTGGTCTTTGGCAAGTTACTTAACTTTCCTAATTTCTATTTCTTCATCCATACAATGGACTGATTATGCCTGCCTTCAACAATTGTTATGAGGCTTAAATGAGATAATATATTAAAAAAAAAAACACTTAGCACATAAGCGGGCATAGAATAAAAGTGCAGTAAATAATAACTATCGGCCTTATTTCCCATAAGATGGTCCTGCATGATGCCACGATTATGAAACTGAATGAAATAAGGTGTCTCCAGGACATTTTTCGCCATTTATATTCCCTCTGACATGGATCTGGGAGGAGCATGACTCATGGGCTGAGTCTAGTCTGGTTAGCACAGTTCGATATGATGGAAAGAAAAAAGAGTCATGAAAGAAGCATCTTTTAAGCCAGAGCAGTCCAATAGAACTTTCTGCAATGTTGGGAGTGATCTGTATAACTCTGTCCAATATGGTAGCCACAAGGCTCATGTAGCTACTGAGCACTAGGCATATGGCTTGTGCAGCCATGGAATTAATTATTAATATTGTTTAATTAATTTAGATTCAAATTAAATAGCCACAACTGCCTAGTGGTTACCATACTGGACGGCATGTTCTAGAGGGAACTGTACATTGATGAGCTTCTGCAAGGGTCTCGCTCTAAAGAGGACGACTGAATGGAGAGTCAGAGCTGCGATCCTTCAATGAGGCCTGCACAGCACAAAGAAAAGATGTAAGCTTACACTTTTTTTTTAAACTACAAATAACCCAGAATATGAAAATTTATTTGGTGGCTTGAACTTGAGACATGGTTAGTCTGCCTATATAGATCAATCCCCTAAGTCTTCAAGATGAATTGGACATGGATTAGAACCATTGACTCTCTCCCAGGTAGAACCTCTTACTCTCTGTTACCACCACCACTGTTCAGAGCACTATGACTGTACCTATCCCACAGCACCAGAGTAGATGATTTCCTTGCCTGCCTTCCTATGAGCTCCCTGAGGACAGGACCTGTGTCGCATTTGTTTGTGTCTCCAGAAACACAAATACTATGGATGATTTATCAATGCCTGTGAAAGAAAAAGACGAAGGGAAAAAGGTGGTATGAATGGAAAGAGGAAGGAATGAGGGAAATAAGGAAGGCAAGAAGGAAGAAAAAGAGAAAGGAAGGAAGCTCTCTGAGGCCCGGAGTAAGGTTACTCTAATATTAAAGATAGAACCTCCAGGTTCTTAGTTGTGTTCATTCTTCTACACCACATTGGAACTTCCTGTTAAAGATTCTAAAAGGAAACACTCTTAGGACATGACAACAATGTTCCTGTCTCAAGTTATGAAGCATCACTTGACCACGTTTTCTCTTCCTTTAGTCGCTCGGAAGTTCATCTCAAAAAGCAGAGGAAACACACAGACTATTGGACAGCTGTGTCTTAAAGTGTAGATGTACTGAAAGATGACAGAGAGAAGGGAGTGGGGGTGATCGGTCAGTGAAAAATTAAAATGGTGTATCATTGAGATCAGAGCTGGATACACAAGTGAAAATTAAAGGGTTCTAAGTCTGGAGGACTGACTCCGTGAGGCCAATGAACAAGTCTAATGGTGGTAGAAGGCATTGGCAGGACAGAGTGAGATCATCAGAAGTTTCAAGGATATGATAGTGCTGAGGATGGCCACAAAAAGTATGATATTGCCACAGAAATGCTATAAAGGTCATTGGAACTAACAATTCCAAGGGGAAAAAATGAGATTAGAAGGGAGATTACATTGAATACCTTAACATACATTGAAGATGCCTTTTATGATGGTTAGCAGAAATTAAAGTCACAGATCAGAGAACATGATTGTGACATGGGGCACAGAGTTGTGAGGACCCAACAAATGAGAGACACAGTAGGCTATGGTGCAGAAGGTAGTCTGGATGGATGCCGTAAGGATCCAAACAGAGGGTGATTTTCTGCAAGTGTAGAAGAAAAATGAGTGAGATGGCTATGGTGGTCCAGGAGCATGCTACATCCCTTCCCCTCTCCTGACCTCAGTTGCTTGGGGCATAGGGAATGAACAACCTTTGCTCTTTTGAGTTTCAGAAGAATCTGTAGCCCCAGAGAAAGCCAAACTCCAGGTAAGGCAAGAAGTCTAGTGAGTATACTTGGAAGACCTCCATTCAGCAGAGCAGGAAATGGAAGAAAGACCAAGTCCAGGCTGGAAATAAGATTGGGAAAGATGGCTTCAGGGGCAGGGAGGAGAGTTTGTCAAAATGGAGCACCTGTCAGGGAACAGGAGGTGATGTTATTGGACAGATTCCATATCAGCAATGGGCAGCTGTCCAGTCTCAATCGCCCACTCCAAATCGGTGATTAATGTGACAAAAGCTGATGTTTCAAAAAAAAAATTGTTTAGGGTGCTGATCAGGATGAACGGAATAGGAAAGAAATTGGGAATACCAAGTCCCTCGTAGGGCCTGTGAAAACACCAGTAAACTTCACACACTAGATTTTAAAATAAAAGCCTATAGAGCTATTACCGATAACTCCTTCTGTCTTGGTCTTATGAAATTGCAACACTATTTTCAATACACTAAGTAGGCATTGACTCAGGCCTTCTGAGTAGAATCCGTTGTTTCCAACCAGTGGATCCTTCAGTGGAGCCATCCATGCAACACAGACAGCTCAACCTGTAAATCAGTATGAAGAGCTTGACAGGTCCCTACAGTGGTTGCCCAGAACACAACCTTTTAATGACCAAGTCAATGCACCACATGGCCACGACATCTGCCCCAAAATGCTGGAGTAGAGGAAGGCATACTGGCATAGGTCAGTGTCGAGGTGAAAACTTCTATCTTCCTCCTGTCATATTATTTGTCACTTCCATATGGGCCACTGACAGCTGTCAGTCAAGCAAGACTTACCCTGCTGCTGGCAAACCTCACAGCATACAAAAAAGAGACTAACGCGAGTCTGTCTTAATTAGGTGATAATTAAACATTCCAGCCAGAAACTTCCAATCAATCTGACAGAACACACCCGTTGAAAACAAGGTTTTACAGCAATATTCCATCAGACGAGTAAGGTTTGGCCTGTCTTGGAATAACAAAACTTTGAAGTGCCCATCCAGTGTCTCAGAGATTTGAGGTGGGAAGTAAGTAGAGATACACCTACAGGGACAGGAAACTGGGGCATCCCTGGGAAGCTGTGTTCCTCCCCCCTGCAAGGGAAATGGTTACAATGAGCATCGTGAGCAGACGCAAATGCGGGAAAGGAGCCATGAAAGGCTCCTCAGGGCGAGAGAGGTGTACGCGCTCAGAGAGATTGTAGGACACCAGAGCCATCGGTACACAGGCTGATTGTGTGCGTCCCCGGAGGCCTCATGCCCTCTGTGAGCACTCACTGGAGAGCTACCTTTCTCATCTCCACAGGGCCACTCCTGAGCCACTGTCCAGACCTGGCCAGCTCAGCCTCCACAGAGAATTCCAGAGCTGAGCGTGCTTCTACGTCTTAAAAAGCGGGTCAGGGAATAGGTGGTGCTTCTATTAAGGAACTTCTAAACCTCATTAAACTCAAAATTTCCGATCTAGCAAGTTCATGGCATGCAGAGTTAAATATAGAAAGAGTATTTACACAAAGCCTGTATTAGATTAGTTCCCTGCTTAACTGATAGAATTAAATATTGAGTTGACCCAGAGTGCTGAATATTAGTTTTTGGTGGGACCTATGCCACCAAATACCTAAAAGTCTTTTGTTGTTTCTCTGTTGCAATGGATCAAATTAAGCTTGAGCTCCCCAGACCTCATTTGACCCAAAACTATTCTGATGCTAAAATGCTTTGCCAAGTATCACACTAGTTATCCATGATCTAAGACCTAATGAGACTATCACCTGAAGTTCATGGGGCAGCCTGGATGGGATTGAATGGTGACAGTGTAGCAGTTTGGGAAGAAATTCTTAAATTCTAGTTGTATTTTGTAGCTGTCACAAATACACACACACACACACACACACACACACACACAAACACACAGGCAAAGGGGGCATGATCTGGAATGTTAGCATTGTATCTTAGAAATCCTCCCACAAAGGAAACTTAGACATTTTCTCTTCTCCACTAAACCTGGAAATTAACAAGAAGCAAAATTAAAAAAAGGAAAACTAAGGTTTCTGTTGAGCGGGGTTGTGGGGGGTGGTGTGCCACCATCCAGATAGGACACCCATTAGACTAAAAGTCCCCACACAATTCAAATGAGGTGGTTTCTGTAGAAAGATTTTACAAAGATTTAACAGTTTCTACCAGTATTATGAAAGGTTGCCTAATTCCACTCCTCCCTCTTAATATTCTGTTTTTCGATTTTTTTTTGTTTCCTGAGATAAGAGCCTAATACCCAATTCTTTAATTTTCCATTCCTAAACAAAAGCAATCACAATATTTTTAGTCAACTTCAAAGGCTTTTGTGTTACTGTTATGAGTTGGTATGTTTTTCTCTGTTCATGTGATTGAAATCACTTTGTGAAAGCTGAGAAAACTTGCTCTGAATTTTTTAAGAGGTTCTGTATGTCCACCCTTGTCCGTGTAGAACAGGAATATACACCTTGCAGCTTCTGTCTTGGGGAAAAAAAAAAAGGTTGATTGCCTGCTGAAATAAAGGCTCTGATTGCCAGGGTATTTTCATTCTCCCATGACACTGAGAGGCTTCTCCTTCTGAAACTAGCTTCTTGCATCACAAATTAAATATGTCTACCCTGAGGATCATTTCCTTTTGGGGGCTGCTCCCACTGTCCTCTCCTCCCACCCCAATTAATTTGTGGTTCTGAAGTTCCCCATGTTCCTGCGTTTCAAAAACCTGAGCAAAGAACAATCAATCTGTGATTCCAAAGTCCTAAAACTGTGGTAGTATTTTATGACAATATTTCACTTCAGCTGTCACACAGACAAATCAATGACTTCATAAAAAGGTTGATCTCTAGCTCACATCATAATCTGTAGTGGGCTGAGTGGCTTTCCAGGGCACCACTCCTCCAAGTGGTGACTCAAGAGATCCAGGCTGCTTTCATCTCCTAGCTAGGTCTTAGGAACATGTCGTCTCTAAATTTGCCCCAGCAGAGGAAGAGCCTGTTGGAGGAGGCACACTGGTAATTAACAGCCTCCACCTGGATGATATACACAAAACTCCACTCACACTTTAGAGAATGGAGCTAGCACTCGTGGCTTGGCCGGTAACTGCAAGGGAGGCTGAGAAATGAGTAGGAGTGTTTCATTTGGTAAACACTGTCTCTGACACAAGGACAGACTGTGGTACCTTTAATTGGATACTTTGTATGCTTTTGAAAGACATCTCTTGTATTATTGGCTTGTCTTCCTATTTAATTTTGTGTCTGTCATGGCTCCCAGTTCTACTGTAAGTACTTTGAGAATAGAAACAATATGTCACACATCTTTGTGTCTCTCTTCATATCCAGCAAAATGTCTTTCCTATAATTGGTTCATTCAACATTCAGTCGATAAATACTCATTGAGTTTCCTTTATATGCACTGTTTTAAGTACTGGGAATACCTTGGTGTGAAAATATACTAATTTCTCCAAATATACAAATTTCCCCAAAGTTTATAATTGAACTTATAAAATCAATTAAATAGTCACACAGATAAATGTAAAATTGCAGCCACGCTGAATATTAGGAAGTAAAAACACATTGTATAAAACAAACAAACAAATAGTCCTAGAACCAAGTTTAAAGAGAATGTTGATGTTGAGTAAACTTAAAAAAAAAAAAAAAAAAAAAAGACCGTCATGTGGACTGTGGGAAGCATTGCCCTGTGGAGATTCTAAGAGGTAGACAGCAATGCAAAGGGGTGCTGGGCAATTAGCAGGTACTTCTGAACTCCCTGGAGGAGTGAAGTTTTCAAACAACATTCCCTCATTTCCCGTACTGTGCCTGGTGTGATAGGCAACATGTCAGGAGTAATAAAGAAAAATGGCAGGTGTAACTACAAACACAAGAAACACATCTTTGGTACATTTCCATTCTGTCAGCAGTTTTCTGTCATACTCTAATGGGATCATATGAATAATTTTGTTTTCTCTAATAAGAACCCCCAAAATATGTAATCTCATCAGGTTGTTTTTATATCATTCTCTGAAAGAATGAATACTACCATGATGAAAAGATAAACAATAGAAATATAAGTAAAATGGAATATTTGTGGACATGATTATTTAGATATTCATATGGCATCTGTGATAAGAATGTTGTTTCTGCCTGCTCCTCTGTACTTGATGAACTATGGGTAGTTATCCGAGAATGGCAGGCATCTTTGTCTTACTATGTTTTTATCCTGGGAAAGGAATGTGTCTCCTTGACTTACATATGTTGTTTTATTTATTTATTTTGCTCAATCGTGTGCTTATGAGCTTTCAGTCTGCTCCCATGGCATAATCCGAACGACTTGGACAATTTGTTATTGTTGGCTTTTGAGATGAGAACACGAAGGCACCCTGCAGCCCTAAAAGCGTATCAGTTCGAACTCTGATGATTGTCATTTAAAATTATTTCAGCAAAGCCTCCTTCTTTCCTTCTAGAATTGTTTGGGAATTTTATTTGGCGTTTGCCCGTGTTACTAAACAAGTTGCTCATAGGCTAGATTGAAATCCAAAACTGGATCAACCTTAATTCACATACTACAGTGAATGCATATAATAAGCATTTAATAAACACTGGTTAAAATTAAGTCAGTTGAATTGAACTGAACTGAACTGAAAAATTAAAGACTTGTGTGGTTCAGCAAATTAGAACATTCTGTTAAAAATGGACAATTGAATCACTTGCCCTCCAGCGACATGCTTGGCCTCCACATAGAGTGTAGGTGTGTAAGTAACCACGTGCTTACCCAGTCATGTATTCAAACACTGAAAGCAGGTTATTTTTGTTGCATAATGTCATTGTGAGTTTCCTGTCTTTGTAACTCAAAAAATATGGGCCTTCACAAACCAACGAAGAAGGAATGAATTATTCAGCAATGGTGTTGGGAAAATTGGCTCACTATCTGGAATAAAAAAAAAAATTCTCAAGTTAGATTTTCACCTCAGACCACACAACAAAATAAATTCCAGCTGATGTTAAAAAGTGAAATGTAAAAAGTGAAAGCATCAAAAACTGAAGGAGGATCTGTGGATTGGGATTGGCAGAAAGAAGGGGCTGGGGAACAAAGACACTTCTACTTTTACCTTATACTTCTCTTTTTTCTTTTAAAAAAACAATAAGAAACAATTTCATGAAAAATTTTCAAGGTGGAGAAAAAATGTAGATGGTTATTTTATTGATTTTTATTTTTATTTTTATTGGGGTGATGAAAGTTTTTCAAAACTAGAAGCCATGGAAGAAAGACCAAAAGAAAATCAAGACATTTGGCAAAATTTCTGTATGTCAATAAAAACATCAAAATGTAAAAGATGCATGAAGAATTGGGGGAACATTTGGAACAAGTATTACAAAGTATTCATATTGTCGCTGTATAAAGAACAATTACAACTTTATAAGAAAAACATGCACATGCACCCTACATTAGGAAAGGGTATAAGATAGATGTTGCATAGAATATAATTAAAAGGAAAAAAACCCTGATAAAATAAAAAGTAAACCTATGCAGGAGAGGAAAATTTTTCTCCTACCATTCTAGGTTCTTTTGGCTGGTCTATTAATTAAATTGGCACAAGAGATTAAGAGGAGAAAAACAAATTTTACTTAGAAGGGGAGCCCCAAAAGACATGAGAGGCCAAGAGACAGAAAATTGAGCTCTATATGCCATCTTAAGCTTAGAAGAGGCTAGGGCTAGGAAGACAATTCACAGGAAGATGGGAAGAGCAAATATTTGGTAAACTCATGTTTGCCATGCTATGCAGAGACAATAGGACACACAGAGGAATCTAAACAAAAAGGCCTTTCTGAGTGCCATTCCACGTCCACACCTAGGCCACACTTTTTGTACTGATCTCTGGTGATAGGTCTTTCCCGGGTCAGGCCCTAAATTCTCAGAGGCAGTTAAGGGGGAAGTAAAAAGTTCTTCCTGAGTCTTTTGGGTCTTGACTGCCTTCAGTCCACAGTACACCTGCCAAGGTGGCACATTTGGGGGAGGCTCATTCTGAAGCCCTTTAATGCAACAGCTGTTGTACCAGAATGTCCATCATAGCCTTATTTATGGTATTAATGTTAGAACTGACTTCAATGTGTAATAGAAGAATGTTAAGTGGGCTCTTGTTTGAAGAGTATATATAATGATGTAAGGCTATTTTAATTATGTAAATGCAAAAAGGGCTTCAAAACCAGATACAAAATATTTAATTTTGTAAAACATGTGTTCATGTGCACGTGTATGTAAGAAAATGCTTAGGAGGGAATTTTTCCTTTAATATTTCCCCAAAAATATTAGCAGTGCTTATTTCTTCATAGTGAGATTATTGTCATTTTGATTCTTTTGTTTTTCTATAAATAGCATGTATTATTTTTTAATCAGAAAAAAATTTTTAAAAACAAGAGAAGAAAAAATATAAGAAGCATTTATTTCAGGCTCAGGTCTTTCTTCCCTTCAAAAAAATTCCACATATTAAGCTTAACCTTCTTAACCAGATAAAATATTGTGAAAACTCTGAATGAAAGACATTGAAGATCGTTTCTCTGCATCTAACTTTCACGGATTTCTAGTTTAACATAGATAGAGCATAATGCCAGTGAATTAATTTAATTTTCACTTGACCCATTTAATATTTATGCCCATGCTCCTTTTTTTTTCCTCACCATCATCTCCTCTCCTACTGGTTGGCTTATTTTTTACCAAAGTGCCAGCTAATATGGGACACCTTGAGAGTGTAAATTGCACATTTGAAATAGATCATGTCTTTTTTTCTCATCCTTTGAAAATCTTTAAATGGAATAGGTAGAACAAATAGCTGACAGGTAGGCCCTTAGGGATAAATTCTGTTAAATCTTTCTTCATCAGGGATGTAGACTTAGGCCTACATTATAATTTTTTTCTCATAATTTGAACAAGTCCTTCACCATTAATTGAATTCTTTCTGGTCCAGGTGAAAAGCATCTAGATCATTCCTAAATAAACATAAGTCATCCTCATGCCTTTAACTGCTTAATATCTTCCTTTAATTGTCTTCTAGGTTTCTCTTTCCCATCGTTGGCTTCCAGTTGTGTTTTGTTTTGTGCCTCATGGGGGATTTTGTTAGGGTTTTGTTGTTGTTGTTGTTGTTGTTGTTTGGCAGAGCAGAAATATAGCTGTGGAGGGTAGATGAAGATGCACACTTGAAAACATAAAATTGATAAGTGATATTTTACAGTCCCATGCTCCATAGTGATTTAAAAAACAAACAAACAAACAAACAAACAAACAGTAGGGAGCTATCTAATCAGGGTGAAGTTCACTCCTGAATAAATGTATCTCCCTTTCTAATGCCTTAAATTTGATTATTACTGAATGATCATTTGCAATAATCCTTATCTTTTCCAGATCTCCTCCTTGAAAATGTAAATACTCCTGAAAATAGACTATCACTCACACAAGGGATTGAGTTTTCTTTAGGATTTCCTTTGCTATCAGTAAAATCTTGTGGGCCCAGCTAAAGGTTCTACAAAAGGATGATGGGGAAAACCAAAGGCAAACTTTGTAAACTTTATTCCATTTTATTGGGAAAGCCCCACACATATTCTGGCAATGTGCCCAGTGACCTCTATCCCTCCTTAGTGCTGTCAGAGATGGAAAGAAAAGAACCGACCCAGGGGGACAACAGCAAGAGGGCCAGTGGTAACTCTACTCCTATACCATTAATGTCCAGGGATAGACAAGTGGAAGTTGAGCATCTACAGAACAGCCAGATATTAACCTCTGGCTCAGCTTCTTTATCAGCACAGGAAGGGGATGACAATCAGACCACTAACGAAAAACTTACATTTTGACAGCACTGGTCCTGTCTCAGCTAAAACAATAAAATGTGAATTACAAAACAAGACCCAATAAAAGAAACAAGAACAGTACTGATGGTGTTTTGGTAAACAATAGCAGTTTTCCCCACTGAGGTCTTGATTAATATCCTCAGCAAACCTACAGAAAGGGATAAGGCTTTCCTGTCACAAGGGCTGACCACAAACTTTTGTAATGCTCATCGATCTCTGACATCCCTACCCAAGACATGCACTTATGGCAGAACCATCCACCATGTCCTAGGACAGGTAATGAAACATAATGACAGTCTTTCCCTGCTCCACTTCCAGCTGCTTCACAATGGCTGCTAATAAAGGTGCTTGACTTCCATGTTGTCCATCTGTGACCCAGAAACAAACACGGAATTGTGTATTCCTCTTTGGTCTGTCCCCAGCCTAGAAGAATGTGTCCTAGGAAAGACAAGCCAAACTTGAGCTGACCTCTAGCTGCTTTCTTTAGGCTAGATTTCAATACTTCTGACAGTGCTTCCAGAACTCTTGCTTCCATAAAACATATTTTTTTATTTTAAAAGTATAAAAGAGCTATAGTAGTCTTATTAACAATCCAACAGAATCAAGCCTTGTTCACAGAAAGCACTTAGGTTCCAGTGTATGTGATTTTACTCTGGGTTGTTTATTTTCAATTTAATCCAAGAGACCCTGGAGGATGGGTCAAGAATTGAAAGCAGGCTAGGGTCAAGAATTGAAAGCAGGCTAAGAAAAGGACTCGGGGAAGTTTTGCTTTGGAAGCCAATGTAAAAATTAGATTCTTATCTACTCTACAATATTATTGCTTTCAGGATTCATGGGGACTGCTAGTTGAATGTAATCATTCTCTAAGGCTTTCATGCCCTAACAATTTGGCATCAATGTTTTCAGGGACTTTTAAACTAAACAACAGTACTAACTCCTAATATTGCCAAAGCAAATAACATAAATACATTGGCCTTCTGTTCCTTCTACTCAAAAGCAACTGAGTGAAATCAGTTGAACTTCTACCCAGAATCTTAAACAGAGGAACTTAGAAGATATAGTTGACTCTCATAATTGTCTACTACCCCCACCATGGAACAGCATTTATGGGAATCATCTTCATGTAAATAATTTTTAAGACAAAATAATCCACTTACATGTGGCACAGGAAGGGGATCCAGATTCAGGGTTTGTTTGGCTGTGACATCAGGGCCACTATGCATACGGTGACAATAAAGAAGTAACTAAAGCTGGGGAGAGGGCAGCTCCAGGACCTGCAGTGAGGAGCGAGGGTAGGCAATGGATGCTGACTGGAGTACAGAGTCAGCACAGAGATAAAAAAACATGTCCACACATGTAAGTAACATTGGCAGGTCCACCATATACAAAAACAGAGGCAACCAATAGACATAGCTTTTTTAGCTTTTTCCATAATGGAAAAAATATGTGGAGCTCTCTGAAGCCACCAGCCTGCTTCAGAGAACTCTGCTTCAGAGAAACAGGATAAACACGTCTTTTGTGGACAACAATGGTATGTTGATCTTCTCAATTTTCTTCATAGTTAAAAATTCACAAAAATGTTAGAGTTAAAGAGACCATTGATAAAACCTGGCCAGCTTATTGGAGGCGTAAAATCAAAATCTGATAGTTTCTCAAGACTTTCTCAAAACTTGAAAATAAGTTTCATCTGATGTGAACACAAGACCTTATAATTCTCCATTTGATTCATTAGGAACAAGCTTCTTTACTTAGGGGAGGTTTTTATAATCTTTAAAGATTTTCCTATTGGGAACAAGACTTTTTGTCCCATTCATAATACATATACCTAAGTACAAGTGTATTGGTGTGTATATACACATACACACACGCATATAATTTATGAGCCTTATTGCATACAGAGAGAGTTCATAAGAACAGCTCATAAACTTGACTCAGAGTCACCCACTTCTTTCCTTCTTCTTCAAACCCACCTCTCTACTAGAAAGAAAGAATGAAGTTCCTTGTGATATCTATGGGATTTATATTGAGCTTTTTGTTGGTTTTGAATCATAACTGGTAAAACAATGGCATGTCAGTGCCACCTGATACAGTTACATAATCCGCCCTCGCCTCAGTTTTCTAGTGCATAAAGGAAGCATAATCATAGTACCTAACCTGCCTGATAGGTTCATCATGAGCCTCAAATGAGGTAGTACATGTAAAAGACCTGGGATAGTGCCTGACACATACTAAACACTTGAAACGTACTATTATTAGTGTACAATGCCATAAATTACATGCGGTGAATTACTATTGAGTTGGGTTAGAATTCAAATCAAATCAATAAATATGCATTATCTATTATATGAAATTACTGTTGTAGAAAATACACGTTCATTATTATGATATGGATGCTCAGTTCAAACTCCATTAAACATTTATTGGTTATCCAAGTGGACCATGGGAAGTCAGGGTTAGCCTATTATTCTGCTCTCACTAGCCTGTGACTAAAAAATATAGGTAGGAAGAATGCACTCATTCAAACTGGGACATGTCCAGAACATGAGGTTAAAGAAATCTATTAATAAATTGTGACTTCGGTAATTAAAGGTACACACACAGGCATCGTGTATGCTAAAATGACATTTTGTTAATAGACTGTCCTGGCAGTGTGGGGTGTTCTTTTAAGCTTTTTAGCAGCAACAAGCTGCTTCCTAGTCAGGAATCTTAAAATAACTATGTCATTACATAAACATTCTACATCCACCTTATGCCAACCCATGTTCTGTTTCTTTTGGAAGAGAATGAAATGAGATGAATAGGCATGACCCAGGAGTCTGTGTTATAGAATACTAACGTTCTTTGAAATGGTGGATGTTCTAAAAAAAAATGTGAAAAAGGGCCAGTGTTAAAGGTATGGCTGACCTTTGCAAGATTATTTTATTGCAAACGTTCTTTGGTTTTACAAGCTGACATGCCAGAGTCAACATAAATAAGGTGCTAAGGGAATATTGCCACAGAGGTAAGAGTATGAACTTAAGTAACTATCTCAGTGTGGCCAACAGGGCCCTGGGGAGGAGACCAGTCTACACAGCTAAATAAATAACAAATATGGCCTAGTCAACAATTCAAAGAGAATTAGCTTTGTTGTCTTCAGAATTAAACAGCATTAGGAACAAATCAGATCTAGTGACCAACTCACAGGTAGATACAAGTTCTAGGCAACTTCAGCCTCAGAGAAAAGCTACCGAATTATTGGAACTCAGGTGGCAGAGAGCCGGGTCAGACTGATATTTGGGTCCAAATCAAATAGGTCCCAGTGGGAGAAATCAGACTTTTCAGTGAATAGGAGGAAGCCCAGGAAGTAGGGAGTCATCAGTGAAAAAGACTGGGAAAGAGGAACGTATCTAAGGATAGGTTAGGCAGTTAGTATGAAAGAAACTTGGCATCACGTGATTTATAGTCAGCTGGAAGCACTCAAGAAGGGAGAAGAGACCAATGACTGAATCTGATATCTAAGTAGGATTTGGTCACAGAGGGCAAGTCAAGAGAACAGGGATTAGAACTGAACCAAGAGGAGGACTAACCAGATGCTGAGCTACTGGAGTTAATTCTCCCAGAAATTGGGGCTTTATTAATAGATGGAACCTTGCTTAATATTTTTAATAACTAATCCTTAAAGATGGCCCCCAGTGAACCATAGTCTTACCACACTGAATTTGAGTCAGCATCGTGAATTGCTTTAACCAATAATAGATTTTGACAGAAGTGACTCTGTGTATTGGAACAGGGCCCTAAGAGATTTATAGCTTTCATTTTTACCTCTTGGAATGCTCACTCTTGGAACTCAGATGCTTGAGTTCTCACAACTCATGTTGTGAGAAGCCCAAATCTCCTGGAGAGTCCCTCTGATAACAGCCCCAGCTGAGTTTCTAGCAAAGCCAGCACCAACTGCCAGTCATGTAAGGAAGCCATCTTGGATGTCCAGCCAAATCAAGTTCCCAGCATGCAGCTGCTGCTCACATCACCTGGAGCAGAAGGACCACACAGCTGAGCCCAGTCAACTCACAGAATCATAAGAGATAATGAAATGATTATTGTTGTAAGCCACTCAGTGTGGAGACAGTTGTTATACAGAAACAGAAAACTGAGTCGTGATGGTTTCAGGGGACATAAAAGCAATATTAAACTAAGGAATAATTACATTGTCAGGCATTTGAAATGATGAACTTAAATCTTCATTTAAAAATTTAAATTCCACCCAACATATCCTCTTTAATAAGACAGGATTTTGCATAATATATGAAAGAAAGTTTTCCATCAAAAATATTTAATATCAACATTGTTTTTGATAGAAGGACAAACAATTTATCTAAAGAATTTGCTCCTTGTGTTGCTATGATTCAATTAAAAGTAGGATGAGGTAGGGCACCTGGCTGGCTCAGTCAGTTGAGCATCTGCCTTTGGCTCAGGTCATGGTCTTGGAGTCCTGGGTTTGAGCCCCATTTGGGGCTAACTGTTCAGCAGGAAGTCTACTTCTCCCTCTCCCTCTGCCCCTCCATCTTGCTTGTGCTCTGTCTCCTCTCTCTCTCAAATAAATAAGTAAGATCTTTTTTAAAAAAGTAGTATGGGGTGAAATAGAGAGTTTGAAAGAAAATGCCAGATTTCCCAGACAGTTTCACGCACGAAATTATCAACATTTTTATTGGGAGTATCGTGTCTACTCAAGACATTGCTGTTCCATAATTTGCTCCTATAGCTACACATGAATTCTTGCATTGAACTTCTCACCCTTAAGAAGGCCTCTGCTCCTCACAGTTATGGTTTATGTACCATTACTTCCATTTGTTTGAGAGGCCAACAACTAACAAAGCATCACACTGAGCATAAATGACAGAGGATAGAAGAAAATCAGAAGAATGGGTCAGATTCAAGGGAAATCCAGAAGGGAATCCAAATCCTATATCCATTAATCCTTGGGATTAATTTCTCAGGCTTTGTTAAAACATCAAAGTGAATCAAAGGGTGCCAAGATGGGCCAGTGTGAGTCTAGGTGGGCTAAGGTGAATTAGGGGGTGTTGAATTGAGCCAAGGTGAGTCAAGGTATGAAAGTCAAGAAGTCAAGATATAGGTCAGCATTTCCTTGATTACCTAAAGTCAGTAGCCACCAAAGGGTTTGGAAGCTATGACATCAAATAAGGAAAGATTTAACTCTTAGGTCGGAGTCCAAGCCTGCCAAGAGCTGGAATGGTGAAGATCACACCAATCATCCCAGTAGTCAGAACTCAGAAATGATCTCAAGATTCTTTCATACTCTTTCTGGGAATAACAAATTGTAACCAGAAGAGTACAGACCATGACCCATAAATATTTAGAGAACTGAACACTTCTCTTTTGTAATTACAATAATCAGGATGATTCTCAAATAGAGGGAGACATGATATTGAAGTGCCATCACTTTTTATTCTCTAGAACTTTTAAAGTATAAAAGGAATACTGCTTGAATAATTCCATTACATTTACTCCCAACATTTGGCATTCACTGACCATGAAGGTCACATCTTAGCTGGCACAGAGCATATAACATTAGAGAGGAATGTTCTCCCCTTAGCAGAATGATCACAAATGGCATCAACATATATGGCTACCCTCCTGTCTTTGACTTTCTTCACTGTAGTGTTACTTCAGGAAGTAGGACAGTCACCTTGAGTCATGATTAAAAGCCTCTCATTCTTTCACATATGTGTCTCACAGGAACTACTAGATGAAAATAAAAGCCACCTGAGGGGTAATATTTAACAAGAGTAATGACCAAAAAGACACTTTGATTGGACCAAATACTGACTTGTGTTTGGAATGGAAGATTTCCCACTGAATATCCAAATCTCAGAAACTGACAACTTCAAAGTCTTCTCAGCTGGTTTTGGCTTGAAGTCCTTTATGATTGGCTGGACACCTGAATAGACACATCAGTGATTCACTTCCATGAGGGGATTTTTACATCACATTTCTGTAGAGTGGAATGACACAAATATCCCCTCTTACTAGAAAAACTTAGCCAATGAAACTCAGTTCAGTGGCTGGAATAAGCTATTGGGTTTTCCTGAGACTCCATGGGGGATCATAGGTCTAGAATCGGTATCTTCGTATAGAAGTATCTTAAAATCTCTTAAACATATACTAATGGAAAGAGTAACCAATTTGTAAATGATGGTCTTTTCTTAAAGAAATTAAGCTTACAAATTTCAAATGCATAGAGTAACTCAAGCTAACAAAATACTGACAAACAAAATTCATTGGGGACCTACTGTAATGAACAGAGGGATTAATTTTTAATTAGTATATTGGTTGTTTACTTATAAATGGCAACAACATTCTAACTCATAAATTCCAAATTAGCATAATCCAAATATGGTTTTATGGTAAAGAATTCTCTAGTAGCAAATTCAACAAACTTTTATTGAGAATCAACTCTGTACTAGGCTCTGTAATAAATACCACAGTTGCAAAGATTAATTGGATATAACCTCTGCCTCAGGGAGTCGACAGTATAGTGAGTCAGAGAAGGATGTAACTCCTTATTACATAATGTGATAAATGCTATGCTTTTGTAATGGATAGTATGCTTTCAGAGGATAAAAGAGGTGAGGTTAAGTCCACATAGAGAACATGTAAGTATTTCATAGAAGAAATAATATTGGATTTGGACATTAAAGATTAAGTAAAAGCTAACCAAATGTAATATTTTGGAGGAAAAGCATGAACAAAAGTATGATGTTACAAATGGGTAAGACATCTTTGGGGAATAGTGTAATTACAGCAAAAGGAGCTTGGGAAGGAGGCAGGAGATAAGACTGGAGAGAAGTATGATGTCAGACCACTAATGTTCTTGAATCTTTTCTGGAGTTAGGACTTAATTTTATAGACAATAAGGAGCTAGAAGGATCTGGAAGACAAGTGGCAATTTGAGCAAATTCTCACGTGTGGAAATAGTTCAATTAGAGGTTCCTACGGCTTCAGAGAGAACCAGGAATTCTACAGTAAGAAAGCAGCAAGAAAGAGTCCATTTCAGCTTTCAACTTGCCAAAAAAAAAAAAAGTAAAACTCACTTCTTTTAATTTTCAAGAACCAATATTTTGAAAGGAAAAAAGGTTTTCCATACCAAAAGGCAAAGCTGGCAGAATGTATGAGCACAGAGTTAAGAATTACTCATTATTGCACAGTCTCTGAATCTGTATCCCCACCACTCACAGGGCTTAAGACCAATAACTTTCTAGCGCCCAATACCATTCTTTTATCAATCCATGACTCTCTGAGATGATGATAAAATAACATAGAAGAGATGATTAGGTTAAATTTCAAAGTGTTAATATACCCATGGAGCAACCAAAGAGTTTATCCATAAATGATAAATTAGCAAGAGCATAGATGAAGAAGTAGAAGAAATAACACTGTTATTTTTACCAGATATTCATTCTACAAAATTTGGGGTGGAGCAGCCAGGGGGGTTCCCTGTACCTAAGACTACCTGGAATAGTGGGAATCAACTCCGGGCAAGTACCCAGTGTCTGAGTGAACACCTCCAGTGGCCAGAGCCAGGGAACCTTGAGGGAACTAATCCTGCCTCCTGTGAATTTGTCTCTTTGAGTGAGAATCACTAATGTCCCTCGCCCCTAGAGGTTACTTGTCCCTCAAGGACATTTGTCAACAACTGCCTGCACTTAGACAATAGTGAAACATGCGCAGGCCTCCAGAGTGCTCAATTCAGCCAAATCTGCCTCCCGATGTGGAACAGCCTCCCTTCAAATTTCTAAGGTACTTGTAAGTCTCAAAAAGGAACTGACTCCTTGATACCCACAGGAAGTACTAAGAAAGTGAACGTACTTTATGAAAGAGAACGTACCTTTATACCTCACCTTAGAGGAGAGAAGAGGGACTTGGAGATTGAATGGGGCCAGCTTGAGATTTCACCTTAGCCACAGCAGTGGAGAAACCCACTTCTGTACAATATCACATACATGTATTTCAAGATATATTCACCTAGATCCCTGTCCTTATACATTTTTATAATCCCACAAAGAATTTGTATTTGCCTCTGACACCCAACAGATCTGGGCATTGGACCTCAGCCAGTTCTCCCAAAAGGTGCCTGTGGACACTGCCACTTCACAGTGACTCAGGGTACAGGGAACTGGGTCTTAGGGTAAACATTATCTCATCCAGCTAATCACATAAGTCCAGGTGATTGATCAAATACACAGGACATGTGAAGGCAGTTTTCTCTGCACTCATCGGTCATGGATATTTGAAAATACTCATTCTTCATGACCAATTCTAAAGGCCACCAACTTCTCTGGCAGAAGTTCAAGGCACTCACAGTATAAAGCCCTAATCTATTTTAAAGGATGAATCTGGGTACAAACATACACATTCATCCTTTACCAGAATTTTTTTAGTTCCACCAAAGTGAAGGAATGCATTGAAGGCTAATAGCAAATTCCAATTGTATTAAATCATTGCCCAGTTCTGTTGACAGCAGATACGCACTGCATACCTCAATTCTCCTGCTCATTTTCCATCTACAAATGCTTACAAAGAGATAAATGGAGAACAAAGACCCAAGCCAGGACCTCTGCTCTGCCCTCTAGGACTGTAGAACCCTATAGAACCAGATTAAAATCAAAGGGTGTTGATTTTATGGACTCCCTGACATATAAGGCATAGAGAACTTTAGAAGGAAACTCCAAGCTAATAGAAAAACTTTTCATGCTTCCATGAATGGTATATGGATTATGTTTAAGAGAACAATTTAGGAAAGAGTTGAGTAACTCCTAGTCTTTCTGGAGAAGGCTAAAGAAAATAAGGTCTTTGAACTATAGAAATGATATGATCATAGAGTAAAGAACTACTAATCACTGCATAATCCCTAAATCTGCATCTCTACTATCGGCCTAAAATGAATAACCTGTATCCTATATATACACTGTTTTTTTATCAATCCAGAAGAGCCTATCTGAGATGATGCTAGAAACAAACAAAACAAAGAAGAGATGGTTGGGGGAAATCTAAAACTCTTCATACACCCATGGGTTGACATAAGTTAACAGCTTCTCAGACATTGTGTTCACAAGTACAGTCATAGAGTTGGGGGCAAGTTTCACTACTGTCCTCTTAAGAAGATCTCAAGGCCATTTTGTTAATTCCTTCCTATAAGCAGAGATGAAGAAGGTCTTTCCCATTCACACTACCATTTTTACTCTCCCATATTACAGGCTCCACCCTCTTTTAGGATGCCTTTTATGCCTGCCTTGTCAAAGCAAGTATTGGAACACATAGGACACTTAGGGTGGGCTCAATACAGCCTCAAGCACAGGAGGGCATCACTCCTGGTGTACACAGAGGGTTCTGAGACTCCAGTCTTTTCTGAATTTGAGATAAAACTGAGGATGACTGAGAAGATCTGACTGCTATGGGAGCAGAAATAGCCTCTGGGACTGGGAGAATACTGGTGAGTCCTAAATCAAGGCATTGAGATATTCACCTGACACCAACTTCACCCACCTGACAGCATGGGACCCTGGGGAACATGTTACTCACACCACCAGGCAAAGCCTTGCATATGGGAAGGGCTATCCTGGAGGCATAGGTACAAATCAGACTCCAGTTCTTATTACATTGAGATTAGAGGAAGAGGGTAGGACTCTTCTAGGATCCTAAAGGAAAATAAAAGCACTTTGTGGGGACAGTAAAAATGTACTTGGGAGAGGAATTCAAATATATTAACAATTGGATAGCCACTTGGCATGAATGCAAATTGTCACCTACCCTGTGGAGAAAAAATCTCAGACTGTCTCTCTTTACCCCCTACTCCAGTAGAGGCACCAGGGATTTTCGGTCCACGGAACCTGCACCTCCTCCAGATGTCCCAGGCCTCAAGTCTTGCTTCATGAGGTTTGGCGATGTTCTGACCATTAACAAGGGGTTTCTCCACAAGGGAATATGGCTGGGCTGACTCTCTAATATGGGGTTGTGATGGTGACAAGATCAACAAGGGAAGGGCAAAAAGGTGTTGATGGGATTAGAAGGTGTACAGATACACCAAGAAAGTTCTTCCTAATGTGGTTGAGAAAAGGGAATGCTGCACAGAGGGAGGAGGGGGTGAGTTGGAGGTAGACGAGGCCAGGTGCAGGGCAATGCAAGGAGGAGGACTTCAGACAGGCAATGGCAGTGGGAATGGAGAACACCTTTTAGATGCAGCAGCTTGGGGGTGGGAGACACTAAAGATGGTGAAGAAGGGAGAGGAGTAGATGGAGGGTGACTAAGGATAAAAGGATGACTTTTAAGATTTAGCTTGGGTGTCAATAGATTGCAATGTCATGTTCTAAAATAAGAAACAACATTTTAAGAAGGAAAATAATTTGGAATTCTGGAGACAAAGCCAGATTGCATTGGAAAGAAGGAAGAATGTAATTTAAGGAACTGGAGGTTTAAACTACAAAAGTGAGGACACAAAGGGGAGGTGAGAAGTATAACATACTACATACTACATGCTACACACCACACACTACACACTACATACAGAGAAACTATTCAGGTAGTCTTCAATCTAGTGCCCTGTTCCAGCATCTGACAGTTGAAGAGGCACATGAAAGATCCAGGAGATCCTTCATTAATCTCCCCAATTATGGCCCAACTGTCTCTTCTAATTAATGAAAACAAGTTACCCCTACACCCTAACACATGCACACACACACATTCACACGCGCACACACACACTTCAGACTCAATAGATAATTTCTGCTGCAATTTTTCTTGTTCTACTTCCAGCAGAAAAGAGAAAGAACTGATCACCATTCTCTGTAGAATTTCCCTCCTTGGAAATTAAAGTTAATTAACATTTACTGAACCTTTCCTGGACACATGGCACAATGCCAAATTCCTAAAGGAGAATGAGAATGAATGTGTAGGTGTGAGACTAAAAACACATCAGAGGAGAAGAAGCAAGCCAGTTGAACAGGTTAGAGCCAAGTATCGCACTGTTCTTTGCATGACTGCAGGACTCTGGCCCATCCATAAACAAACACGCATAGTAGAAAGCATCGGAATGCGTACATGCATGGTTTTAAGTTTCTCAAAATCAATTCAAAAGCTCAAATACTGAGCCATCTCTAATCATCTCCTTGCAAGTAATAAAAGAACATGAGTGTAATGTTTGAATACCTTTCCCCACTAACAGCTACAGACCCCTGTCCAGTCCTTTATAGGTCACAGGACTTGGAGATACTACATCTGCAGGTTCACCTAAACTACTACACGTATAAGCCCTTATCCCTCATGTTCATTGGCTTCCCTTTGCTAATGACACCAGTTCTTAACCCAGACTGAGAGATGGGGCACTTAAAAGTGCAGGTGCCTGGATTGCCCACCCTACAGACTTTGTATCTGTGGAAGTTGGGCCCAATTAGATATCTTTGTTAATCTCCCAAGACGATTCTAATGGGCACCTCCATGGGATATCCTATATCTTTAGGCTTATAAATCAAACTTGATGCTTACTGACTCTTCCAAACCTACCCCTAACCATTCCCTACAAACACTAACCACTGAAGCAATGACCTGAGGGTTCCTACTTCTCCCACTGTTCACACATTTACCTGGGACACACTCTTTTATTCCCCACTCCCCTTTCCACAGAGCACATTTCCTTCAAGTTCCAGTTGAAGCCAAGCAGAAAGTATACCTGTTTCTAAACATGTATATCCAGGTGCCAGGCTAGCTCAGCATCTCAGTTTGCCTGTGAAGAAAGTTGTCACCGGAATCACTGTTCAAAGAGATCGTTACGATGGGGAGAGACACATAGCTCTTCAGTCCATCACTGTCTAGGTTCGGGTGTGGGATTACATTCACTAGGCACATTATATACAATCCAAAGCCCTCCAGTATGTAGTTAGTCCTCAAATTTAAGCTTTTCTCTCATAGCTTTAAGCGTTACACTGACTTACAGGTCCTGCACTCAAAGTCATTCCCACTGAAAGCATGTGTAAGACCCTTCAAAGTGAATACCTCTTTATATTGCAGCAATTAGTATACAACCCAGAGACAGTGTCAGTCCCTGGAGCTTGGATGAGACGAAGTGCCATTGGATGAATTGGGCTAGAGGAACCGGGGAAAGCCTCAGAAAGTGTCTGCTTTCCTGACGTTCTCACCAAATACTTAGATCAGAAAAGTTTTTTCTTTATTTTGGACTTAAAATAAAAAATGAAAACAAGTTTGTACTTTTATCTGCTCTCTTATCTGAGAAGCATGCCCAATAGTCACAACTGGCTGGTTTCCATGAACCCTCCTTCCTAAAGTGTTAGGACCCCAGCAGCCTGCTCTCTGAGGGGAGACTACTCCCACTGCCTTCTACCAACTACCTGTCCCAATATAATGAACGGCATCTAAGCCAGGATTCTGCCCTAGACTGTGAGACTCAGGATGACCTGGGCCTAGATAGCTGAGAAACAAAGTCAGGTCCTAAGGCAATCATGTCCAGCTCAGCAGCACTCCGAGTCTCTATTGATTCTGGAAAACAAACAAACAAACAAACAGACAAAGCACCTGTTGGAGCCAGAATTTGGGGCAGGGAGATCTCTATGTGGAAGGTGGGCGTGGGGCTTACAAACATGGCTGCGATAGGGGTGAGAGGCCCTCGCTCTTCCTCTAAGTTTCAAAAACCAGGCTGGGGAAAGTTAAAACCACTTCAGTAACAGAAAGAGAAACAGAAACTCTCTTCTAGGATTTCTGTTTCCAATGCCCTTTACTCCTGAAATGAATGTAACACTGTGTGTCAATTATACTCATCATTAAATTAAATAGGTACAATCAAAAGACATTAGCAAAAAAGCTAAAAAAAAAAAAAAAAAAGAAAAGAAAAAGAAAAAGAAAAAAAAAGAAAAGAGAATCTCCAGAATGGATTTTATCGAAATAAGAATCGGTATTTTCTCTTCTTAAAGAAAATTAAATAATCACATGAACACTCTATCGCATTCTTCTAGGTCACAGAAGTCATTTGTATGAGTACAGAACAGACTGTTTATCAGTGATTTGAGTTATATTTTTAGTTCTCATTGTTAACAATCTAAAGAAGTTAACAATGGAAAGAAGCACTATTTGTTGTCAGTTTGTGAAACATTTTAGACAGTAAATGTAAGATTTAGAATATTTTGCTGTGTATTTAAGGTTTAAAACTGTATAAAACAATAACATATGTATGATGGAGAATGTTTTGTAACATAGGAAATGTCATTAAACCATAAAAGTACAGAAAGGAAAAAGGGAGTTTCTGGTGTGAAATCCTTCCTGGAGATTGCATCTCTCCCTGAGATAGCCAAGAACCTGAACACCTGTAGACTGAGTTTGTCTTTATTTCATGGCAGGAAAATAGAGTCATTTTCTTAAGTTCTCTCTCCATAACACACACATTAGTCCACATGCCATGATTTTCCTGAGGACTTTGGTTATGCAAGGTGACATCACGCCTTCTCAGAGAGCAGACTTGACCTGGTTCTCCCAGTGATTTAAAGAACTTGCTTTGGGGAATGTGAGGAGAGACAAGCAGGAATCAGAAGCTATAATCTGAAATCCCAAAAGGCCAATTAAAATGCCCTGCAGGAAATTTGAAAGGAAACCACTGTAAACGGATAAAACTTTACTAAGTTTCAGACCTTCTGTGCTCCTGTGCATGGGCTCTCTCTCTCTCTCTCATCTTTGCCCTTTTTCTTTCTCTCATATCCATGTGAGTGCTCACATGTGCACGTGCAGACACACACACACACACACACACACACACACTGAAATAGATTCTTTTCACTCTCATTTCCCAGATCATGAAACTAAAGCCCGACAGGTAATGTCAAGGTTACAGCTGATAATTGGTCAAGGGCAGTCATCAACCTAGCCATGTGCACATCTGTGCTTTTCTTACTTGTAGAACTGCTCGTACTGACGGTTGCTTTCCTCTTTATTAAACTGCTCGCTGGCTCCCATGCCTAAGCCAGGATGGAGGTTAAAAGAAAAGGCTCTAGGGCCAGGATGTCTGAGTGAATTGCCCGCCACTTTCTAGCCGTGCAATCTTGGGCAAGGTCAGTTTCCTTATCTGTAAAATGGAAGTGATAATAGGTGGTGTTTGTCTCTTAAGTCATTAAAAAGATTAAAGAACTTAATACAGATAAAACATTGAGAAACAGTATCTATCACTAGAGGCAAGACATAAACTTGTTCTGGGTTACACCACTGTGATTTGGGAGTTGTCTGTGTCTGCAGCATGTCTAGCTTGTCATTCAAATACAGTTGAATAAATATATGTTAAATTAATTTTGATTGAATCATTATGCATAAAAGTTATGTGGCAGGAACAATTGCTGAAGGGGACTATGGTTTTTTGCTTCTATTATGTTCTTAAATTCAACAAAGTCTTCTGTAAAGGATTATTTTCCATTGTATTCTAAAGATCAGGTTTCTTATGATGAATAACATTATCTATCAATAAACTTATTACTTTTATCATCAAGGTATCAGCACACCATAGAGCACATAATCAGCTCAAGAAATATTTTTTCTCTTATTTCACTCAGGGATTTCATCAATTGATGCTAATTGAGCCCATTAAAAAAAAAAAGCCTATAGGACACACAGATCTTTTATTTTAAATCTTCTAAAATCTGCTATGCTTCTAGATGAAAGACAATAGAGATATCTGAAAGTAAATAAATAATAAATTCCCAAGAAGTCCATTTTCAATAAATGATGAGAATCCGAAAAGTAAGAAAATCTGTCTTGGGTATTCCCATCTGAACTGACAACCTCATTATAATTTCTATGAATGTGCCTCACTTATAAATTCCACCATCCTCAACTAGGGGAGAGACTGCCAGCCTTGACTCTGGGTTTCTATTGTTTCCTGGTTGAATTCAGGGAGTTAAAAGCCCAACACTTACTTTAGCGTGCAGTTGGCTCTTGTAGATTTATTTCCCTCAGCTCTTTGAAGGAGTGCAAGCCCAAATGAGAAATTCATCAGATGCTAGTCTGGATGAAAAGAGGGGTCCATTGCTCTGTCTGCAAAAGGGGATGTGACACCAGTCTACCATTGTGTCTTGTTATAAACCAGAGTAAGCCTCTGTAAAGATATGATAAAATTAACTTTTAAAAATGCCTATCAGTTGCCCACCCATCCATATCACATAAATACATAATTAACTTTCTAAACATGGATATTTTTGGCATTTAAAAATGTGTATTAATTACTTGATATTTTGCCCATTCCAGGCTCTTTATGTAAATATTGAATTGAGAGACTTCTTAAAATGCACAGAATTTACTTGGTCATCTTCAACAGTAGTTGACTAAATACATAATTAGAGTATTTTTAAAACAGGTATCATAGACTCAGTAATCTTTAGTGAACTTTTGCATCATTCTAACCTAAGGTGTCAATACTTAATTAGAATTTGAAATTCATGGATCATTGACCAAAGCACCGTAATTGGTTTGGGCATATGCACTATGGCAGATCACCAGTGAGCCAACTCCTTAAAACAACCACTCAAAAATGCTGTGTTCAAGGTGTGTCGATTTGCCCATTTGGAATACTTCTCACAGAGAATTAGGCATTTTAACATCTTTAGAAAAGGAATTTTAATTTATCCCCAGTTGATATGGGAAAGCTAATTTTTACAAATGAATATCAACTAATTAAAGTAAAAGAAATGATAGAAATTCTAAAAATCACCATTTTGCAATCTAATCCCCACCCTTGAAAGCATTGATTCAGACAAGGAACATCAGTGGGAGCCAAAACTGTTAGATAAAATGGAAAGGCTAGTTCCAAGGTGCCCTGAGTCATCCCATTGATTGCTTGTTAATTGCAAAGAAAAAAAATAAAAGAAGAAAACCATTCAATGGAGGGATCTGACCATCTTATTTAGCATCACTATTGGTGGATCTCTTGAAGATGTTCTGAGATGCAATATGCCATGCCCAGCCACACCTATGAGATCTTCTTGTTAATACTTTTTAATTTAGTTCTCATCAAGCATTTAGACCTAACCTGCAGTTTTCAGGAACTAGAAAAACAACATAAATCACTCCAACAGGAATCAGTCAAACTAATCCAGGACAGAGCATAGTCCAAGGCAATGCCTAGTCACCAGAAAAATCTATGTAGGAACTTTAAAAAATGAGGGACTATTACAGATGAAAAGATACTAACAACAAAACAAAACAAAACAAAACACAATAACCTCAAGAGATGTGTGAACTTTGGACCCTCACTTGGTAAAATTATAGAAGACACATTTTGGGGACAACTGGGGAAATTTAAATCTGGATTGGCTATTAGATTACTTTATGAAATTATTGCTTCTTAAGTTATAATGATCTTCTAGATATGGAGGCAAAATGTCTTATACTTAGGAAATATTTGCTTAAGTATCTCTTCACAATGAATACAACTTAAATCCTGCTGCACGCAGACACAGAAAGGTATGAAGCAAATACAGTAAAATGTTAACAGTTATACCTAAGTGGTGGATATACACATGTTCATTAAATAATATTTTCAATTTTCCCATGTTTGTAAATATATATCCACACATATGTAGTGAAATATTTATATATTCACATGTATATAGTGAAATATGTATAGATATATGTATAGACATATAGAGATAGATAGATACTAGATAGATATAAAATCAGGGAGAAAAAGAATTCTTGCCTCCATTTTCACATTATATTTCTTGCTTTGTCAGTAGTTGTTATAAAAGTATGTATGTGTTTCATAAGACTATTTCCCTAGATATGTGTATATTTAATGGAGTATGACACACAGCCCTTATTTATTTATGACTTGTGCTCATTTGGATCTTATTGAATCAGAGCTTATTTATATTACTTGGTCGTTCCAGACATGCGTTTCTTTTTGCACCACTCTAAGATTCAATTCATTCATTCTAGCTGTCTATGTTAATTGAGCATCTACTAGATGCCAGGCAAAATACTAGTTCCCAAAAAATCATGGTAAGCAAACACAAATGTTGATAAATGTCATAAATCTTACAGTCTAATAGAGACGAAAACCCTTCATCAAAATACAGTATGGATATATAGTAACAAAATGTATTATACATGTGTTATCAAAATAAAGCTCAGGGAACTATGGAATGAAAACAGAAGACTCTGGTTTAGTATAGGGAATGCTTACTGAAAAGTGAAGGGGAATAGGCACTTACCTAGAGGAAAAAAGTGAGCAGGGAAATAAAGTCTCCAAGGTGGAAGGGAGCATGGCTAGTTCCATGAACAGAAAGGCCAATGTGGTTGCAACAGAAACAACAGAGGACATGAGGGGGCTGATTTGGCTGAGGGGTAAAGAGAAGTCCAATCACACAATGCCATTAGGCCATATGGAGGATACTGAGCTCTATCTAAAGAGAATTGGATAATTTTAAGGGTGAAAGTGACAAAATCTGATTGGCATTTAAAAAGATCTTTCAGGCTGGAGAGCCTGGGTGTCTCATTTAGTTGAGCATCTGACTCTTTGTTTCAGCTCAAGTCATGGTCTCAGGGTTGTAAGATCAAGCCCAGTGTCTGGCTACACTCTGGGTATGCAGCCTGCTTAAGATTTTCTCTCCCTCGGGGTGCCTGGGTGGCTCAGTGGGTTAAAGCCTCTGCCTTCGGCTCGGGTCGTGATCCCAGAGTCCTGGGATCGAGCCCCACATCGGGCTCTCTGCTCAGCGGGGAGCCTGCTTCCCCCTCTCTCTCCACCTGCCTCTCTGCCTACTTGTGATCTCTGTCAAATAAATAAATAAAATCTTTAAAAAAAAAAAAGATTTTCTCTCCCTCTCCACCCCTTCTTGCTCCCTCCTTCTCTTAACAAAAAATAAAAATAAAAAAGTTCCTTCAGGCTACAATGCTATAATATGGTGGATGGACTGAAGGGGACCATGAGTAGAAGCTGGGAGGGAAATTTGGAGGTGATTATGAAAATCCAGGGAAGAGAAAACAGTAGTTTCAATCAGGGTAGTGATGGTAGAGATGGAGAGAAGCAAATACATTTTTAAAATCCTTAGGAAGTAAAACTGAGAGACTCTGTGGTTGATCAGGTAAGAGTAGAGGATGAAAGAGGCATCAAGGATGCTTTTAGGATTCTGCATCGAGCTGGTGAGCACAGAGCACTGAAGGGGAAACATGTTCATTTAGAGGGACTCCTAGGTTAAGTTCAGATGTGCTACATTTGAGGGTATCTTTAAGCCAAAAGATTCTTCAGGCAAAACCCAATGATTTATTATTTAATTTTAGACATTCTTAATATAGTTATAGAACACAGAGAATTATTTTGTAATAAAATAAGATTTTGCATTTCCAAATGAGGTTTCACCTCGAGGGACAATGCGTTATGCCAACAATCCTACCATTACTCAGAATTCACCTAGGATTCCTCCTTGTAGATCAACTCAGAGAGCCAGTGGATAACTTCTCTACTGTCAGCCATGGATGAAAAATGTGCTTTCTAGTCCTCCCCAAACTCTTCTGTGCATCTCACCAGCAAGGACCACTTTAAGCCTTGCTTTGTCTTTATACCTCGCTATATCTCATGACTGAGCTTCCTGAGTTTGTTCACTTCTGAACTGGGGGGGAGGATGCATATATCAGGCCCTTGATAAAGAGTTAGAATTAAATGTAGAAAACTGATCTCATTATTTCACCATCAGACCATAATTTTATCCAGTGTGGTCCAGCGCAATCATCCAACTTGTTTCCCAAAGCAGGCTCTGACCAATTTGCATCAGTCTTCCGAAATAACAAATCAACTCACAAAAGACCAGAAGAAGAGGAAGAAGAAGAAGGGGGAAGGGGACAAAGGAAGGGAAGGGAAGGGCCAAAAGGAGAAGGATCCATGGGTGATAAAAGTGTCCCAGGCTCTGAAAGTATTTTTCAGTATGTTCCATAAGAGCCACTCAGATAATTACAGAACCTGTGACTATTCTGAAAAGTCCATTTGAACACCCAAACTTTGACACACAAAAGAACAGTCTACACACACACTTCCCACAAAATATTAAAAATGAAACCTAAGAGTCAAATTAAATAGTCTAGCCCATATGACACCACAGTGAGAATTCACTAGAAAACCTAGACCAGCCTTTCAAACTTTACAGTGCATCAGACACACTTTGGGTATTTGTTTAAAGTGTTGATTCTTAAAGGCTGTTGAGTCAGAAACTGCATATATTCTCAGGTCTGTGTAGCTGAATGTATTTCATTCAACTTCATTCATTCATTCACTAGATAGAAATTTCTCAATCCTTGTACTGTCTGTGCTCTGGTCCTGGCTCAGTCTTCTCATATCTGTTAACCTTGGGAAAGTCACTTAACTTCTCGGTCCTCAAGATCTTCCGTAAAGGATGGAAGCAGATTTCTAAATACCTTCTTGTTTTAGAATGCTTCATGCCAAACTTTGCTGCTTTTGCTCTGAGTGACCCAGGACTCTACAATTACTCTTAGTCCATGTACACAGTCTCTGAGCCCCACAATTGTTCTCTGATTGGCTGGACAACCTGAGCTCTGACCTCGTGTTCATCCTCATAATTAAGACAACTGTAACATGACTGGCCTGGTCTGATTTGCAGCCTCTCACTTTGTTTCCCAGACCACCAAACTTGGTGATGATTCCAGAGTGAAGGCTCGTGTAGAGCTGGGATCATGTACCCCAGGGAGGCCTCCGAGAGTAGGAGGGGATAGATTAGCAGACAGGAGAAAGGGAACTCCAAGCAAGGAGAACAGCATGAGCAAAAGCAAGAGAATGAGAATGGACAAGGAATGCCCAGGGGTACTCTGTTATGATCGGAGTGTTTGTATCAAAAAATAGTTGGATACAAGAGCAGTATTCTAGAACTCAGGTGAATAATTAGGTTTGTTTATATCCCAATATCAAAGCAGAGACAAAGAGAAGTCTTAATGAAGAGCTAAGTGTGAAACAATACTGTAATCGTGCACTGGAGTGAGGTTCTCTTATCAAATAGGACAGTGACAATTAAACTCACACTTTGTATATGCCATTTAACATGCATCTTATACATTAGCAAACAAACACCTACAAACGAACATAGGTAACCAAATGGGGAAGAGACTGCATGTGCTTCCAGAGAGCGCACTCCTTCAGAAGTGGGTAGAGAATTAGATTGTGCACGCAGGAGACATTTGGTTGGGACAGGGCTTTGCTGCCAACTCAGCCTCTGCCATGTCATGAGTCACAGAACTGGCAGGCTCTGAGTACACATGCAGTCTTAAGACCCTCTATGCTTGCCAGTTCTACTGAGTCTATGGTACCCAACCAAGGCCCACTTCTTCAAAGAGGGTTATTTTGAGTGGAATTTCTCCTTTGGAGGAAAAAAAAAAAAAAGACATACAAAACTTCCTTCATAGTAGATCGATAAAATGTTCCCGAAATTCAAACTGAGAAAACTGTCTACCTCATCGGTGGCTGGGATTTTCCTTTATCTAAGATCATTTAGACTGAAGGGAGAACACTGATGGCCAAGTCTCCCAGGACAGGCTGCTGGCAGCGCTTTCTCTGAGAAAAGCAGCAGATGGCCTCTGGAGAGCACAAGGAGTCAGCCAAGATTTCCCTGGAGAATCACTGAATGGTTACTTTAGGCACACAACCCTCTAGGTCCTAACCAAGTCCAACCTTCATTTAGAGTTTTAAAACCTAGGGTATGTGAGAGTCCTCCACCACCGAACACGATGGTCCCACCCACACGAGAGGAACTACTTCTCCCCAAAGTCAGCCTGGTTCATGTGTGACGTCGCAATGGCTTTCATCTTCTAGTGCAAATATCCAGTGGCTTCGTGGATAGTTTTCGAGGCCTCAGTTCTTACTTAATCGGCCCTTGCCATGTTAAGTTGGCTCATTGCTTTATGCACTATATTTGCTAGCTTGAACTAAAGGCCACAAGTGTGATTAAACCGGATAAATTTTTTTGGTGGCAGTTTTGTATTTCTGGAGGTCACCAAAAAAAAAAAAAAAAAAAAAAAAATGGAGTGTTTTATCTTTATCTAGTAGAGCCTGGAACTAGGCTAACTCCTATTTTAATTTTGAGTCAATTTACAAACATTCATTGGATAATTATTCCTCTAGGGAACCTACCTTCTTGGGATGAAGCAAAAGCAAACCAACACAGAACACGGCAAAAAACCCGATGATAATAATAATAATAATAATAATAATAAAGTGTGGTCATACTTTTCTTTTAAGAAGTCATCAATAAAGGGTCCTAGATATCTGAGAAGTGATGGCCCTCCAAATGACACCAAGATGTTAACTGAGGAGGAAGGATGTGTTCTCGAGGAATATGAAATACACATGAAATAATGTACTAGGAAATGACACAAAGTATAGTTGGACAGATTGGTTCTAATGCCTTGGAATAGACAGCGTACTGTGCTACAAAGTGTCTGCTAGGGTTTATGTGCTTCATTTTGGGATTTTGAGTTTTAGGGCAGTTGACTACCTCTTCAGAGAAAGCCCGCCACATCCAATCTGCTAAGGAATTTGGATACCTGTTGGATAGGTCGGATACCAAGAAGAAATAATTTGTCCATCCCTCAACACAGGAACTGCTATTCTTCTTAGCTGAGCATTTTGGGCTTAGTGTAATGCCGTGATGCTCCAATCTGGGCTGTCAGATCCTTCATTTTGGAAAGCTGCAGACGTACTGTTCTTTGCTTGATAAGGATGAATACACTTTGCATTTTAAATTTTTATTTTCTTTATTGCTCTTCTACTTTTAAAAACATCTTCATACTGAAAGCAAAGAGATCATGTAACAGGGACAGGATGCAAAGCAGGGCAAGGACAGGCTATCTCCTGGCTTGCACCTGTCTCTATGCCTTGATCATAATGCTCGGTCTGCCCACTTTGCCCAAGAGCTCATCTCTAGATGCCCAAATTCTCTTCATCATTCAAAACTTTTGTCAGATGCCACTTCTAGGAGGCCCTTCCAAATCTCTGTCCTGAGCGATTATGATCTCTCCCTTGAACTTTCACTGATTCTCTCATAGCATTTAGCACTTTTTCCCATATATAAGTATTTACATATATTGGCTCCTATACTATATAACCAGGCATATCTGAAGCAATTTAATATACTCGGCTGCATCCAAAATTGATTACAGTTTCTTATTAGCAGTCCACATTCGGTAAATACTTATTGGAAATATTTACTAGATAAATAAATAACTGGTCAGGGCAAGCAGATGCTCCCAAAGAATTTAATGTATATCCAATCAGGACACAAAAATGGGGGAAACATCATGGGCACAATTCAAGCAGATCTACACCCTGGATAAAAGTGGCCGATACATCAAATCACTGCTCCATTATTTGGCTTAATCTGTCACCTCGAGGTTCTGCTTCTTTAAAGAACTTATTTTCTTTCCCCTGAAATTGTGGGAATAATCAGGAAGTGGCCCTTTAAAATATAAACATTTCTTGAGAATTAGTTGTGGGTAAGCTTTCTTCTACGACTTGAAACCCAGTCCCACTGATAAATTTTAAAATGAGAACATAGGGAAAGCAATTTATCAATAAAACAGTGCTGCCCTACCCATATATTAAAAATAAATCAAGCAGATATTACTAGAAAGGAAAAGAAAGGACACAAAGGAATATAATCTATCAGTAGATTAAAATGAATATGTGTAAAATGGCATGGGAATTCACTGGAATGACTTTTTCCCTAATGACCAAATTTAGGGTAAATACAACAGCTACCATTTCTTGAGTACCTACTCTATGCCAGGCAAGTGGAAGCACTTTTTATATATTGTTTGTGTTATGTTATATTTTATATATTTATTTATCACAACGCTTCAAAGTTAATATTATTGTTCCTATTTTAGGAACAGTATTTTTCCCCCTTCCTTAGGGAGGAAACTAAGGTTCACAGAGCTTAAAAAACTTGCCTAAGCAAGGATGTATCATAGCCATTATAACTCACTACCTACAGCAGTAAAACCAAACCATGGGATTCTCCATTTCTTCAACATTTACAAGCTTAGACACACATATCTCAGTTATGTCTCATCTCAACCTTCTTAATTAGGCCCAACTTCAAAGGACTGACTTGTAGGCCTATAGCTGAGAAGTAGAGAAAGACATAAGAATTGCTGGGGATAACACATAAAGTGAATAACCCACATCAAGGTATACCACTGTTGACTACAGAGTTTAGAATTTATTAATATTCCTGGTTCCAATTATCTCTCCTACTACACCAAAGCTGCTTTTGTACTGCATGACAAGATAAATGCAATCAAGGTGTGGTTTATATATATAATGTAATATATTATGATCTTCCTTCTACTCAAGAGTGCTTTAGAAAATACAGCCAAGTCTTTTCTTCTTTTCCCTCTTCACCTCCCCCAACCGTCCCTCTCTGCCCCATCCCACAGGAAAGAGCCCAGGACATCTGGGCCTGGGTAACCCTGGGAACCAAAAGGCTTGGTTTGTCTAGAAGAAATTGGCTGAGTTTGTAGCCTAAAAAGAAATGAATCTAGAGGAGTTTCAGTTAAGCATTCAAAGTTCCCACACTTTAATCTACCGCAACTGAGTTTTAATTTCTCATCCATTGTTCTACCTACCTTGAAATCGTCTGTAAATACATTCCAAATCTGGCTGTTGGGTGAAATCCTTGACTATGCACACAAAAGGCTGATGGGAACAGCAGTTCCTCCATACCCAGGATGCTCATTGCCACCTGCTGGAGCAAGGAAGGATTTTTCATGGGCAGAGGCTATCCCTTGAGCTTCTGTGAGCTCTGGTCTCCACAACATAGAGGTACCTGAAAAGTACACTGGGGCAGCTGGAACATATGTGAGCCTGGTTTCCATCGCACTTACATCCTTGCATTTTGAGCTTTTGCATAGCAAATAGAACCATTAATAAAATAAAAAGGCAACCTACTGAATGGGAGATATTTGCAAATGATATTTCCAATACAGGGTTAATATCCAAAATATAGAGAGAATTTACACAACTCAACACCCTCCCCAAAAGAAACCCAATCCAAACCCATTTAAAAATAGACAGAGGACCTAAATACACATTTTTTTTCCCAAAGAAGACATACAGATAGCCAACAAACACATGAAAGGATGTTCAACATCACTAATCACCAGGGAAATGCAAATCAAAACCACAATGAGATATCACCTCACACCTGTTAAAATGGCTAAAGTCATAAAGACAAGAAGTAACAAGTGTCTGCAAGGATGTAGAGGAAAAGGAACGCTTGTGCACTGCTGGTGGAAACGTAAACTGGTACAGTCACTGTGGAGAACAGTATGGAGGTTCCTCAAAAATTAAAAATGGAAATACCAGATGACCCAGTAATTCCACCATGGGGTATCTACCCAAAGGAAAAAAAAAAACACTTATTTGAAAAGATGTGTACCTTATGTATACTGTAGTATTATTTATTTATGTACAATAGCCAATTATTTATTTATTTACAATTATTTATTATTTACAATAGCCAAGAGATGGAAGCAACCTAAGTATCTATCCATAGGTGAATGACCAAAGAAGATGTGATCGATATACATATACATACATATATATGTATACATATATGTGTAATATATATGTATAATGTAGTATATAGACACATATATAATGTGATACATAGAGACATGTATAAGGAATATTACACAGCCATAAAAACGGATGTTGGTTTGTTTGTTTTTGTTTTTGTTTTTTACCATTTATGGATGGACTTAGAGGGTATTATGCTAAGTGAAAGCAGTCAGACTGAGAAAGACAAAATACCACCTGATTTCACTCATAGGTGGAACTTAAAAAACAGAAATAAAACATGAATAAACAAACAAAAGGCTGAATCAGACCTAAAAACACAGAGAACGAACTGATGGTTGACAGAGGGAAGGGGTAGGTTGGGTAAAATGGGTGAAGGTTTCCAGCTGTGGAATGAGTAAGTCCAGGAGTAAGAGGCACAGCAAAGGGAATACAGTCAAGGATATTAGGATAGTGTTCCGTGGTGACAGAGAGTGACTGCACCTGTGGTGAACAGAGCATTAGGTGCAGAGAAATTGAATCACTATGCTGTACACCTGAAACTAATGCAACACTGTGTGTCAACTACCCTCAAATTTAAAGATTTTTTAATTAAAAAATAAATTACATAGTGAATATTATCTTGTATCATTAAAATAATCTAATAATTTTTTTTTTGCATTTTGAACCACACTGCTTTGCAATGACCTGCTTTGTTCAACAATACATCAAGAGCATTTTTTTCTTGTTTTTCTAGGTATATGGTCATGACAGCTTTTAAATGTGGCCCCAATAAAGTCTAAACACGATATTACAACAACAAAGTCAGCAGAGCGAGAGGTGATCCATCTCTGAGTGCCCAAGTTTGCATCTCAATGTAAGAGTCAAGATTTATTAGGACTTGGGAGGCCAACGATTAATAGAACGAATCACCTTATTTCCCCTAAAGGTTTGACCCAGTGTGTGATTTGTGCCTGCTAAGCTGATATAATGATGAACAATCCCTTTTATGAATGTAGCTAAAAATGGAACCTGTGTCAAGACCTTACATAACCTGAAATGACACATGGCAACTGAAGGCCACATCTCCCATGAGCTCTTGGAGCCAAAGTTAAGTTGGCATCTAATGAAAAATGTAAATCTGGGAGCATTTACCCTGGTAACGGCACTGCACCTTCATCTGAGTTAGAACTTCAAGGCTTCACAGCATAAGAAAAATACACACACACCCTGAAGTCAGGTTATATTAGATAAACATTTTTCATATGGATCTTTCTAATTTATTCTTCACTGCCAACTGCTAAGTGTTATCATTACCATTATTAGGAATAATAATAGCAATTAATTTGTAAGATATCTATCATTCTGAAGACTCGCATTTTATATATTAAATGATGTTACTTATAGAAAAAATTTAAACAAATGTTACTTGCAGGATACAATATTGTTTTAGATTTTCTCAGACTGAGGTTACACAAAGAAAAGTGAGGAGAAATTATCTGTGTATCATAAAAAGTCATAGGCTTGCACATAAGTCTGGGTGAAAATATCACAGGGTTAAGTGACTTCCTTAAGGTCACACAGTTTAGGAGCAACTAAAAATAAATCCGGTTTCCCCATCTAAGTCCCAGTCTTGAGAACACAGAGAGAATAAGACAAATAATGAAGTGAAAAATAAAATGTTAGCTAAAGATATGCCTCAAAGAAAATCTGGTTCTAAGCACAAGGATGGGAATAAGCATGGGGTAGACAAGGAATGGAAGCGTCAGGAGACTTGGCACAGGATGAGTAAGGTAGAGACTTATTTAAGATGATGCCAGCAAGCTCAGCGGGGGTAGACCACACCGTTCTTATGAGGAATTTAAATTTTATTCTAAGAATCATGGGAAGACCTGAACAGGTTCTGAACAGGAGAATGATGTGAAATAATTCATAGCTTATAAATCTCACTCTGCTGCTAGACTGAAAAGGGTGATAAAGGTTGGGGAACAGGGGCCAGAAGACCAGGTGAGGGTCCGCTACTCTGCTGTAAGACATGACCGTAGTTCACTCCCTGCTGCAGAGGGGAAATCTAATTGTTCTGGAGTAAGACCTAAACACATTTTCAAAGCTGGCCAGGTAACTCTAGTGTCTATTCAGGGTAGAAAATCACAAGTAGAGTGTAAGAGCAGTGAAAATGGAGAGTAATAGACAGATTTGGGTTGTTTTCAGGGTAGAGTCAAGAGGACTTGAAGGTGGTCTAGATGTAGACAGGGACAGAGAGAGAGGAGACAAGAGGTACTTCTAGGCTTTGAACCTGAGAAACTGTATTGGTGATTCCATTGCATTAAATACTAAAGTCTAAGAGAATAACAAACTTGGGCAGGATCGAAAGCATGGATTCTATCCCAAATATATTACATCTGAGATGTCCAGGTGAGGATGTCCAATAGTCAGTTGGATATTCAACTGAGGAGATCAGGAAAGAGGTCAGAAGTAGATACGTATGTGAGTGTGTGTACATGTGAGTGTGTGCATGTACGCTCATACCTGTGTGTGCATGTGATCAATACAAAGATGATGTTTAAAGCATTGAGGACTGGGTGACATACTTAGAGAAGGGTGTGTTGAGAAGAGAGGAGAACCCAAGACTGAATCCTGAGACCCTCCTCTGCAGGTTTCTAAATTTTGCAGTAATAGTCTGAGAGGTGGTAGGAAAGCCAGCACGCACAGGGTCTCCAAGAGGAAAAAAAAAAAAAAAAATCTTTCAAGAAAGTAGGAGTGTCAAATGTGGCTGAGACACCAAGTAAGAGGGAGACAAAGAAATGGCAGCTGATTCCACAATATTAAAATTATTACAGACAATAGCAGTTTGTGGAGAGCAGTAAGGCAGGGGACTCACGGAGAAGAGAGAGATGTTAGCCCTGATCATGACCATAAAGAAGATTTCTGGGAAAGAACACAGCGACACACAGTCAGTAGCAGCATGGGAGCAGGAACTCCCTTGATCAAGCTGCTGAGGCAGGAAAAGACAAGGGAGGAAGCATAGGGATGGGTTCTGGTTGTTTAGCCGGTAACTCACCTGCCGCTCAATTCACTTTTCTGAGTCACGAAAGCGGTGAAGTCGCAAGTTGATGGAGAGGCAGAGTGGGAGGTGAGGTGAGGAGTAGTTTTGGAGAATGGTGTTGCGAATACACTGGGGATGCGTTGTAGGAATGCTGACCTCGTGCCCATTGGAGGTCCAAGGTAGGGAATTTTTAATAAGAATTGTCACCACAGGTGTGTTTTTTCTCTCTAACAATGTTCAGCTGTTTGGGTTGAGGGCAAAGTGTGTTGGTAATTGAGTTTAATGAGGGTTTGAGTTTGCCAAATAAATATAACGAAGTGAGAGACGGGCAAGGAAAAGTGTTTGCAAGGGATCAAAAATGGACCCAGGTAAGGAGGAAAGTGAGCACAGCACCAGGGTGTGGAGGGATAATGGACGGGGTCATGACAGGTCTTGCTTGATCGGTAACTTGGAAGGCAGAGCCAAAGATTTTTCAAAAATATATCTTAAAGCAGTAAAGAAATAGAAAGTTGTAAACAGAAAGGCTGGTCAGAGTAAAATGTTTTTATCCACACCAAGACAAATGGAGGACACATTTCAGCACACCGAGCATAAAGAGACATCCAAAACTGATCCAGGATGAAAAAAAAGACCTTCCCTGCACAGGAAAAAAGAACAAGAATCAACTTTTGATTCCTCATTGCTATCCCTGGATGGCAGAAGACAATGGTGTGACATTTTCCAAAATGACTTTCATCAATGTATTTAAAAAAATGCAACCTGACTAATGTAATTCTAGTGCAGCAGGAAAAGCTTATCAAAGGTTCCACTGAACTTGGTGCCATGAGTTCATGCAAAACTCCCTACCCATGTATAAAATAAAGGATTCAAGGGTGAGGTTCCAGGTGTCTACAATTAACTCTTAAATGGTTAAGAAAAAAAAAAAAGAAGAATAAGAAGAAAGTAAATCTGGCAACATCTTAACAATTGGTGGAACTTGGTGAATCTCAGATGTTAATTTTATTACCTACCACTTTTCAGTAGATTGGAAATTTAAAAAAAGAAAAGTTGGCAGAAAATAATAATAAAAGGATAGGCATCCTCAAAAACAAGGTGAGGAGGGCCTGGGTAGTAGCTCAGTTAGTAAAACTTCTAGTTCGTGATTTCGGCTCAGGTCATGATCCAGCCCCAAGCTGGGCTCTGTGCTCAGCAGGGAGTCTGCTTGGGATTCTCGCTCTCCTTCTGCCCTGCCACTCCCTTCCCACCCCACCGCTCTGTCTCTCTCAAATAAATAAATCTTAAAAAAAAAAAAAAAGCAAACAACAAGGCAAATACTCCTTGTATCAAAAATGGAACCACAAAAAGAAAACACAGTAATCATCAGGGAGGTAGCAGAAAACCCACCCAACTCTGGGACTAGAAATAGGTGAGGTTGTCCAGGACATGAACTCCCCTGTGGGGAACAAATCTGCTTCCCGAAAAGAAGGCTGAGCCAGGTGAGTGGCAGGAAACTACAGCGAGGAAAGAGCTCCACCTGCAATGAACACATTTTTTAAAGTAGCGACCCGGCCCGGCCCTGGGGACCTCTGCTGCTCTGCGGTCTGAGTTGACAGGAGGCACAATGCTGCTGCCTTGGAAATTTGATTTGTGAGACCCACGCAAGATGAACGCCTCAACACAAGATGGGCTTTTGGACCCGGATGATGGTGGCTGGGGAGGTGCAGCTATAAAATGGCCTTGATGTGTTCAGGAAAGATCTGAACATTGAATAAAGAAGAAAGGAGGAGGAGGACTTGTGCCTGGAATCTTGAGGAATCCTGCAAAGGCACATCAACGGAATGCTTGATGTTGGAGACTCTAGTTTAACATCTGAACCGTCGCGAGGACAGATGGGACTTTCAGATTGAATTGCCATTTACTGAGCAATTACTACATGCAGCAGCAAGCTGAAGGAAGCTTTCACAGGTTACGCTTGCCATCCTCACACTTTATAGGGGGCGAACTAGAGTCTCAGAGAGGTACGGTGACTTGCTCTAAATGATATATAGTAAAAGGGAAACTGGGAGATTTTCTAAACCAAGTTTTTATTGTTATCATCATCATCATCTTCAATGTGATACATGATCATTCAACTCACAGAACAGGGTAAAGTGGGTACAAAGGTCAACAGAAAGGGCCGGGAGAGGAACGGGGGACTTGATGGGAGGGACCATCAAGGATGAGCGGAATTTACATAGGAAGAGAAGAGAGGGGTGCATTCCACATGGGGCACGTAAGAGACGAAATGGAGACAGAAGGCACGAACCGTGTGGAGAGGACTTAGCAGAGACCCCTCCAGCTGCATGTTCTACACCATGCGGGAGCAAACAAATGACTCCCGAAGCCAAGCAGCGCGTGAATTCTTTTTGGAGAAACATAGCTTTTAGTGGCCGCAGCACAATCCTGAGGAAATGAATGGGAGTTTTCTGCCTGCTGTCAGGGGCATTCTCCTGGATGATTAATTGACAGTTCTCCAGCCAAGCCCCAGTTCCTTCTGGAGGCCATGACCCTTGGTGTGCACCTGCCACTGCAGACCAAGAAAGAAAATGTATTGTCTTCCTCTTTCTCTTCTGAGTCCTGCAGCTGCTAGGCTGCTTTAAGGAAATCTTCTTTACCTAGAGTGTAAACCTGAACTTCTCTGGTTTGCAGGGTCAAAGCTTCACATTTTGGGCACATTCAGGGAAGTGGTACTTCAGAGGTTGTGCCCTCATTCTTGCCTTTTTTCACTTAGTGGCTTTCTAACCGCATTCCTCAACGCCACGGCCCCGTCCTTGTGACAGCTAGAGCAGTTGACTGGACTCAGGAGGAAATGGGCAGTGTCTCTCACATTCAGAAGGAGAGAGCCATTACCCTAAAGGGAAAACAAACTGAGCTCGGGGTGCGTAAACTCACAATTTGTCCTTCCATTCCAACAGTCCCACAAAGACAAAACCAGTATGTTAACTGCCTTATTTAAAAGATTTTTGTGGCTTTCAAAGAATGGAAGTTTTATTTTCCAGTCTCAGAAACACTACAAGCTTCTTAGGCCTTGTTAGCAACATTTGTGGTGTACTCGAGTTGGGGCTGAAGCATTTACCATGAAGAATTCTGGAAGCCAGAGACTTTGGGGAATTAAAAATAAGAGTAAACATCCCATGAGCATTTACCATGTGCCACAGAGTGTTCTAAGTGTTACACATAAATCATCTCAATTTTATTTCATCCTAACGATGACTTTTTGTCATTCATTCATCAAACATGTTTGTTATATGCCTGTTGTGTCCAAGACTCTGTTCCAGGGGAATGGAGACACAAAATTAAGAGGATGAATAAGTAAATCACATAGTGAGGTAGGAGGTGGTAAGAGCTATGGAAATAATCGATTAGGAGAGAGGGGTTCAGGAATCCTGGAATGAAGCAGGGAAGGGGTAGGAAGATCCCATTGAGAAGATACATTGTAACAAACACAAGGAGAGCAAGAGGGTGGAAGAAGAATTTAGGCAGAGGGAACCACTGTGGATTTGGATTAACATAAACAGGGAAAATAAAGATAATTTATTGGAAGCATATTAGAGAGTTTACTGAATTGAAGAAAAAAATGGAAATTTGGTATTATTTTTGTGCTAGGCAGAATAAGGTCTCCTCCCAGCGTTGTCTGTGTCCCCCTCCCAGGAAGCTGAGCATATGATAATTTACAAGACAGGAACAATTAAAATTGCAGACAAGGTTAAAATCAGAAGATTTTTAAAATCAGAAGATTGCCCGGCTTTTCCAGGTGGACCCAATGTCACTATGAAAGGTCTTTAAAATGACAAGAGGGGGAATGCCTGGGTGGGCTCAGTCGGTTGAGTGGCTGTCTTCGGCTCAGGTTAGGATGGCAGAGTCCTGGGATGGAGCCCTATTTCAGGCTCCTTGCTCAGCGGGGGAGCCTGCTTCTTCCTCTGCCTGCAGCTCCCCCTGCTTGTGCTTTCTCTCTCTCTGACAAAATCTTTAAAAAATAAAAAATAAAAAGCAAATGGCAAGAGGGAGGAAGAGGAGAAGAACCAGAGAGATAGAAATGTGAGAAGGACTTGTCCGAACATTGCTGGATTTGAAAATGGGGGGAGGGGCCCTGAGCTGGTGAGCACCGCAGCCTCGAGAAACAGGCTGACCCAACATGAACCAGCTTCAGCCACTTTCCTTGTCTGGGTCATGGTTTCCACCATCCGATTGTACCTGGTCGGTTTGGAGAGCACCGGGGTCAGCGCAGCTGGTGCTGAGAAAGAGAAGGAAGATTCGATCAGAGCAGGGGGGTGGCGGCCAGGTGTCACCAGCAATTGAGACGTGCCCGTGAGCTATTGGGTGGGAATTCCCAATTTACAGAGGGGACAAGTGAGTGAGTAAATAACTTCCCCGAGTTGAAACAAGTGAGATATGGCTTCAAGCCTCTTTGCCTTCAAACCTATGTTTTTATAAGCTCAGCCAAACTGTTCAGATGAAACTGGCTCTTACTGATGCTGTTGCCGCATCAATGCGTCTCCAGATCCCTGCAGTGGTGTGTTCAGGTGGCCTCATTTGTTCACGACCTTGGGTTAGTCAAGAGCATTGCACCTTGTTGCAGGGTTGCACGCAACGCTAGTGCGCGCCAGGGCATAGACCTTAGCCCATTATCATTCTCTTCCTCGCCCTTGTCTTTTCTACTCCCCCCCGCCCCGCCCTTTTCTATCACCCAAGGACCAAAGGGATTTTTCTGAATGTCCAGCTATAGAGTTCTGTTTAATTAAATAAGGAATCTTTCCACGACCTAGTCGGGCTTGCCCATGATCTTATTAGTTTTTAACCCAAGTTTCTATGCTTTTTCACATCCTTTGAGATTCAAGTTGAGCTACTCTCTGAGCATTATGTAGGTAGCGGCCATCTGTTATTTCTGCCTGCCAGCGTTCCTGCCCTCTTCTCTTGCTAAGAGTGTCCTCGTTTTTCTGCATTCCCCATGCATCCACACTTGGTAGCTCTGTCAATCAAAGTCTCACAGCCTCTCCTGGCCAAGAGGTGGGACTAGACACAAGCTTAGCCAATCAGACTTCCTGGGAATTTGAATCTAGAGGGCAGTGAACCAGTATGAAAAATGGTTGAAGCTGGTTCACCAACGTATTTCGTGGTGAAAGTCTTTTCTGAGACCATGAATTGTTGGGGAGCTTTTTGTAAATCTGGTACTGCCCAATTTTCACTTTTTCTTAGAGTCGGTAAGTTCTCCATAATCTTCTAACAAATTATTTTTTTATTTTCCTTCCTTGTGTCCACACAAGTCAGTGTCTGTTACTTGCAATTAAAACAAATAAACTTAACTGATAAAATTTTGCCTCTTGACTAACTAGCTTAATTTACTTCAGCTTTAATATTTTGTGTTTCAAAGGCTCTTAGCTATGTTACTAAATATGACTACCTTCCATTAATTAAGATGTAGATTTTGCTCCTTAACATGGAATACATTTTTCTCTACATGTGTGGGATTTTTTTTTAATTATAAACTCCAAGGTTGGAATAAAGCAATTTATCCTGCAATTTATCTGATAACTGATATCTTTCCTTTATTTACCCACCCCCCGCCTTTTAGGAGTAAGTGAGTAGAGATATGGTCCAAAATTTCAAGCCAGGGTCCCTTTCTTATTTGCTTTATACTTTACAGAAAACTCTCTCTAAATTCATCTACTTACTTGTATGGTGTCTACATAAAAGTAACATTCTAGAGTGAAGGTAGTCTCTTGAAAATACAAAATTGTACTTAGAGTAATTTATTGTATGTTAATATCCTTTAGTATAAACACTTTCATTTGGGTTACTTTGTCATAATAGTGCTGTAACATAGCCACAAATTTCAAGTTCTGGCCAATGGCATATAAGTAGATTTGCTACATACTAGTTCCATTTTCTCCTTCCTGCAGAATGGATTATAGATATGATGGCTGGAGTTCAAGTAGCCATCTTGTGCTGTAAGATGGAAATCACAGACTGAGGAGAGTGAAGCATCCAGAGAGAAGTTGCCTGGGTCCATGATGACTTCATGAGTCTGCTCTGCCAACCTTGGGCATCCAAGCTTTTTTGTGTAGATAAAAAATAAATAAATAAATTCTTTTGTTTAAACCCATGTTACTTGGATTTTCTGCCCATTGCAAATACCATAGGAACTTAAACCCTAACTGATAGAGCTAGCTATATTCCTAAGGAGAATCTACCACCCACCCCGATTCCTTGCCATGTATGCATACTTCCCTTAGCCTCCGTGGATGACCTCAAATATGGTACAGGATAAATTGAACTTAACTGCCAAAAAAATATCATGCAATCCACATGTTGAATATCAAACATGCTTGTTGTATCTATTTCAATGAATATTCCTAGATAGGCTGAGACTTGACCATCTCCTCACCCACACCCACCGAAGCTATATTCTGTCCCTGACCTATAGGGAAAGGTCTCAGGCTGCACTGGCCTTTCTATTCCTGCCATGCAACTTTATGGATTTCCCAGAACTCTCAGGAAGACTCCAACTTTGGTCTTCTTCAAGGTCATATGGTTTTCACCCTGTCTTCCCCATGTATCTGCTCTTTGGCTTTGGGGGATATATTGAACCCTTTGGTGTCTCTATTTCCTCACTTGCAAAAATGAAAATCATCTTGTAGAGTTGTAAGGCTTGAACAAAATAATATACATATAAAGCTCTTAGAGCCTGATGTACAGTAACTCCTCAAACAGTATCAATTCAAATTATGACTATTATTTCTTCCAAAAGAGAAAATATGGAAGTCATAAAGACCTTGACAAGGGAGAACTCTACCATCTGAGGAGACCGGTAGACAGGAGCCTAGATAGGGTATTGTCTTCTTAACCATCATCGAAAAACCAAGGTCTTATTTCATGATAGGAAGATAGCTTGGGTGCAAAGATATAGATCATCTCCATTTCTCACCCTTTTAACTTAAAAAAAGCTTTGTATCAAATAGGTCTTTTTCTCTCCTTAGAATCCCAGAAGATAGCAGTGATGTCTTTCTAAAAGGAGAATTTCTCAGTGTTGAAGATGGCTTACTCATTTCAGTTGTCACCACTACATCTTGTCTTACTCTACTTCCCTCACAGGTCTGTCCCAGGGGCTCCCGCAAAGTCAAACATACCATGAGGAGGCCAAAACACCCTCCCTCAGCCAACTATGAGAACTGCTCTCTCCTCCTTCAAGGACACCCCTAGACTTTCTGAAATGAGACATTTGCCTACAGTGTTTTGCAAATAGATATCTTTTTAATTTTTTTCTTAAATTCTTTTCCCTACCTTATAAAATCATTTACAGGAATTTATATTATTCTAGATTTTTTAAGTGTCATTTTTAACAAATAGTCATCCTTGAAATTACATAAAACATGGCGAACAATTCCTAGTGGAACTATTTGCTTTCCAATTAGTATATAAAATTATGATGGCAGAGAATTGAGGATTAAACAGATTTGAGCTTCATGACTTTTTTTTTTCCTTAAGGAAAAAAACAATGTAGCCCTCATTTAACACTGTCTCTTGGTGGCTTTGGACCAGTTCCTTCTCAGTGTTATCTGATTCTGGCAAATTTACCGGGAAGACAAGATTACAGTGCCCACACTCTTCTTTTCAATCTTTCCAGAAACTTATTTGTATCTCTATGTCAACAGAGTGAAGAAAAGATAGTGTTTCATTTGGAGCAACCCACAGCTACTGGCATGCTCCTTAATTAGTGTCTGTGACCAGTTAGCATTGTTTAGATTTCATTCAACACACTTACCCAGAAACGCACTCTTTCTCGGCTGCTGTGGTATGCACCAGCTGTCTTTAATCTCTTAGGACCCAATTCACAGACCAAAAATTCTGTTATGAGCACAAATGTCTGAGAGTGGGCTTTTGTTTATTTTCTGCTTAGGAGACAACTTTCATATATTTCTTCCATTAAAAATAAATGAGTAAACAAATACCCAAACAAACACAACAGGCAACAAGCAGAATATCTCACTTCCAACTAAACTAAAGTTTGGCCCCCATGGAAGTCACACCTCTTTTTGGTCAAGTAATTACTGCTCTTCTCTTAGCAATAATAAACTCATTCCTAAATGCCATTTTGAAGACTAAACAAATCCATGACAAAGAAGAGGGACAAAGAAGCTTATGGTTTCAGGCAAAAAGGTCATTATTTCCCTTGGCCAACCCATGCACATTCCAGTTCTTATAAAAGCATGCCACTGAATGCTACCTTAGTTCACATACCTCCTTTCCTAAATATGTGAGCAGGAGTGTCTGCAGACATGCCCATGCACCTGGGTGCATTCCCCTCGTTCCAAACTTGGGGCAATGGGACACACAGATCTCCTTGTCAAGGTTACATGGAATTGGACCCTGGTGGTAAGCAGATCTCAGCCCCCATGGAACCATGGTTTTCCCTTCTTCTAGAAAGTAAAAGTCTTCCATAAAAAATACAAGTATCAGAAGAAACTAGAAAATTGAACATGGTCCCCATTTTTCCAGTATCATTTTAATAGAAAATTAGTTGATAGGTATAAGAATTCCTAGAATTCTGTTCAATGGCTGAACATCACCAAAAATGAACTAATACAGTTTGCCAGGGACCTATGACAGTACAAAGGGGCCCTTAATAATATGTGAGAGACCAGAAGGCACAGGCTCAGTCCTGAGCCAGCCACCCAAAAAGGTGTTAGGGAACCATAGAGGGAGGGGAAGAAGTGGAAGCTATAAACATGTGTGTTTGTTTTCACCAAGAAATTAGGCTATGAGGGAAAGGAGAGAGGGTCACTGGCAACAACTTGGACATGGAGATGAAGAGAAATTTGTTTGAAGATTGATAAATGTATCTGTAAGTTGGTGAGTAGTAAATTGTTGATAGTAAGAGGTGGAAAATACCAGGGAAGGATAATGTATAAAATGTGAGTCTGGTCCTCCTCAGATAAGAGGGTGTGGGATGGAGAAAAAATAATCTTGAAGGAAAGGAAGGGTACCTTTTTCTTTTTACAAAGAAGAAGTGAGAATGTGTTCCATGTGGTCTCAGCTGATTCACTTCTCAGACTGGAATCTTGAGGTAATGGGCATAAAAAACTGAAAACCATCTTTGAGAGGTTTTACTGACACCAAAAACAGCTCTTCCAGGAGAAGGAAAGGAAAAACTCATTGCAAAATGTTAGTGACTACTGTTGGGTATATTAAATGAGGTGGCCCATTTTAGAGCTATAAACAGGTATGGAAGTCTGGAGAATGGGACCTCAAACAGCTGATGTTGCTCTCCATCAACCATCTGGGTCTGTAAAGAAAATATGTGTGGAGAAAAGAAAGCAAGGCTTAGTGACACATTCCATGAATGTATATTAAACATTCCCTATGGGTAGGGCACAGGTGCTAGGGATACAGCAGTGGGCAAGATAAAGTTCTGTTCTCATGGGATTTACATTCCATCTCCAAATTTATCAAGAAAAGCATGACCTCAGATTGTCAGCCAAGCTGTCCATTCTGCCTGTTGCCATCCCAGAGACCACCCTGAGATGTGAGAATGGCTGCACCTGCCATTCTTAATAGCAAACAAGAGAAAGTGAAAGAGGCAGAACGTTTGCCCTCACAATGAAAGCAGAACTGGAGAAGGCCACCTGTCCCAACAAAGGAAGAAGGAAGGAAGCTGCCCACATCCTGGCAATGACCTGGAGAGGCAAAGGGGCTGCTAATGGGACTTACCCCCAGACAGTAGCCCGAGATTTGGGGTCCTCTATGGTCTCAGGAACCCAAGAGAGTGGTTCAATAAGAGTCCACACCCATGCATGGCAGGACCCTAATGCCATATAACAAGGGCCCTGAAACCTCCAGGTCGTGACCATTTCAATGTCCTAAAACTGGACCAATTCATAAAAACTTGTCTTTGAGTAGTGGAAAGAAGTTGGAGAAAAAGAAGGGAGGGATCAAGAATTCCCTAGTTCCCCAAATCTTAAATTCACCCTTATTTTCCTGTTCTTTCTCCTGTTAACCCCTGTGCCATGCTAATGGCCCAGTTTCTTGCCTAGGGTCTCTTGGGGCGGGAGAGAACCATACCACCCATGACCACTCAGGAAGCAATTTCTCCAATTCTTACTGCCATTCTTATATTTTCTCCTGCAAATAACAAGATGGGCAGTCTCAACCCACAATGCCTTTTAAATACCCATTTAGAGTCTCCCAATTCTGTTACTCGGCCTCCAAGGTCAGCACTCATCCAAGTATCACAGTCAGTAACATAAAATACTGCAAGTTGAGATAGAAAATAGAAGATTCCCCATGATTTTCCTTTAGATTCCCAAATCATTATGTGGAAGAAATTAAGTTTGTCTTCAGTACCATTCATGATCTTGACTCAATCTATCTTTTTGATCTTGAGCTATAATTTGTTCAATGCACATTTTGTATTTGCTGTATTCTCTTTCACTCCAGACCCTGGCTCAATCTGTTTTCCTTTGCTTTTGCCTCAAAAGCATAATCTCCCATCTGACCTGTCCTCTCTCTTCCTCACCTATTTACATAGTTCCTTCCCCCCTCCCACCTCTTCCATGAAGATTTCTCCTGCCAAACTCAACCCATGGCATTCTCCTTTCTCTGAACTCATAGAATGTCCATTATTTGTAGCTAAAAAGGGTCTGGATCCAAAGCCATTGTGTGGGTATGTAGGTTTTCCCCCACACATCCAACAAGCCAGTCTCCAGCACCAGCTGGGGACCCTACAATTTGACTTAATTCTGACACTACCTCTCTGGAGATTTCACATCCCACAGGTGAAGGTCTCAGGCCCACAAGACTGCCCCATGCCCCACTTCACATGTCCATTGCCAGTCCAGGTTGTCACCCATGCTTCTGACCGACTGTCTACAGCCTGAAGTTTCCTACCACCTCCTCTTCAGGTTCAGTTCATTTGCTAGAATGGCTCACAGATCTCAGAGAAATATTTTTGTTACTATATCACCAGTTTATTATAAATGGACATAACTCAGGAATAGCCAGATTGAAGAGATGCTCAAGGCAAAGTATGGGAAGGGGGTGCAGAGCTTGAGAGCCTCTCGAGGGGCCATTCTCCAGGCATCTCCCCATGTTCCCCAACCCAGAAGCTCTCTGAACCCCATCCTTGTGAGTTTTATGGAGGCTTCATTGTACAGGCATGACTGATTAAGTCATGGGCCATTGGGATTGATTCAACCTCCAGCCACCCCTCCTCTAAGGTTAGGTGAGGGCAGGGTGGGTGATGGACTTATAGTTCCAACCCTCTAATGACTTAATTGGGCCCCCTGGCAACCAGCCCCCATCCTTAAGAAACCTGAGGGCTTTTGAGAAGTTACCTCATTAACACAACAAAAGACAGCTTGGTAACTCTCTCACTTGGGAAATTCCAGGGGCTTTAGGAGCTCTGTGCCAGAAATGGGGAGGAAGTCCAAATATATTATTTCTTACTATAACTCACAGTATCACAGTAGCTCTCCCTGAGATTTAGCATTTACAGTCATGTGTATATGACCTGCTTCTCCTGATAAATTACAACTCTGTAAAGAAGTCCTCAGTAAGCTGAAAACTCCTAAACGGTATCTTGTATATATTTAGTATGCAATAACCGTTTTTATTTTAAAAACTACATATACCTTGTTTATCTTACAAGAGAATTTAAACAGGTGGCTTCTGTATATTGATTGATTGGATGATTCATTAAAGGATTGCATATATATATATGTATATACATATATATATATATATAAATTTGGGGTTCATACCAGCATGAAAGGCCCTCAGTAAATGAGGCAGATCACCAGTGCCAACCTGCTCAATCATGGGTTGCAAGTTTGGAGGTAAATTACAGCATAGCATATACCCTTTTGCTGCACAGGTGTAGAATCTGAGGTTAAATTTCCTCCTCCACCTATAACACACATAATGAAACAAATATAGAAACAAATAATAGGGAAGTAAGTTATAGATGGTCCTTTAGAAGTCAATTTCATCTGCGCATCTAACCATAAAAGCAGCATCTGCTCTGCTAAATACAGGTGTTTTATATCCTTGTCATTAATTGGAGGGGACATTATGTCATCATACATCAACAGTTAAGGTTGGTTAAAGTGCCACTTATCTCAGGTGCTGTCATTAATCAGGTTCTTTTCAGCCTGGTGACTTCAGAGGCTTGGCTCAAAGCTGCTCTATGTGAACGGGCTTTTCCTGTGGGTTTAAGGTGCCTTTTTATTATCATTTTGAATGAAAACCCTGGAACCCCGACATAAGTGGCCATTAAGATAACTGTTCTGATTTTCAGGAAGAGAAACATTTCCCCCATCATCTTCATCTCCCCCATGCCTCCACTGAAGAGCCACCCAGGATAGACAGGCGCATCAATACAAGCTATTGTCTCTTCATGGTTTAACCCTTCGTGCATTGCAACGAACCAACTATAGTCCATCCGGCACTAAAACAGAGCTGCAAGGCAGCACCTTCTCTTTCTGCCTGACACCAACATCACCCAAATGCCTTCCTGGATACCCCAAGCCCATGGTGTGATGTCCATCCTAGATAGATTTCCAGCATGCATTCTTCCTTAGTCTCTGCTTTCATTGATAAGACCTGCCCTTTATCGTGTTCCGTCAAGGCCACTGGAAGTGGCATAAGTCTCTCCAGGTTAAGTTGTCAGGGACGATGATGGTGGCATTTAAAAATATTGACCTTTATACTCTCATCATCTAAACTCTGAAAATTAACATAAAATGTTCAGATATCAGGTTGATAATTCAAGCAGGGGACCCTTGGGTCCATATCCAATTCTCACTCAGAGAGCCTCTATAATGCCCTGAAAATAAAATTTCCTCCATATCCAAAATTGGGGTCACTGATTGTCTCAACCTGTGCAAGAGATTGGAAGAATAAGGGGGGTATTTGTATCATTTATTCATTCATTCAATGGATATTGTATCGTCTATGTGGAGTTGTGTTAGATCATACAATGATGACCAGAAACAGACACAGCCCTTGCTCTCAAGACTTTACAGGGTGAATGGGAGAGAAATGAACCAAATAGCAACTTAAAAACAAAAAGGAGGGCACCTGGGTGGCTCAGTGGGTTAAGCCTCTGCCTTCGGCTCAGGTCATGATCTCAAGGTCCTGGGATCAAGCCCCACATCGGGCTTTCTGCTCAGCAGCGAGCCTGCTTCCCTCCACCCCCCTGCCTGCTGCTCTGCCTGCTTGTAATCTCTCTCTGTCAAATAAAAAAATAAAATCTTAAAAAAAAAAAAAAAGGATAACAGTGAGTAATTCTTCAGAAGAAAATGTTATGTATCCACACAAACAAACAAACATAGTGTGATCTGAATTATGAATTCAAGGTCAGTCACAGGAGGATGGCGTGCAAGGAAGACTATTCCTAGAGCAGGAACAGCAGGCACAAGGTGCTGTGGGAGAAGGAAGAGGGCAAATTCCAGAAATTGGGCCCCAGTTGGCAGAATCCTAAAAGACCCCAAGGTGGTCATCCCCGGGTATACACACCCTGCATAATTTCTCAGACTGTGAATATGGTGGATTTTGTTCCCATTATTAGGTTATATTATATAACACAGTTAGCTTTTAGAAAGAAAGACTAAGCAGATCTGATCTAATCAATGAGTCTTTTAAATATGAGTCTAGAAGTCAGAGACAGAGGCAGTCAGAGATTCAAATCATGAGCAGGATTCCATGCATCATTTCTGTCTTGAAGATGGAGGGGGCTATGTAACAAGGGATGTGGATGACCTCATGGAGATGAGATCAGACCTGGCTGGCAGCCAGCCAGGAAATGGGAGCTCAGTCCTACACATGTAAGAAACCCACGACTGCCCACAGTAGCAATGAGCTTGCATGTTAATTTCCTAGGGTCACCATAACATAGCCATTGAACATTGCCCATTTCAGAAGACAGGAAGTCCAGGATTATGGCATGGGCAGTGTTGGCTCCTTCTGGAGGCTGTGAAGGACAGTTCTGCTCTAGTTCTCTATTCTTGACTCATCAATGGCCTTCGTCTCCTCCCTGTGTCTCCACATCTTCCTCCCTCTAACATGTCTTTCTCTGTGATAACATTTCTTCCTTTTACAAGGGACCCCAGGCATATAAGATTAAGATTCACCTTATGACCTTTTTTGGGTTTTTTTAACTCAATCACATCTGTAAGGACCCTATGTTCAAATAAGGTCACATTCTGAGTAACTGGGTTTGGGTTTGGGTCTAAATTTGTGGTATTGGGTCACATTCTATGATTCTGAATTTGGGGGAGGGGAAGAAGAGACTCACAATACAACCCACTGAACTTCGAGAGTGGATTTTCCCTCAGAGCCTCCAGACAAGGTCTCAGTCTAGCCAACAAGATGACTCTACCCTGTGAGACCCTGAACAGAGAAGCCGGGCACGCCATACCTGAATGTGGACCTCCCGAACTGTGAGATCAGAAATGAATGTGGACTTAAAGCAGCAGAGCTGGTGAAAATTTGTCGTATAGCCACAGACATAAATAGTGGCAAAGCTTGGTGACAAAAAAAGGCTGGCATTGTGGGAGGGATGAGACCACACGGGGCCCTGAAGGCAGTGGCTAAAAACTTCATGCTCTTTATCCTGAGAAAGAAAAATGAGAAGCCACAGAAGGGACGAGTATGATAATGACACAAGCAGAATTTGTTTCTCTTTGGGGCTTTTCTTCTTCATCTTTGCTCTTCTCCTCTCCTTCCAGATGAACTTTCCAAAGGACTACGTGGCTGCAGAGAAAGGCGGGCAGATCTTGGTCCCACGTTGATCATTAGAGTCTTATTGAAAAGGAGGAAGGGGAAAGAAGAAGAGGACAGAGGGACGATAAACATCATTTCTCTCGGGCTCCCTCTGAGTCCGGGTACGATTCCAAAGCATTTTCTGACCTCATGCTCACAACAAGCTTATGAGCCTTATTTTATCCACGAGGAACTGAGGGATCCAGAGATTTCAGAACACCCTCAGGCTGTCGGCTCATGGGGAACGTCACTGAGATTTGAATCCAGGTTGGACTGGCTCCAAAGTTCATTCTCCAAACTCTTCAAACTCGATGCACTAAAACTGTATGCCCATCCAGCCTCCGCCGCTGGCGTTCCCGAGTGTGTGGTGTATTTGGTCCGAGGCTTGGGAGTGTCCTAGTGGTCAGCAGGACAGGTGTGAGCGCAGAGGGGTCGGGAAGATCGACTCAATCGGAGAATCGCCCCAGACCTTACACGGGAGGCCAGTCACCTACCCAGTGGGTCCCCTTCCTTCTCCTCCTTTAACTCTTGCCCGAATAAATCATCAGTGGTGGAGCACAAGGGCAGTAGAGGTTGGTAACAAATCCACCCTGGAGATGTAAGGTGAGGTAAAGGGTTTTCCAAGCCCCTCTCAAGACCATCCAAGCTCCAAACTGTCCCCAGCACCACCTGGGAGCACATTCCGCGGATCTGTGCTGAGGAATGCAGGATGCAGGGCCAGGAATGAATTCAGCCTCTCTGTCCCAGCGCCCTTCTGACGATTTGCAGGTAACATTCAAGTCACCCTTCAACATTCCGGCAATCACTGGCGATCTCTGGCAGAAGTGTAAATTAAACTGATCAAATGCCCTTAAGACAATGGTAAATATTCTATGTATTTCCTGCAGTGATTTACAAGAACTCACATCTCCCTATGTTCCCCTAGAGAATTATTACATTCTATATTCTTTACCTTCTTATAAAAAGACGGGTGCACTGCTTCTCTAGCATTCCTTTACACGCCTTTGATAAATTACTGTAACCAGATTAGAGAGATAAAATAACCAGTCTATTAATTACAGTGATTATTATTTAATGGAAAATGGGATTCTAGGCAAAATGGGTAGGAAGAAGAAAGCTTAGCAATGCATTATATAGATGCGGTATTTTATCTTAAAGAGTAAGATAAGTGTCTGGTGTGTTCCACAATCTACCAAATATGTTCATTAACTCTGCAAGATTTATATGTATAATTGACCATAATATTTTAACACAATTTGGTTGATTTGGCCGTACATGAGGAACAAGGAAAAGCTGTAATTTCAATTAAATTGAGTAAATTCCTCAACGAACACATAAAAGGCCAGGTCTGCCCCACAATGTGGGAAGGAAGGAGCTGAGCATTAAAAAAAAAAAAAAGTTTTTAATTGAAACAAGGTATTACTTTAGTTTTAAATTTATTGGCAATTTATTTTATAAATGATAGGGCTTGGAGGGAGAGCTTTCCCCACATCACTTATCCTCATAACTAATCTCAAATACAACCAAAAATGTAATTTGCAGATAAATGTTGATACTTTCAAGAGAAGCTTAACTTCATGCCCAGATACTGGCCCGACCACTAGTAGACATCAGATCTCGTCTCACTTTCCTCAGCTGTAAAAAATGAGAATAAGAGTTATATCTGCCTCTTTGGAATTATATAGGTGAAAGCAGGAGTCTGGGGCACCTGGGTGGCTCAGTCGTTTAAGCATCTGCCTTTGGCTCAGGTCATGATCCCAGGGTCCTGGGATGGAACCCCGTGTCCCGCTCCCTGCTCAGCTGGGAGCCTGCTTCTCCCTCTCCCCCCTTCCTCAGCCCCTCCCCTAAGTTTTGTCTGCAAATAAATATATACAATCTTATTTGATTGCAAATAAATATATATAATCATAAAAGAAGAAAATAAAGAAGAAAGAAAGGAGTCTGTGAACTATGGCCAAATCCTGCCAGCTGCCTTTTTTTCTGTATGGCCCGAAACCTGTATTTTTAAATGGTTGAGGGGGGGGGGAAATATTATCTTGTGACATGTGAAAATTTTATGGCATTCAGATTTCAGGGACCCTAAATAAAATTTTATTGGAGCACAGCTACCCTTATTCACTTACATATTATCTATGCCTGTGTTAATGCTACAACAGCAAGATTGAGTAACTGCAACAGAGGCCATATGGCCATTCAGCCAATTAAAATACTTACTATTGGCCTTTTACAAAGTTTGACAACCCTGGACAAAAGGAGTAATATGCAGGTTCTCAAAGTTAGCTACACATTAGACTCACCTGAGGAACTTTTAAAACCCTTTTGTCCGTGTCACACTCCAGACCAATTAAATAAGAATCCCTGGGGCTGCATGCCAGGTGTCAATAATGTTAAATTTTCTCGGGGTTCCAATGTGCAGCCACATTTGAGAACCAGTGGACTAATGTGCTATAAGGTGTATAAACTTAACACACAGTAAGATCTTGATCAGTGTTAGCTGAACGGATAAAATACATCCTCCTTTTTAATTCCTCAATGTGCATCAGTAAAAAATTATTAATAACCACTGGGTGCAAAATAATTTTATTTCTCTTTCCTCTGTCTTTCTTCCCTGCCTCTGTTCTCACCAGCGTGCAAGAATTAAGGCAGAAAGAAAAGCGAAGTTTCCTTCTGTGTTTCAAGTTTCTAAACCCTCAGCCATTCAGTATTTTATGTGTTCATTTATTCGTTCCACAATTTTTCAGTGTACGATTTCAAGTTCTCAACAACCCTCACAGCAAGTGAGGGCTCCAACGACGTGCTTTCAAAGTCCTAGAGAGTGCACTAGCCTTCTCGTACCAGGTTCCCCGCGTTTGAGCAGAAGCCCCTGAATCTGAATCTTCCGGTGGTTCCTGGCAACAGTCTTGTGCATATAAGCTGACTAGCTTAGCAGCAGCCTTCAAACGAACAAAGGCATGGCAACCCCAACAGCCACTGACAAGAAAAAGAACACCTCAATGCGTGTGTAGTCATGTGACCAGACAATTGATTAGGTGAGGGCATGTATTCCATGTTAAAATATACAGGAAAAAATGAAGCAAAAGAAAATATACTGGAGTATGGGAGAGGAGGAAAAAAACAGGAGGCAATACGTTCAAGAGGTCTGCGATCCAGTCAGTAAAACACAACACACATTAAATACACTGGAGATTCCAACCCCATCTGGAAGAGTTCACTCCTGTCACAAGCAATGAACACCCACTAAATCTCTGGGAGGTGGGTATGGGCACAGGGAGCGAGAACATCGGGACAGACATCAGGACAGAGAGATCAAGTACATCGATTTGATTTCACACGGCCAGGCCTCTGATTCCCGCTCCATCCGTCACTAGCTGAATGATCTTGGGCAAAGGACTTCCTTCTCAATGCCTTGATTTCCTCAGCTGTAAAATGGGGGTAATAATTCCTATCTCTGGGAGATGAAGTGATTGTTTTCAAAATACATATACAACCTGGATTTTTTCCCCCAAGTTCTTAACACTGTGGGCTGGAAGATGGTCTTTACAGCTGAAAGCACAGTGAGGACCACCCCCCAGCCAGTGCCAAGAACTGGGTTTTTAGTACAGAAGTCCTTCCTTGAGCCTTGTTCTTCACGGCCAGGTATGAAGTCCTTGAAGGAAAATTTATGAAATTACATCAGTGTCCTTTTCAAGAAAGCCTTGCAATGCGTGAATTCAGTATACGTTGAAAATGCATGTGCCTAACTAACTCCTTTACATTACCAGGGGACCTTCTGAGTGATAAACAGACAACAGGTTCTGTTTGCAATTTCCCACTGCATTAGCCCCAAGCCCAAGTGTATCTTTTGCAGCCTTCACTCCTGGAGTTGGTTTTAACTCTGGAAAATGTATACTCTTGGTGACATGTTTCCTCCAAAGTCAATCTGATTTCGTTCACGGAAAGGCTTCCTGTGCTGTGTAATATCCCTATTTCTTCTGAATAGCCCTGCATATACTTTTGTTGCTTTTGTGTCTATTCTAACCATGCTTCCCCCATTTTTTGTCATTTAAGTTTGTATGTGACCTACCTGTGAGCAGCTCCATTCTGCAAAAGATCATTGCACTTTCTCTTTTCTTCTTCCAACTTCAAGACTTTGCTTGAATGGTCAGTAGGCTAAGTGACATACTTTTTTTTTATTATGTTATGTTAGTCACCATACAGCACGTCATTAGTTTTTGATGTAGTGTTCCAGGATTTATTGTGTATAACAGAGCTCCATGGAATATGTGCTCTCCTTAATACCCATCACCGGGCTAACCCAAGGAAACTGTAGAAAGAGAAATTAGAGAATTGATTCCATTTACAATAGCACCCAAAACCATAAGATACCTTGGAATAAACCTAACAAAAGAGGTAAAGGATCTACATTCTAGGAACTACAGAACACTGATGAAAGAAATTGAAGAAGACACAAAAGGATGGAAAAACATTCCATGCTCATGGATCAGAAGAATAAACATTGTTAAAATGTCTGACGGTTTTGAAGGGGCGGGGGGTGGGAGGTTGGGGGAGCCAGGTGGTGGGTATTGGAGAGGGCACGGATTGCATGGAGCACTGGGTGTGGTGCAAAAACAATGAATACTGTTACGCTGAAAATAAATTTAAAAATTTTTTTTAAAAATGTCCATGCTGCCCAGAGCAATCCATACTTTCAATGCCATCCTGATCAAAATACCATAGGCATTTTTCAAAGTGCTGGAACAAATAATCCTAAAATTTCTATGGAATCAGGAAAGACCCCAAATCGCCAAGGAAATGTTGAAAAAGACAAACCAAGTTAGGGGCATCACGTGGCCTGATTTCAAGCTATATTACAAAGTTGTGATCACAAGACAGCATGGTACTGGCACAAAAACAGACACATAGACCAGTGGAACAGAATGGAGAGCTCAGATATGGACCCTCAACTCTATGATGAGCTAGTCTTTGAAAAAACAGGAAAAAATATCCAATGGAAAAAAGGTAGTCTCTTCAATAAAAGGTTCTGGGAAAATTGGACCCCTATATACAGAAATGACATGCATTTTTAAAGCTCTGGTTCACCACCGTTATTGTGAGTAAACCCTCCACTTCCTTGGGTAACTCTTCCTCCTGACTCCTGCTTTGTTCGCCCTGCAGGGTTTTAAAGGTGGGAATCATTTTTCATGATTTTTATGCATCATCATTCAAACTACTTTTCTCTATAAATAGACCAAATAAGATTCATGGACAATGAAGACTGTAAGTGCCTTTGTGTTTTCATTTTTGATTATATACTCATCTTCTTACACTTTCAAAGTAGTCCTCGATTTTTGCCATAACTTTGTCAATTTTTAGTCCCAAATAAAATAAAGCAAAAGGGAGAATGAATCCAATAAACTGAAATAATGCAAGAAAATGCAATGAAAATCCTCATGGTAACAGAAACCCCATGGGACTGAGCAGAAGGGCCCTCCCTCCTGTAAGTGCTGGCTGCCTCTTCTCCATCTCTAATACTCATCTCTGCCATGAGATACTTACGTTTCCATGGATCACACTAATATTTTTGCATCTCTAAAATTATATTCTGTCCCTTTGGAATGACTTATAAAAGGGTGACACTATGCAAATCAAGAGGGGTATGTGTGTGTGTGTGTGTCTCACCAAGAAGCTCTAACCTCCACTTTGCCCATTTTGTTTACTTAACCAGTTTTCGTGATCGATTTCTCTATAACAACAGAACTCAGGTGTCTGTCCTACTGCCTGTCCATACAAACCAAATAGAAAATGCTCAAGAAATCTCACCACCTATTACATTAATTATCTATTGCTGAATAACACATGACTCCAAAATGTAGCAGCTTACAACAAAAAGCACTTAGGACCTCCCAGTCTCTGTGGGTTAGGGATTCAGGCATTGCTGAGCAGGGCGTCTCTGGTTCAGAGTCGTACAAGGCTGATATCAAGGTGTGGCTGGCTGGCTGTGTGGTCCCACCTGAAGGCTTGTCTGGGGGAGAATCTGCTTCCAAGCTCACTTAAGCAGTTGCTGGCGGGATGGAATTCCTCAAACCCCGTGACATGGGGCCCTCTCCATGGCAGCTCCTGCGACGGGGCCGGCTTTCCAAGAGAACAAAAGAGAGCGTACAAGATGGAAGCTACAGTTTCTTTATAATCAAATCCCGTCATTTTTGCCATATTCTATTAAAAACCATCACTTGATACAGCCTACACTCTGGGGAAGGAGTTTACACAAGGTGTGAACAAGGACATGGGGGGTCATTGGTATTCATATGTCCAAGGCTGCCTCCCACTTCTGCCTGAAACCTGTTTGCACAAACCTTCTCATCTCAGATTCACCAGCAAAATTTGTGTAATGTGCCACTTTATTTATGCCTATCCTGAAAGTACAGCCATTTGGGATAGTCTCAGCAACCATCACATCTGTCCATCCAGTAATGCGAATTAATATAAAATATTTTTCAGAAAAGAGATGGTCTTTCATAAGAGGTAAATCACTTAAAATAGAGAGTAAAGGCATTAAAAATAAAAACCTTCTCCATGCCATTTGAAGAAAAGACAACTCACAAAAGTTAAAAATAAAAGATTAGATAAAGATAGATCAGTAATACAAGGAAAATGCAATTCAGGGGTTGTAATATCAATATCACAGAGGTAGAATTCAAAGTAAGACATTAAGTGGGACAAAGAGGATCATTTTATTTTACACAGTTTACAGTGTAAAATAAAGATATCATAGTAGTGAATTATGGGCCCCAAATGAAAAAGTATCAAAATACATAAAGCAAAACTAATTGAATTAAAGGTAGGAATTGACAGACATAATACAATGCTCCCTTCCCTTCCTGACAGGTGAAGGTAAATAGCACTTACAGATGTAGAAGATTTGAACAGCAAGCCTAGAAGTGAATTGACTTAATAGATATACATTCAACTTAGAGCCCCATAGTTAGAATGGACAGAGAACACAGCGTCTATGTCAGTGCTCATGAATTATTTACCAAAAACGTGATCATATATTGGTCGATGACAAAAATAAATTTCCTGAAGCAAAAATCAAATAGAACATGTTCTCTGAATGCAATGCAATAAAAGTATTAAAAAATACATTTAAAAATCAACACTTTTGTTTTTTCTATCATGACCACCTTGAAATAAAATAAAGAAGATGAAAACATCTCCTCCCCAGCTGGAGTACAGCAGTGCAACGATCTTTTTAGTCCCCAGGGCCATCGGGCTGGGCATGGGACCGGCTGAGTCCTCCAAGTTCAGTTTGGCCTTGAGCAGCCTCTCCCTGTTTTCCCAAAGTTCTATACAAAACTTATTTTCTATATGTATCATGAAATACAAGACTCAAATTGAACTTATGGTCTATGTGCAGATTACTGATAACAAGACTACCATCCCCAATGTTAAGCACAGTAGGGGGAAAAAAGTAATAAAAATAAAAATAGAAGTTGAGAAATTGGTTTTCTTAAATAAAAGTGATAAATGAAAGGCTAAAAAGGACGCTCTTTCGAGTCAGATAGACTGGGTTTAGTGTCTGCCCAAAGGATACTAACTATGGTGCCTAAGGTCAGGGGCTACTTAAACTCTCAGAGTCTCAGTGTTCTTAACTGTGCTGTGATAAAAGCAGAAGGTTGTTGGGGGATTAAGTGAGATAATATACATAAAGTGTGTGTGTGTGTGTGTGTGTAAGAATTTATTTATTTATTTAACAGAGAGAGAGTGTGTGCACAAGCAGGGAGACAGGCAGGCAGAGGGAGAGGGAGAAGCAGGCTCCCCGCTGAGCAGAGAGCCCAATATGGGGACTCGATCCCAGGACGCTGGGATCATGACCTGAGCTGAAGGCAGATGCTCAACCAACGGAGCGACCCAGGCGCCCCATGTAATTGTAAAGTTCTTTTCATGAAATCTCTAACACAAAGTGAATATTAAAAATACATCTGCTGGGGAGAAGTCAAGATGGCGAAGAAGTAGCAGCTGAGACTACTTCAGGTTGCGGGAGATCAGCTAGATAGCTTATCTAAAGATTGCAAACACCTACAAATCCAACGGGAGATCGAAGAGAAGAAGAACAGCAATTCTAGAAACAGAAAATCAACCACTTTCTGAAAGGTAGGACTGGCGGAGAAGTGAATCCAAAGCGACGGGAAGATAGACCGCGGGGGGAGGGGCCGGCTCCCGGCAAGCGGCGGAGCCACGGAGCACAAAATCGGGACTTTTAAAAGTCTGTTCCGCTGAGGGACATCGCTCCAGAGGCTTGACCGGGATGAAGCCTACGTGGGGTCAGCGTGGCCTCAGGTCCCGCAGGGTCACAGAAGGATCGGGGGTGTCTGAGTGTCGCAGAGCTTACAGGTATTAGAACGGGGAAGCCGGCTACAGAGACGGAGCCGAGGAGTGAGTCTCAGCTCGGGCTTACCTTGAACCGGTCGCAGGCTCGGTCAGCTCGGAGCGCAGCTGGAGGCCAGGGTGACGGGAGTAATGGGGCGCTGTTCTCTGAGGGCGCACTGAGGAGTGAGGGCCCGGGCTCTCGGCTCCTCCAGGCCGGAGACTGGGAGGCCGCCATCTTCATTCCCGAGTGGGGCCCCGGGCTCTCGGCTCCTCCGGGCCGGAGACTGGGCGGCCGCCATCTTCATTCCCGTCCTCCGGACTCTACGGAAAGCGCTCAGGGAACAAAAGCTCCCGAAAGCGAACCCGAGCGGATTACTTAGTAATCTGGTAAGGGCGGTGCAACTCCGCCTGGGGCAAAGACACTTGAGAATCACTACAACAGGCCCCTCCCCCAGAAGAACAACAAGAAACCCAGCCAAGACCAAGTTCATCTACCAAGGAGTGCAGTTTCAATACCAAGGAGAGCAGCGGAATTCCAGAGGAGGAGAAAGCAAAGCATGGAACTCATGGCTTTCTCCCCATGATTCTTTAGCCTTGCAGTTAATTTAATTTTTTTTTCCTCTTTCAATTTTTTTTCTCTTCTTCTGCTAATTTTAACTTTTACCCTTTTTTAACATTTTTTAACTAGTTTATCTAATATATATATATTTTTGCTTTTTTTATTTTTTCATTATTGGTTTTCTTTTTTTATTTGTTTCTTTTTTCTTTTTTCTTTTTCTTTTTTTTTTTTTTTCTTTCTGAACCTCTTTATATCCCCTTTCCTCCCCCTCACGATTTGGGATCTCTTCTGATTTGGCTAAAGCATATTTTCCTGGGGCTGTTGCCACCCTTTTAGTATTTTACTTGTTCCTTCATATACTCTTATCTGGACAAAATGACAAGGCGGGAAAATTCACCACAAAAAAAAAGAACAAGAGGCAGTACCAAAGGCTAGGGACCTAATCAATTCAGACATTGGTAATATGTCAGATCTAGAGTTCAGAATGACAATTCTCAAGGTTCTAGCCGGGCTCGAAAAAGGCATGGAAGATATTAGAGAAACCCTCTCAGGAGATATAAAAGCCCTTTCTGGAGAAAAAAAAAGAACTACAATCTAATCAAGTTGAAATAAAAAAAGCTATTAATGAGGTGCAATCAAAAATGGAGGCTCTCACTGCTAGGATAAATGAGGCAGAAGAAAGAATTAGTGATATAGAAGACCAAATGACAGAGAATAAAGAAGCTGAGCAAAAGAGGGACAAACAGCTACTGGACCACGAGGGCAGAATTCGAGAGATAAGTGACACCATAAGATGAAACAACATTAGAATAATTGAGATTCCAGAAGAAGAAGAAAGAGAGAGGGGAGCAGAAGGTATATTGGAGAGAATTATTGGAGAGATTTTCCCCAATAAGGCAAAGGGAACAAGCATCAAAATCCAGGAGGTTCAGAGAACCCCCCCTCAAAATCAATAAGAATAGGTCCACACCCCGTCACCTAATAGTAAAATTTACAAGTCTTAGTGACAAAGAGAAAATCCTGAAAGCAGTCCGGGAAAAGAAGTCTGTAACATAGAATGGTAAAAATATTAGATTGGCAGCAGACTTATCCACAGAGACCTGGCAGGCCAGAAAGAGCTGGCATGATATATTCAGAGTACTAAACAAGAAAAACATGCAGCCAAGAATACTATATCCAGCTAGGCTATCATTGAAAATAGAAGGAGAGATTAAAAGCTTCCAGGACAAACAAAAACTGAAAGAATTTGCAAACACCAAACCAGCTCTACAGGAAATATTGAAAGTGGTCCTCTAAGCAAAGAGAGAGCCTAAAAGTAGTAGATCAGAAAGGAACAGAAACAATATACAATAACAGTCACCTTACAGGCAATACAATGACACTAAATTCATATCTCTCAATAGTTACCCTGAATGTTAATGGGCTAAATGCCCCAATCAAAAGACACAGGGTATCAGAATGGATAAAAAAATAAAACCCATCTATATTGCCTACAAGAAACTCATTTTAAACCCGAAGACACCTTCAGATTTAAAGTGAGGGGGTGGAAAAGAATTTACCATGCTAATGGACCTCAGAAGAAAGCAGGAGTGGCAATCCTTATATCAGATCAATTAGATTTTAAGCCAAAGACTATAATAAGAGATGAGGAAGGACACTATATCATACTCAAAGGATCTGTCCCACAGGAAGATCTAACAAATGTAAATATCTATGCCCCTAACGTGGGAGCAGCCAACTATATAAACCAATTAATAACAAAATCAAAGAAACACATCAACAATAATACAATAATAGTAGGGGACTTTAACACTCCCCTCACTGAAATGGACAGATCATCCAAGCAAAAGATCAACAAGGAAATAAAGGCCTTAAATGACACACTGGACCAGATGGATATCACAGATATATTCAGAACATTTCATCCCAAAGCAACAGAATACACATTCTTCTCTAGTGCCCATGGAACATTCTCCAGAATAGATCACATCCTTGGTCCTAAATCAGGTCTCAACCGGTATCAAAAGATTGGGATCATTCCCTGCATATTTTCAGACCACAATGCTCTGAAGCTAGAACTCAATCACAAGAGAAAATTTGGAAAGAACCCAAATACATGGAGACTAAACAGCATCCTTCTAAAGAATGAATGGGTCAACCAGGAAATTAAAGAAGAATTGAAAAAATTCATGGAAACAAATGATAATGAAAATACAATGGTTCAAAATCTGTGGGACACAACAAAGGCAGTCCTAAGAGGAAAATATATAGCGGTACAAGCCTTTCTCAAGAAACAAGAAAGGTCTCAGGTACACAACCTAACCCTACACCTAAAGGAGCTGGAGAAAGAACAAGAAAGAAACCCTAAACCCAGCAGGAGAAGAGAAATCATAAAGATCAGAGCAGAAATCAATGAAATAGAAACCAAAAAAACAATAGAACAAATCAACGAAACTAGGAGCTGGTTCTTTGAAAGAATTAATAAGATTGATAAACCCCTGGCCAGACTTACCAAAAAGAAAAAAGAAAGGACCCAAATAAATAAAATCATGAATGAAAGAGGAGAGATCACAACTAACACCAAAGAAATACAGACAATTATAAGAACATATTCTGAGCAACTCTATGCCAACAAATTTGACAATCTGGAAGAAATGGATGCATTCCTAGAGACATATAAACTACCACAACTGAACCAGGAAGAAATAGAAAGCCTGAACAGACCCATAACCAGTAAGGAGATTGAAACAGTCATCAAAAATCTCCAAACAAACAAAAGCCCAGGGCCAGACGGCTTCCTGGGGGAATTCTACCAAACATTTAAGGAAGGGGCGCCTGGGTGGCTCAGTGGGTTAAGCCTCTGCCTTCGGCTCAGGTCATGATCTCAGGGTCCTGGGATCGAGCCCCGCATCGGGCTCTCTGCTCAGCGGGGAGCCTGCTTCCTCCTCTCTCTCTGCCTGCCTCTCTGCCTACTTGTGATCTCTGTCTGTCAAATAAATAAATAAAATCTTAAAAAAAAAAAAACATTTAAGGAAGAACTAATTCCTATTCTCCTGAGACTGTTCCAAAAAATAGAAATGGAAGGAAAACTTCCAAACTCATTTTATGAGGCCAGCATCACCTTGATCCCAAAACCAGACAAGGATCCCATCAAAAAAGAGAACTACAGACCAATATCCTTGATGAACACAGATGCAAAAATTCTCACCAAAATACTAGCCAATAGGATTCAACAGTACATTAAAAGGATTATTCACCACGACCAAGTGGGATTTATTCCAGGGCTGCAAGTTTGGTTCAACATCCGCAAATCAATTAATGTGATACAACACATTAATAAAAGAAAGAACAAGAACCATATGATACTCTCCATAGATGCTGAAAAAGCATTTGACAAAGTACAGCATCCCTTTCTGATCAAAACTCTTCAAAGTGTAGGGATAGAGGGCACATACCTCAATATTATCAAAGCCGTCTATGAAAAACCCATCGCAAATATCATTCTCAATGGAGAAAAACTGAAAGCTTTTCCGCTAAGGTCAGGAACACGGCAGGGATGTCCGTTATCACCGCTGCTATTCAACATAGTACTAGAAGTCCTAGCCTCACCAATCAGACAACAAAAAGAAATTAAAGGCATCCAAATCGGCAAAGAAGAAGTCAAACTATCACTCTTCGCAGATCATATGATACTATATGTGGAAAACCCAAAAGACTCCACTCCAAAACTGCTAGAACTGGTACAGGAATTCAGTAAAGTGTCAGGATATAAAATCAATGCACAGAAATCAGTTGCATTTCTCTACACCAACAACAAGACAGAAGAAAGAGAAATTAAGGAGTCCATCCCATTTACAATTGCACCCAAAACTATAAGATACCTAGGAATAAACCTAACCAAAGAGACTAAGAATCTATACACAGAAAACTATAAAGTACTCATGAAAGAAATTGAGGAAGACACAAAGAAATGGAAAAATGTTCCATGCTCCTGGATTGGAAGAATAAATATTGTGAAAATGTCTATGCTACCTAAAGCAATCTACACATTTAATGCAATTCCTATCAAAGTACCATCCATTTTTTTTCAAAGAAATGGAACAAATAATCCTAAAATTTATATGGAACCAGAAAAGACC